>NC_080427.1:3544258-3860138 GCF_029873635.1 Malania oleifera | reverse complement strand
AGGTTGTTAGGTTCTGTGGACTCTAGAGTGTAACGAAAACAATAGCAGAGTATAGGGAAATGATTTGAGGTTTTGTTCTACAGGTTAGAGACAAGTCTTCCGTGGTGGTTTCTGTGATTTTCCTAGGGTGACAATTTCAAGAAAACCATAGTAAACTACTGCCAAGTTGTGTTTCTAAAGTGTAGGACTAAATCTAAGATAAAGATGTCAAGAAAAGGGATTTTGGTTAGATGTGTAAGTTATAAGGATAGGGTCCCTAAGTCATGTTTATTGTCTTTTCAGGATGGACCCTGGAGGAGGTAGTGCCCATGTAAGTGGTAGTGATGGTGCTGGGCCCTCAAGTGCAGACAGGGCTAATTCTGATGTGGTATTATGCACTGTGGCTTAGCAGGTTATGGTTGAGATAGCTAGGAGCTCCAAAGAGCATGGAGGCCCTTTTGCAGGCCATGGGTGCACGATAGAGAAATTTGCCAAGATGAATCCTCTAACATTTATAGGAGGATTTGATCCTGCAGCCGCCGAGAATTGGATGCAGGAGATTGAGAAAGTTTTGGCTGTATTACAGTGTACGGAGGAGCATACGATCCTCTTCGCCACCTATAAACTGATAGGGAAGGTCGAGAGATGGTGGACTGTGGTGAAACTTCTGGAGCAGCAGAGGACGACGCCGATAGTTATGACATGGAACCAGTTTAAAGAATTATTCTTTGATAGATATTTCCCAGCAACTATTAAGGAAGCTAAAGTGGAAGAGTTCCTGAACCTGAAGCAGGGACAGCAGTCGGTTGAGCAGCTTGCGGTGCGGTTTATAGAGCAACCCCGCTTCACACCGTATATTGTTCCGAATGAAGTGAAGAAAGCGAGACAGTTTGAAAGAGGATTGAGGCGAGGAATATACAAGTAGGTGGTAGTGTTGAAGATACAAGATTTTGCTGAGTTAGTTGACAGAGCAGGATTGGCTGAGGCTAGTGAGCGTATGGACATAGAGGAGTAGGAACAGAAGAAGAGATCTATGCCTTCAGGCTTCCAGCAGGGATCTAGGCAGGGACAATGGAGGAGAGGAAGCTATGGTAGAGGAAAGAGGTAGGAGATTGGAGGCCATGAGTTGTAGATGTTGCATAATTTTCCTGTCTGTCAGACTTATGGAAAGAGACACTTGGGAGAGTGTCGAGTAGGGAGAGTTTTCTGCTATGGTTATGGTAGGTAGGGACATCTGGTGCGAGATTTCCATATACCACCAGATACTACTCCTGCTCCAGACCATACCGGGGAGGCTATAGCAAGGGTCTATGCTTTGATTCTTGGAGATTCTAAGACAACCGGCAATGTGGTGACAAGTATGATTAACATACTTTCATTTAAAGTTATTGTATTGTTTGATTCAAGAGTCACACAATCGTTTGTGTCTATGGAGTGTATTAGATTATGTGGGGGAAAAAACACAATTGTTAGACACTGAACTGTTAGTAACTACACTGACAGAGTCAGTAGTGAGGTGTAGTAGAGTGCTCGTAGGCTGTCCAGTTGATATTCAGGGGAACGTCTTGCCAACTGATTTGATAGTATTAGACATGCATAGGTTTGATGTAATTTTTGGTATGGACTGGTTGGAAGCCAATTACACCAGTATAGATTGTCATTTGAAAGAAGTAATATTCAGTCCTCCAGGAAGATCAGAGTTCAGGTTCATAGGGTCATGTGTACAATCCCCACCTTAGTTAGTATCAACCATACAAACGAGGAGATTACTCCTAGATGGTTGTCAGGGGTTTATGGCTTTTGTAAAGGAGGTGTCCGAGAATGAATTGAAGCTGAGCAATACACCAATGGTTAAGGAGTTTCTAGAAGTTTTTCTAGAAGATCTACCAAGGTTACCTCCTAACCGCGAGGTAGATTTCGTTGTTGATCTACTTTCCGGGACGACAACAACTTCTAAAGCTCCTGATGGAATGGCTCCAACAGAGCTGGGAGAGTTAAAGGGTCAGTTGCAAGACTTGCTGAATAAAGGATTTATTCAGCCCAGTGTATCACCGTGGGGAGCTCCAGTGTTATTTGTAAAGAAAAAGGACATGTCTATAAGGATGTGTATAGATTATAGGGAAATTAATAAGGTGACAATCAAGAACTGGTATCCTCTACCCCGTATAGATGATTTATTTGACCAGCTTTAAGGTATGTGGGTTTATTCCAAGATTGATCTCAAGTCAGGCTACCATCAGGTGAAAGTAAAAGCAAAAGACGTCTCGAAGACAGCCTTTAGGACCAGATATGGGCATTATGAATTCCTTGTTATGCCTTTTGGTTTAACGAATGCTCCTGCAGTATTCATGGATTTGATGAATAGAATCTTTCTTCAGTATTTAGACCGGTTTGTTGTGATTTTCATTGATGAGATATTGGTCTATTCAAGGAGTTTTAAGGAGCATGAGGCACACTTATAGCTGGTACTTCAGACACTTAGGGAAAAGAAGTTGTATGCCAAGTTTAATAAATGTGAATTATGGCTAGAGAAAGTGTCGTTTCTAGGGCATGTTATTTCAGGAGATGGTATTTCAATGGATCCAAGAAAAATTGAGACAATGTTGAATTGGGGAAGGCCAAAGAACATTCAGAAAATTAGGAGTTTCTTGGGACTGGCAGGTTATTATCGTCAGTTTGTTGAAGGGTTTTTGACTTTATCAAAACCTCTCACACGGCTGACCAAAAAGAATGTTAGATTTGAATGGGATGAGGATTATGAACAGAGCCTCCAGGAACTAAAACAGAGGCTTGTCATTGCACCAGTGTTAATCATTCCATCAGGGGGTGATGGTTACGTAATTTACAATGACGTGTCTTTGAAAAGGCTCGGCTGTGTATTGATGCAGTATGGTAAGGTTGTAGCTTATTGTCCCAACCATTGAAAGAATATGAAAATATCTACCCTACCCATGATCTGAAATTGGTTGCAGTGGTGCACGCGTTAAAGATTTGGAGGCATTACTTGTATAGTGAAAGATGTGAGATATTCTCCAATCACAAAAGTTTGAAGTACCTCTTCACACAAAAGGAGTTGAACATGAGATAGAGAAGGTGGTTGGAACTTATTAAAGATTGTGACTGCACTATTAGTTACCACCTAAGGAAAGCAAACGTGGTAGCTAATGCTCTGAGTAGGAAATCAGTAGGACCAACACTGGCAACTATGGAGGTTCAGCGTCCGATCCAGATGGATCTGGAGAGACTCAGCATAAATTTGGTGGAGAGTGATCCTCAGGCATTTATTGTCAGCCTAGTAGTGCAGCCTACTCTACAGGAATGGATTAAGACAGCTCAGAGAGATGACGTAAATGAGCAGTGCTAATAGCCAAGGTGTAGGACGGACAGGGAGATAAATTCAGTATTTTTGATGACGAGGCCTTGAGATCTCATTCTAGGTTATACGTGCTTGCAGATATGGACATCAGGAGGATGATCTTAGAGGAGGCTCATAGGTCCTTATACATGGTTCATCTAGGTAGTACTAAAATGTATAGGGATCTGCTAGAGTCTTACTAGTGGAGCGGCATGAAGAGGGAAATTGTCGAGTTCGTACAGTAGTGTCTGACGTGCCAGGAGGTAAAGGCTGAGCACCAGAAGCCGACGGGCCAATTACAGCCACTTTACATCCCAGAGTAGAAGTGGGATCATGTATGTATAGACTTTGTGACGGGTTTGCCACAGGCACCGCATGGTCAGAATGCTATATGGGTGGCATTGATAGATTGACGAAGACCGCTCACTTCATTCCTAATAAAATCAACTACTCCATGGACATACTGATAGAGATTTATGTTCAAGAGATAGTCCATTCTTATGGTATGCCAATGTCGATAGTGTCAGACCGAGACCCACGTTTCACGTCACGGTTTTGGAGGAACTTCTAGGAGGCTCTGGGGTCTCAGTTATCTTTCAGCACAGAGCTTCTTCCTCGGATGGATGGTCAGACTAAGAGAGTGATTTAGATATTAGAGGATATGTTGCAAGTGTGCGTGCTAGATTTTAGGGGTAGTTGGATTCAGTATATGCTGCTAGTAGAGTTTGCATACAATAACAACTATCAGGCCAGTATTGGATTGACACCTTATGAGGCACTTTATAATAGGAGATGTCATTCTCCTCTATACTGGGATGAGTTACGGGAGCGGTGAGTTGTGGGGCCAGAGTTAGTGCAATAGGCATATGATAAAATTCAGCTCATCAAAGACAAAATCAGTGCAGCTCAGAGCCGGCAGGAGAGTTATGCTAATACTCGCCGCACGTGGAGTTTGATGTTAAAGATCATATGTTTTTGAAGATAGCTCCATTAAAGGGAGTTATGAGATTTGAATACATGATGTATTTCATGTCTCCATATTGAGGAAATACGTCTCAGATCCCTCCCATGTGATCAGTTATGGTGAGATAGAGCACAAGGATACGCTGGCATACAAGGAGGTACCAATGCAGATTGCATAAATATTTTTTGTAAGCAAAATCTCAAACATCTCCTACACTTTATTTTGAAAAATATTTTAAGAGATATTATTTAAGTTATAGATCTTTGAAAAACACTTATTGAATATCTTTTATTTAGATCAAAGATTATCATCATCATTTTCTCTTGCATTATTTCATAAATATATTTTTGAGATAAAAACCTCACATACTCACTTAAGCTTAATTCATATCTTGTGTGAGTGCATTGTGCTTCAATTTGTACATCAGCTTATTTTAGAAGCATTTTTTTGTACGTCAAAAATTCCGTTGAATATCCATTATATTTCAGGCGTGGCCTAAAGAGGGAGACTCGTCCTATAAAGAGCCCCTGTTTGGTTCGAACTCAGTTAGGTGAGCTAGGATTTGCACGATCCTGTAAAGTGTGCAGAGTTTGGCTTAGTCTAGCAATTGAGCTGAGATGACTCCACCTCGTAAGGAGAATTGGTTGTGGCTCAGCCTCATAATTGAACTGGGGAGTTTTCGTCCCGTAAGAAGAGTTGTAAGTGGCATTGCTCCACTCGGTTAAAGTGAGCACTTAGTGAATCCTTGGGTTGCTGACCTAAGGCGAGGACACAGGCAAGATTGGCCGAACCTCAATAACAAATATTGTGTCTTTCTCTTTCCCTACGCTATTTAATTTCTGCACATGTATGTTTATTTATTGCATTATTTTACATACATGTTTTATATATTTCTGGGATTTGAGATTTTGTAGAAAATACCCTAGGTTGTGTAATACTAGTTGCGGTCTCAAGTTGAACACATAACCTAGGAAGAATTTTTAAATAGCCAATCCCTCCCCCCTCTTGGGAATACACCATTCCCATCACTTTATGATTTTTATATTAATCTATGTTGAAAATGAATGTAAGAGTAATAAAACATGTTTCTATATTGATTACATAGGAAAAAGCATGTTTGAATTTCAAAATTGCATGTTAATAAAGAAGTTTATGTTCGGGTGGTCAACTAGCCTATGCAGGTGGTTGACCGACCCCTTCCCCATTTGAAAATGTAGTCATTGGCTATAGGCAGTCAACCAGTCCTTACAAGTGGTCGATCGCAAGTTCCCGAGAGTTATTTTCTACACTCTTTCTTGATTTGATTAAGGATTTCAAATGTTTTGAAGTCTCTACAATTTGTTGAGCATTTTCGATTAAATTTGATTAACCTTAGAGTTTTTCATGGTTTCTCGACAAAATGAAAAAAAAATTAACTTTTTCATTCAAAGAAAATTAAATTGTATGAGATTTTACAAAAACTTTTATGTTTTCACAAAGTTTTCAAAACGTGATAGAATCATACATCCATAAAGCAACGTTTGGATGTTCTCTACTCTTTTCTAAATAAGTCAAGGCATCTTTGGGGTTTTCCCTCCAAAAATCCACTCTTTTTAAAATGTTTTTATTATTTTCTTTTTAAAGAAACCAAAAATGTCTCTTTAGCATTTTTCACTTTTTAATAAACCATTCATGATGTGGTTGTTGAATGGATTAAAAAGTTTCTTTTCAAAAAGATAAAACATGAGATTTCAAGATGAATTTTATGGTTTTCCTCCAGAAGAAACTAAAATCGTGCAAATTCAAGCGGTTTCATAAAATAATCCAAAAATATTTTTAACTTTGAAGTAAAAATATGTTTTGGGAACTACATAAGGCTTAATTTCTCTTTTAAGGATATGTACATAGTCTACTTTGTAAATCCAACCATATCAAACAAAAAACTGAAAGTCCCTCCTTCTTTTCTTTATTTTATGTTATTTGCATGCTTGTATGTTTGTTTTAAGTAGACACTTAAGTAGTAGGACTTTCATAAGGTTAAATCCTCTGCATAAATCCTACAAAAGCCTTTTCAAAGGGGCTAAAAGGTGGAAAGTTTCCTAAAATGGGTAAAGTAAAGAAATGGAAAATTGCAAAGGGCAATTGACCATAATTTTTTTAATGTAATTTTATAATATTTTTCCAAAATTAAAAATTTTTTTTTACTCTATAAGTCCAATCCTGTTTTGATAATGACCAATCACTTGGTATTTGATATGTGCATTGAGATTGTGAACATGAACAATATTTAGCATGCATGGAAGGTTAGAAAGTCATGGAAACCATGAGGATTAAAGCATATAAAACTTGGCATAACCATGGAACTAAAAGAGTAGAAGAATGAAAATGCAAGCATCAAGTTCAAGATCATCATGGGAATGGGTATTTAGAACTGAATGTATTTATATATTTCATATTATTTAATTCGAAGCTCAAAATATACCCTAGACCGACCTTAGGACTCATGCATCTCATAAATATCTTTTAGGGGTTATTCGTCAACTTAGAGACTCTATTTAAAACCCTGGAAAATGTTTTATGAGGAAGCAAAGCAAGAGAGCAAAAAATGGTTTTTGAAAACAAAATAAAAAAATTGAAGTTGAACTGCCTAGTCGACTGAGGATTATCCTTAGACGTCTAAAGAGGCAACTTCAGATGACTGAAGTTCTACTTCAGACGTCTGAAGAATTTCCTCAGAAGATTGAAGATTTAGTTCAGTCAACTAAAGATTTAACTGATGAAACACAGAATAGGCAGAATGACTTCAGAAGACTGAATCCTAAATTCAGTTGTCTGAAGTAGGGACATCAGAAGTATGGACCTTAAGTTTAGTCGTCTGACCCTGTGTCCAGTTTAATTTTTAAATGCTTTAAGGAACTTTAGTCGTCTGAACCTGAGACCTCAGTCGTTTTTGCAGAAACTTGAAAAATATGATCTTTAGCAAGAGAACACGAGAGTTATTTACTTAATCAAGTTTATCCAACGATCAAGACTTGACCTAGGGCCGAGAACACTTATAACATAAACCTCTAAACCCTAGTTCCTCACTTTTTGGATAATATTGAGAGATGTGAACATATTGCAATATGATTGATAGCATTCCAACTTACACTCATCAGGTTTAGGCAAATTATCTCAGCTTTTCGAAGGGATTTCATTTACACATCTTTAAAGCAAGCTCTGGTGATTGAGGTTTGGTAAATAAGGGATTGGTTTGCATTTTCAATATATAGATATCTTGAAGATTTTTTATATCTCATACTCATACATATATTACTTTTATTGAAAAATAAAAAACCTTGTGTTGTTACGTAAAAATTTATTTGTGAAAGGATTTTCTAAACATTGAATATTTGGTGATCTTCAAGTCCTTATTTTCATTCAAATATTCAATTTTTGTTATTGCGAAATTTACTTGATTAAAAAGTCTAAAGGTTCTCAATATATATTTGTGAGAAATATTGTTGTGACAAGTAGTGTTTAAATCTTTGCAATATTCAAAGTCTTTTATTTATTGAAAGATTCAATTTTACAAATTTTGATAGCAAGAACTTAGATCTTCATAATATTCAAGACCAATTTTTTAATAAGATCACATTCGGTAATCTTGCATCCAGTAAGTTGAACTAAAACCCTTAGTTCTCCAAAGCATCTACTTACATAATTATTTTGGGAGATTTAATCAAAGGGAAATTTTGTGAAGCATATCATTCATATAATGATTACATTGTTACATACATACTAAGCTTCAAGTTTTATCACATGAATATGTGTTAGGTTTTCCATTGTACTCACTAGCTTTGTTAGAAGCAATATTGAGTTTTTGCAGATTTGAAATTTTATATTGTAATCATGGTTCGAGTTGTGAACCAGGTAAGGAGGAAGTTGTGCCTCTTGTAAGTAGCGGATTGTAAGGGAAGCTCCATTTTGGTTAAAGGAGCAGGGATTTAGTGGAATCCTTGAGTGGGTTACGCAAGACGAGGATGTAGGCTGAGTTGGCTGAATCTCGTAAAATCGTGTTTGCCTTCTCTCTTCCCTTATCTTTTTAATTTTCGCATGCATTTCATTATCAGCTTTTGCATGTTTGCATGTTGATTTATATTATACGCACTTGATAATTAATTGGGTAAAATAGAATTTAGTGAGATAATATTTTGAATTAATTTCAAGCCCCTGCAATTAATTTGTTAAACATTGAAATTGGGATTAAGTGGTAAAATAAACTTAAAGATTTTTAAATTACCCAATTTACCTCCCCCCTCTTGGGATTACACCTAAATTAACAATTTCCTTAAAAAAATTTCTTTCAAAAAAGGGACATGCACACAAATACACAAGGTAAGCACGGTAACCATTTAATGGAATGGATGTTTTAGGGTGCTAATATTTTGAATTTTAATTAAAATAATTTAAAGCATTATCTTCCCTATTCACAAATGTACACCCAAACATAATCTATTTTCAAAAGGTTTTCCTTTATTTTGCCTTTTCAAAAATTAAAATAAAGTCACGACACCATTTTCTAAAATAAAAAGGATTAGTCAGAGAACCAATGATTTGGTTATCTATACTCATTTGGTTTGTAAATGATCACCAAAATGTTGGCAACCCAAATGGGTCCTCAAAACCTAATGTCGACAAAATCCAAACCTTGAAAACAAGTCAATGGAACCCTTAGAGACACAAAAAAAAAAAAAAAAAAAACACACACACACACACACACACACATACAATTGACACCCCCCATTGCACCCTCAAACTTCAAATATTCCAAATTTCCCCCAATTGAAACCTCAATTGCTAATCAAAATAGTTTCTCCCTTAAACCTTTAAATTGAATGCAGTCAACCCCCAATTACAACATCACATCTCTATTTCAACTCAACTCCATTCAATGAACCAATTCGACCCTTAGTTTGACACTAAACATCAAAATTGAACCTCAATTTCAATTCAATTTGAAAATTTCAACCCAAAACCCTTCTGAACTCAAAACCTCCAAATCAATGTTCAATGGAACCTAAATTCTCAAATTTAGCCCCCATTGCACCTGATTTCTCTAAATGAAACCAATTGCATCTGAATTCTCCAAATTGAGAAAAAATGGGGTTTAATTTTAAAATTGGGATTCAATTAAGCTTTAATTCAACAATTTGGGATTTAATTGCACCCTAATCACCAAAACAAACCCCTAATCAACACCTAATCCACCCATAGAACTAAATCACATTTAATTGGATTAAGCACACCCCAATCACTCTTAACATTGCTTTTGCTCTTTTTTCATATGACTTATTTCCATAGGAGCACTTCACCCTAACCTTCCTCTAATGAGAGCCTTCCAACACAAAAGCCAATTTTTACCTTCCCCCTTTTTTGTAAATAATCATTTTGGGAGGCTGGGGGCAAGCACAAGCACCATACAAGACCTTTATCACATCTAGCCATGCATTCGCTCACATTTTTTAGCCTATTCATCTTCTCATCCCTATTCCTCTTGAGCCTCTTTCCTAAAGTTTACAACCACTTTTAAATTTCATTTTGAAGAGTTTATCTTCCCATTGTAAAAGTTCAAATGAGAAAAAAAAATACATCCTTTACATTTTTTATGTTCAAATCCTAATATGATTGAGTGTTCATGGATTTTTCTTCTTCCATACTTAAATATACAAAATGATTGAGCATATTTTATCTCCCTTTTTTTGTAGTTTTAATGACAATGGATGATAGAGCCATGATGCCCAAGTTTAAATGTTTTATGAGTTCAAAGAGTAAATAGCGTCAATTTTGTATAAATTTTTGCAATGATGACATGTGGTGTGTTTATGAAGTTGGAGGGCTCATAATCATGCATTTTCAAAGTGATTTCATAACATTAGAGTAGGCTTGAGTGGCATTCAAAAGGTTTTATTACACTCATATGTTGATGAGTTTGCTAGCTTTAGTTGTTTCTCTTGGTGATTGATGAAAGTTTTAACTTGCATTTTGTGGGATTCATGTATCCACATGCCAATGTTTAGATGATCTCTAGAGGTTTATGCAGGGATGAAAATGCATTAAGAATGTTATTCCTTTGTTTTTATTGGCTTCCAAGTTCCAAGCAAAGCTTAGGAGACTGAGAAGTAGGGTCAGAGAGAGAGAGAGAGAGAGAGAAAGAGAGAAAGAGAGAGAGATTTGTGTTGTAGAGACTTGACACTTGGGGGAAAAATAAAACAAAGCATAAAAGAACAAAAAGAGTAGGGGATACAAAAGAAAAACTAGCATGTTGTAGAAAAGGTGGCTATATAATACATGGGAACAATAAGTAGAAAAGAGAGATAGATAAGAAAGGAGATGGGGAGAGAGAGAGAGAGAGAGATAACATTCGAGGGAGATAAAGGAAGGAAAATGTTGGCCTTATAAGGCTTAACATCCTATTTTGATGCTAACAAACAAGTGAAACGTAAGATATTTGGTTAAGTAATGATATTTTAGGTTTTAAGAATGAGAATTTTAAAGATGAGTCACAAAGATGATTCAAAGCATGGATGCCAAAGAAAAACAAAGCAAGAGAGCTCAAAAGACAAGCATGAAGACTCAAGCGCCAAGAATGTCCAAAGTCCTAGAAGTCTTTATGTAAGTGCTTCATATTTTAAATATCTTAAGAAATATGTTGAAGCTCATTAGGGTGCAACAAAGACTTAGAGACCATTGTTGGAATTGGTGTGATCCCAAGAGGGGGGTGAATTGGGTTTTAAAAAACTTTTGACTAAATTAAGCATTTTATTGATTCACATATCATGTTCCATTCAATGTACGCGTGTGTATGTAAAATAATTTTAACAGTGAAAGTAAACATACACGTGCGCAGTATATCTTATTCAAATCAAATTCATGTATGCAAATAATTATGACATTAAACAAACATTCATACACATGCTGAAATTTAAGTACATGAATTTAAATAATAGAGAGAGAGAGAGAGAGAGAGAGAGAGAGAGAGAGAGAGAGAGAATATTTTTTATCGAGGTTCGGCCAAACCAGCCTACGTCCCTGCCTTGGTCATACCCCCCAAGGATTCCACTACACTTGCTCACTTACAGGTGGAGCAGAAATCATTTACATCATCTCCTTACGGGGAGAGGAAAACCCCATTTCAATTGTTAGATTGAGCCAAACTAGTCTCAATTACGGGGTTGAGACTCCCCAGTTCAATTTTTGGGCAAAACTGAACCGTTCTAATTTACGGAGTTGAGACTCCCCAGTTCAATTTACGAGATGAACCCAACCAGACAATAAAACATATTTTTATACATGATAAAATGCTTCTAAATATAAGCATAAATGTACACGTTAAAAGCTCAATACATGCACACTAATATGATATGAGTTATGCTCAGTAGAGTAAAGGTGTTTTTCAAAAAAATTTGGACCCTAACAACAATATTCTGCCAAAAACATACTTCAATACAAAGTAGGAGAACCTAGGGTTTTGCTCTATTTTTTTTTTTTTTTTTGCAAAGACAATGTATATATGATCTTTGATATGAAGTAAATATGCAATAAGAACTTCAAAGATCAAAATAAATTAAATATTTCCCCAACAAAGATTAGCAATAAAAAGTATTGGAGAAATTAGGAATTATCCTTAAAAGATGTTTTTGCAATCAACACAATGAAAAATAATTACCCAAACAAAATGCTTTATTGTAGAAAATATTCAATGAATGAAAGAAAGAGAGTTGGGAGAGTACAAAGATTTTTGCCCCAAAGAAAAGAGTTTCGCAATGAAAAAATAGTTAAGGGAACTTTGATTAAAAAATAATTTGAGAGAGTTTTAAAGGTTAATCAAAGTTGCTAATCTTGACAAATGAAGGGATATTTATAGATTTTCTAAAAATTATGACCATTGGGGACCTATTGGGGATTTTGGAAATGTTTACATTAAGTTTTAACCTTAATTCCCCTGGTAAAAAATTTGCAACCCAAGAGTTTCAGTCGCCCGAGCCATAAGTTCAATTGCTCGAACACTCACAAAGAGAAAAGGTAAGTTTTAAGTTCAGGTGCCCGAGGGTAAGTTCGGTTATTTGGAGTAAAAGTGATTTTCCAAAAGTCCAAGGTTCAGTTGCCTGGTCCTAAGTTCGGCTTACTGAAATCACATGTTCAGTCGCCCGAGGGTGATTTGAACGTGAAGTTTGAGCGCTTAGGGAAGGTGAAAAGTGACTGCTCTAAGGTTTGGTCGCTCGGGGACACTCAGTTCAATTTGGTTCAGTCGCTCAAACCAAGTCAAACTTGTTGACCAGTCAACCATTCGGTTGATCGAGGCAATTTGACTTGCCTGGGTTCAGTTGCCCGAAACCTCACAAAATAAAACCTAAGTCCTGTTTCAGTTAAAAATTAAGTGTAGGGACCTAGGGTCTATCTAAGGTCTAGACATATTAATTTACCCTAAAAAACCTAGCGTCGAACAACCTTTGGTTGACCAAAGTCAGCCCTAAGATCATTTGATTAACCTATGGTCTGTCTACGACATTACTGAGCATCCAAACATATCATGCATGCATATGCAATATATTACAGACCAATAGAAAAATAAATGCATATACAATTGAAATATGTCTTCATCTTCTTTCTTTGCTCTTTAACTCCATGGAATACGCTATATTTGAGCTTTAGAACCTCCATTGGCTTCCATGTTTTCTTGATCTTATATGTGACCTGAATAATACTTGTTCACGCACTGAAATACGAACATAAGAAACACTTGTGTTTGTCAGCATCAAAAAAGAGATCGGACTCAAAAAGCCAAAAAAGAGATCAGACTCAAAAATCCAATAGACCAGTTGTTTAAAACCCTGGAAAATGTTTTTGAAAAGTCACATGTTAGTCTTTCAAATAAAAAAAGGTTTAAAAGCTTAAAAGAATAAAAGTTTTGTAAAAACTGACTAGTCAGCCGAGTGACTAGAAGACACTAAATTTTCTCAGCCGACTGACAAATACATCAAATTGAATATTTACCCAGTCGACTGACCATTTTGAACTACGATCAGTCAACCGATTGACAAGCCCAGCCGACTTACTCTTTTTGAACTTTATTCAGTCAATCAACTGACAATTTTAGTAAAATTAATTTCTGACAGACAAAAGGGTCTTAGGCACCTATCAAACCACTGACTAACCGTGTTTTTAAAAAATCCTACCTCGTCAACCAGGGGGGGGGGGGGGGGGGGGGGGGGGGGGGGGGGGGGGGGGGGGGGGGGTGGGGGGGGGATTTCTAGCCGACTTACCTTACGAGAATTTAAATTTGAACTTTTATGAGAAATTCTAAATTGTTTTTCAATATGAACTTAGAAAAAATTGTGACACTCCAAGTAACTTGGGAAACCAGGAAACTTACTCTAAAAAGTCTATAAATACTCCTTTAAGGCAGGAATAAATCAAAAGCAATAACACAACATTCAAGCATTCACTCTCAATCTCCTCACAAAGGCTCTTTCTTGCTCATACTCCCATCTAGGAGAAATTCATCTAATGCTGCGATTCATAAGCCTTACGGTCTCATAACTGAGTTTTTAAATCATCGGTAAAGACCCTTGTGATCTCTTATCTTTGAGCTTCAATTAGATTTAATCTGATAATTTAAATTCTTTGAGTACATAGTGCGAATATTGTACAATCTGCTCTGTTGAGAGTGGTTCTTGTACGCGCGTTTTTATTTTGTATTTCGTGTATTCTTGGAAGACTTCTGGTGTTTTAAGATCAATTGACCAAGGTGAGGTATTGCTTGGAGAGGTGATTTACTCTAGCCCTAATTTTTTTTTTGAGGAGTGGCCCAGCGTGGGGTATCGCTTGGAGAGGTGCAGCTCCAGTCTACTGAAGAAGTGTGTAATGTTTTGTGTTCCGCTCATAAAGAACTAGTTTAGAGAATCTGTGATGGTTTGCAAAAGGCGAGTATGTAGGTTTGGGGATAGCCGAACCTAGTAAAAAACTCGGTCTCACTTCTTTCCCCTACCTTTTTAATTTCCAGCAAACCAACAAAAAAAATAAACTTCAGGGGGGGGGGGGGGGGGGGGGGGTTATGATTAAGTTATGCATATCATACTAATGTAATTTGGAAATTAGTAAACATAAGTTAAGTTGTTTTTGTGGATTGCGGAAACAAAAGGGAGTCATTAGTTGATCAATACGTTGCAAAAACCTCAAGTGAGACGTTGATTGGTTAAGACCAAAACAAATTACTAAGAGTTTATTTAAATTCTTAGTTGTGTGGCATTGATAATCATTTCATTCATTCAAGGCTTGCATAAATTTCATATACACAAGGCTGTTAACAAAAGCTGAAGCTGAATATTAAATTGTGTGAGTGAACACTTTGGTTTATTGATTGGCTGAATGTTAAGTTGGGTTTACTTGATTGTGTTGTGATTAGTTGCGGTTGAATAAGAACTAGGATTGGTGTCTGATTTCTTAAATAACAACAAGGTTAAGAATTCACGAAAAGGTTTAAAAGAAAATTTTAACAACCCAATTCACCCCCTCTTAGGACTGCACCTGTAACGACCTGCTTATTTTACCATTTTTTTTCGTGATAATAAAAACCAATATAATAAATCTAGCAGATCATAATCAATCTGAACCCATGGATACCAAGGATACATCAGAAATACAACACAAAAGTCTAAGCAGTGGAAAATGTAAAATCACACACATACCACAACACCAAGTCAGTACAATACCAGAGTTTCTACATCCATCACATATATCCCAAAACAATCAAAACCAGTCCTAGGGTCGTTACCCAAAAATCCATCTAACCCTAGCAAAAGACTTACCCTTCAAATAAGATAAATTCTAGATCTACGGAGCTTTATTCGCTCTCCTATCTGGGGCTCCTGAAATGTTCATATAATTTAGGGCGAGACACCTCTCAGTAAGGGAAATAAACTAATACCAATTGTTGACCTTATAGGTCATACCTGGTTTTGATTATGACAAATACTCATTGTATCTAATGGGTGTTTGAGGTTTTGTGCAGGAACTAAAATTGTCAAGATCGAGATTGGCACAAAGCAAGTGAAGACAAAATCCCATTTGTGTTGTAATATGTATTTCACTTATATAATTGGTCTGTAATAGTTAAATAGGGCCTTTGGTTTGTAATAAGCTCACACACATCACATGCATGATTTACTACGTAAGCTCAAACCAAGCACAATACAAATGACCTTAGAAAGACCTTAGGGTTTACCCTTTGGTCGACCGACATCGGATTTTTTCGATGTCTTTAATTGGACATAAATGACCCTAGGACACACACTATTACACCTATGAATGTTAGGCACTTGAATAGGGTTTATGTGATTCAAAATAGGACCGAAATGCGCACTTTGTGTACTTTTGATCAACCGACTTTGGCAGTTCATTCTACCCCAGTCGATCGAACCTAGGTCCAGGTCAACAATTGACCAAGGTCCTGGTTGACCGAACTAGTGTAGTTCAAATCCTCTGGTCGACCGAAACCTCCTCAGGTCAACAAATTGACCATCTGGTCAACCGATCCAGATTTGTATTGCAACTACCTGGTCGACCAAGGGTCCTCGAGAGAAATCCCAACTATCTAGTCGACCAAACCATTCAGTTAAAAATGTCCTGGTCGACCGAATCTCGGTAAAATAAAAAATCGCCCTTTGGAAAGGCACTTTCAATCGACCGAGTCTTCAGTTCAAAAGTGTCCTGGTCGACCAAATCATATGAACTCTGGTCAACCGAAATGGTTCTGGTCGACCGGACCTCTCGAGTTGCCCTGATTTTTACCGCGGTTAAACATTTTTTAAACAGGGTTAAAATATTTGAAATGTCATTAAACTTTCCTAATAATTCCTAATAGGTGGCCAACGATCATAATTCATGGGGTGTCTATATTTACCCCTTCATTTGGGAAAATCAGTAACATTATTAAGCAAAAAGTGAAAAATCTCTCTCAAGCCAAAAATCTCTCTATTGTTCACATACTTTGAGAAACCACTCATTCTTACTTTCAACATCTCTCCAAATCCTTTGTAAGTGTATTGAATGTTTTGTGCAAAGAGGTTTGCTCTCCCATTCTTGTTTGAGTGATTCGTTTTTATGAGAGCAAAACCTAAGTTCTCTTAGGGGGCTTTGCTAATAAGCCTATCCTAAGAAGACTTGTATTAAACTTCCGAGTTTGCATTTTCGTTGCAATAACTTAAGAAGTTTTGTATTTGTTTTTGGCGTGCAAAAATATTTTCAAACTTACTCAAATATCTTGTGGAATCTGTATTGATATATTTGTGAAAAGATATTTGTGTTTGTTACATTAATCTTTGTGGCAATATTTATTCAAGTATATATCATTTGCTGAATACAAAGATTGCCTAGCTTTTGCAAACCAAGCATATACAATATATTCATTATTGAGACATCCTATTGATTGACATACTTGAAACTCTTTTGATATTCTGTGTGAGCACGCTTGACACTCTCACGTACTCACTACACTGATAGAAAATACATTTGAGAGTTGAACTATTTAGACCACACTAAGCTTACAGATTAAATCATCTGTGGTGTATGTGATTGAACGCATTTGGGTACAAATCTGCTTTACGTGAAAGTACTTTTATATTGTACCATTTGATTGTAAAATCTGAGTGTTTCCAAGCGTGGCCTGAGTGGGCGATAATCCAGTCTGGTAAGGATTGTTGTAAAGGTTGAGGTCAGCCCTGTGCTAATTGACCTAGTTTGTATAGGTGATGCTCCACCCAGTTAAGTGAGTAAGTTATAGTGGTAATCCTTGTGCTAGTTAGCCAAGGCGGGGATGTAGGCAGTTGGCCGAACCTTGATAACATGTTTGCGTGTCACCCTCTTTTTACTGCTTTCTGGTTTATTTAATTTCTAATATATTTATATTACTTGCACTAGATTGACCATAGGGTTGTGAACATACTGCCGTTAGGAGGAATACCTAGGGGTTAAATTTTAAAAATACCAATTCACCCCCCCTCCCCCTCTTAGGATCACGGTAAAGCTAACACCAATGTGTGGCAACATGAGTATTTCCGTGTTATACATATAACTGTATATAAACATATTTTATGAAACTATCTGTATCATATCTGGGAAAACATATCATATCATGATAGAACATATTGTATTTCCATAAACATAATTCATCTCATATGATAATAATACAAAAACAACCCTGGAAGGTTAGCTGGCTGGTGTCATGCCTTACCCTCACATGACTGGATTGTGTAGCCCAAAGGCGAGACCTAACAATGGTTGGCCAACCACTATCAAATCAAAAGCAAAGTCTATAAGTACGATGGGTCTACCAGACTTGGTCCATACACCAGGGGCGCCAACACTACCATAAACCACATCGACTATCCATCCTTATGTTGCCCCGTACGACAGCAATAACACTAACATCATGATGATCATGATCACATAGCTACAGTACCATGCTTGTGTAAGCCTAAACCAAGCCAACCAGGTTCTGATAACATATAACATATTTCAAATTGTGATACATTTCTATTTCATAATAATAATTGTCAAATCAATATCATCATATCACATTTCATAGCATAATATGAAAATCTTTGGCCCTTATGCCAGCATTTCGTATTTTATTAATCACGACCCATACGTCGTATCACATACCAAATAAAAGGCTCAGTTTATATGCCGACATATCATATAAAAAGCTTGTCCCATACGCCGGCATATCATGTAAAAAGCTCGGCCCATACGCCGGCATATCATGTGAGAACATCCTCGGCCCATACGCCGGTATATCATATAAAACTCTTGGCCCATAAACTGGTATATCATATAAAACTCTCAGCCCGTACGCCGGTATATCATAGTAAAACTTGGTATCATTTATCATATTCCCAAAACCAGTATTTCATAATAAATTCTACTTATGCTACACAAAATGGGTATTACACATATTTAAAATATATCATCATTTACAGCAGTATTTCCCCAAACATAATGCTAATATATATTTATTTTCCTAAAATTTAATGCTGTAAGATTATACATATATTTTCATAAAAACAACTAACTTAGTTTATCCCCTTACCTGATTCCTAAAGAGCCCCTAAAGTATATCAATCTTGCACCCGCAGGGTTCCTCATTCAACACCCTGAAATCAACATCTCCTAGAACAAAAATATAGTATTTTTTCGACTACTACATTTTCTACATCTGCAGGAAAGTCAAATACTGAATAGAAAGCCTTACCTCGAATCTGGGATGGAATTCAAGCTAGTCCCACAAACAATCCACACCAGCAGATTTGAAGAAAACTCTCCCAGGAGTGTCGTGGTGGCCTCAAATCATCGGACCGGCGAAAATGCAGGCCAGAAACTTAGAGAGAAGGAGTGGAAACTGAAGTGGAGTGAGAGAGGGAATTTTTTTGTGATTTTCTGCTATAAAACACAAGTTTAGGTTATTTATACATTGGCCTTCGTCGACGAGCCACGTCACCTCATCGATGAGGTCACGAAGGAAGTTCATTGACGAACGTTTGTTTCTCATCGACAAAATTCAGAGATGGGCAAATAGCCTCTCAGTATCTTCTTGTCAATCATCGAAGAGCCCCTCCTGTGTACTCATTGACAAACTCCCTGTGTTTGTCGAGGAGGCTCTGTTTAAATATTAAAATTATAATTTCCTTTTCCCCCTTCTTTCATTATTTAGATACTATTTCCCCAGGTCACTACATTCTCCCCTCCTTATAAAATTTCTTCCTCGAAATTTGCTATTCATATGATTCATCATCCCTTAAAGGCAAAACGGTCTACTTATTTTATCACTTACCATCACTTATGGCGGAGGAATACCATGGTTACATACCAACTCCTGAGAGATTACATATATCAAATAAAATTCTCCCAAAACTAAAAGACTACTTATTAACTAAACCACTACTTGTACCTGCAAAAGAAACATTACCTACTATTACACCTTCCTGAATAATTGTGGATATCTCTACCTTATCTGTTCCTCGAGCTCAAAAGAAGTTTCTTCTATTGCAAGATTTCTCCATGAGACTTTCACTAGAGGAATCTTCTTATTACGTAATTCTTGTTCTTTCCTATCCAGAATATGTACTGACACCTCCTCATAAACTAGTGAATCACTGAGCTCTAATTCACCATAACTGATCACCTGAGAAGGGTTTAGGACGTATTTTCTCAACATGGAAACATGGAATATGTTGTGAATCCTAGACAACACAGGTGGCAAAGCAAGCCTATAGGCAACCGGTCCCACTCTCTCTAAAATCTCGAATGGGCCAATGAACCTAGGGCTAAGTTTACCTTTCTTCCCAAATCGCATAACCCCTTTTAACGGAGTTATTTTCAAAAATACATGGTTACTAACATAAAACTCTAATTTCCTCCGGCAGGTATCAACGTAACTCTTCTATTGGCTCTGAACTGCACTGATTCTATCTCTGATAAGCAGAACCTTATCACGCACTTGCTAAACAAGCTCTGGTCCCACAACTCGCCGCTCACCCATTTCATCCCAAAATAAAGTAGAATGACATCTCCTATCGTAAAGCACCTCAAACGGTGTTATGCCAATGCTAGCTTGATAACTGTTATTGTACGCCAATTCCACCAGCAGCATAAACTGAGTCCAACTACCCCCAAAATCTAGCACGTATGCTCAAAACATATCTGCTAATATCTAAATCGTCCTCTCAGTCTACCTGTCTGACTGAGGATGGAACGTCATGCTAAAAGATAACTGAGACCCTAGAGCTTCTTATAAGCTCCTCCAAAATCGTGACGTGAAATGTGGATTTCTGTCTGACACTATAGACACTAGCACGGTGTGAGAATGGACTATCTCCTGAATATATATCTTTTCCAGTCTGTCCATGGAGTAGCTGATCTTAATGGGAAGGAAATGGGCTGTCTTGGTCAAACAATCCACAATCACCCAAATTGTATTCTAGCCATGCAATGCCGACGGCAGCCCTGAAACAAAATCCATAAATATATGATCTCATTTCCACTCTGGGATAAAAAGTGGCTGCAACTGGTCTGCCGGTCTCTGGTGCTCAGCTTTTTATCTGCTGACACGTCAAACACTAGGCTACATACTCAGCAACTTCTCTCTTCATACCACTCCACCAATAAGACTCTCGCAGATCTTTATACATCTTCATACTGCCGCGATGAACTGTGTATAAATATCTGTGAACCTCCTCTAAGATGGTCTTCCTAATGTCAGCATCAGCAAGAACAAATAATCTAGAATGGAACAGCAAAGCCCCATCATATGCAATACTAAACTCCTCTCCCTGACTATTCTATACTCCAACCATTACTTCTGCTAATTTTGGATCATCTCTCTGAGCAGCTTTAATCCTTTCCTGTAGAGTAGGCTGCACCACTAAACTAGCAATACAAGCCTGAAAACCACTCCTAACCAACTCTATGTTGAGTCTCTCCAGATCCATCATGATCGGATACTGGATCTCCATAGTTGACAATGTTGGTCCCACAGACTTCCTGCTCAAAGCATCAACTACCACATTCGCCTTCTCTGGGTGGTAACTGATAGTGCAGTCAAAATCCTTAACAAGCTCCAACCATTTTCTCTGCCTCATGTTTAGTTCCTTCTGAGTGAAAAAGTACTTTAAACTCTTGTGGTTGGAAAAGATTTCATATCACTCGCATACAGGTAATGCCTCCAAATTTTCAATGCATATACTACTACAACCAATTCAAGATCATGGGTAGGGTAGTTCTTTTCATACTCTTTCAATTGCTTGGAAGCATATGCTACTACTCTACTATGCTGCATCAGTACATAGTCGAGTCCATTCAAGGGCGCATCATTGTAGATAATATAACCCTCACCCCTTGACGGGATGATTAATACTGGTATCATGACAAGCCTTTGTTTCAATTCTTGAAAACTCTGTTTATAATTGTCGTCCCACTCAAACCTGACATTCTTCCTAGTTAGTCATGTCAGAGGCCCTGATAACACTGAGAATCCCTCAACGAACCAACGGTAATACCCAGCTAACCCCAAGAAACTCCTAATCTCCTGGATGTTCCTCAGTTTAGCCTCATTCACTACCGCCCCAATTTTACTAGGATCCACACAAATACCATCTCCTGAAATGACATGCCCCAAAAACACAACTTTCTCAAGCGAAAATTCACACTTACTGAACTTAGCGTACAACTTTTTTTCTCGAAGCGTCAGTAGAACCTGCCTCAAATGCATCTCATGCTCCTCATAGCTCCTCGAATAGACCAGTACATCATCAATAAAAATAATAACAAACTGGTCTAAATATTGGTGAAAAACTCTATTCATTAAATCCATAAATACCGCAGGAGCATTTGTCAGACCAAACGACATAACGAGGAATTCATAATGAACATATCTGGTCCTGAAGGCTATCTTTGATACATCCTCTACTTTCAATTTCACCTGATGATAGCCTGATCTGAGGTCAATCTTAGAATACACCTATGTACCCTAGAGCTGGTTAAATAAACCATCTATACGGGGTAGAGGATACTTGTTCTTGATTGTTACTTTATTAATCTCCCTATAATCTATACACATCCTCATAGTCCCATCTTTCTTCTTTACAAATAGAACTGGAGCTCCTCACGAAGATACACTGACCCATATAAAACTCTTATCGAGCAATTCTTGCAACTGACTCTTTAATTCTGTCAACTCTGTTGGTGCCATTCAGTAAGGTACTTTAGAAATTGGTGTTGTACTTGGAAGCAGATCAATAGAAAAATCTACCTCATGATCAAGTGGCAAGCCTGGTAACTCATCTGGAAAAACATCTATAAACTTCTTTACTACTGGTGTACTAGCGAGTTTCAATTCATTCCCTGACATTTCCTTCACAAAGGCCACGAATCCTTGACAACCACTCAGCAGTAGTCTCCTCGCTTGAACAGCTGAAACTAATTGAGGCGGGGATTGCACTCGCAACCCTACAAACCTAAATTTTGCTTTTCCTGGAGGTCTGAATATCACTTCTCGTGAATGGCAATCTATGCTAGCGTAATTGGCTACCAACTACTCCATACCGAATATTACATCGAACCTATGCATATCTAGCACTATCAGATCGGTAGACAAATTTTTCCCCTAAATATCAACTGAACAACCCCGAAGCACCCCACTACACCTCACAGCTAACCCGGTCAGTGTAGATACCAACAGTTCAATGTCTAACAACTATGTTTCTGCCCCACATAGTCTAGTGCATTCCAGAGACACAAACAAGTGTGTGGCTCCTGAATCAAATAATACAATAACTTTAAAGGAAAAGCATGCTAACCATACCTATCACCACATCGCTTCCTGTCTCAACATCACCCGGTGTCAAAGAAAAAACTCTGGCTGGAGCCATATTCCTCTGCTAGCCTCCACGCAGCACCTGACAGCCTCCCCGGTATGGTCTAAAAGCAAAAGCGATATCTGATGGTAAAGGGCAGTCTCACACTAGATGTCGTTGTCTACCACAACGATAGTAGACAACTCATCCCACTCGACACTCTCCCCTGTGCCTCCTCCCACAAGTCTGACAGGCCAGAGGATTCTGCACTGTCTGAACCTCACAATCCCCAGTTTCCTATCCACTAACTTAGCAAAATACTGAATCTTTAGTACCAGCACCTGCTTGAATATGCCTCTCCTCAATCCTCTTTCAAACTGTCTCGCCTTCTTTATCTCATCAAGAACAATATACAGAGCAAAGCGAGAGAGCTCTATAAACCAAGTCGCATACTGCTAGACTGACAACTGTCCCTGCTTCAGACTTATAAACTCCTCCACTTTAGCCTCCCTGACAATAGCTGGAAAATATCTGTCAAAGAATAATTCTTTAAACCAGTCCCATGTCATGGCTATCGGCATCGTCCTCTGTTGCTCCAAAAGTCTCACAAAAGTCCACCACCTCTCAGCCTTCCTTGTCAGTTTAAAGGTGGCGAAGAGGACCCTCTATTCCTCCATACACTGTAGCATCGCCAAGACTTTCTTAATCTCCTACATCCAATTCTCAGCAGCTGCAAGATCAACTCCTCCTAAAAATTCTGGAGGATTCATCTTGGTAAACTTCTCTATAGTGCACCCATGACCTGCAAACGAACCTCCTTGCTCTCTGGAGCTCCTAGTGAACTCAGTCATAACCTACTGTGCCACGCTGCGTATTACTGCATCAGAATCAGTCCCGCCTCCACTCGAGGGACCTGCTCCATCACTACCACTCGCATGGGCACTACCTCCTCCTGGATCCATCCTGAAAAACAATAAATGTAACTTAGGAACCCTATACTTATAATTTACACGCCTAGCATAGTTCCTTACTCTAACTTCCTCAACTCATTCCTAACTCCAGTTCTACATTCTAGGAACACAACCCGACAATAGTTTACTTTGGTTTTCTTGAAATCATCACCCCAAGAAAAACACAGAAACCACCATGGAAGTTCTACCTCTAGACTGTAGAACAAAACCTTAAATCGTTTTCCTATACTCTGGTATCGTTTTCGCTGCACTTTAAAGTCTACAGAACCTAGCAACTTAGGCTCTAATACCAAACTGTAATGACCTAATTATTTTACTATTTTTTTCATGATAATAAAAACCAATATAATAAATCTAGTAGATCATAATCAACCTGAACCCGAGGGTACCAGGGATACATCAGAAATACAACACAGAAGCCTAAGCAGCATGAAACATAAAATCATATGCATACCACAACACCAAATCAGTACAATACCAGAGTTTCTACATCCATCACATACATCCCAAAACAATCAAAACCAATCCTAGGGTCGTTACCCAAAAATCAATCTGACCTTAGCAAAATACTTACCCTTCAGATAGGGTAGGACTAACGAACTCTAGCGCTGTAGAGCTTTATCCGCTCTCTTATCTGGGGCTCCTGAAATGTTCATATAATTTGGGATGAGACACCTCTCAGTAAGGGAAATAAACTAATACCAGTGTGTGGCAACATGAGTGTTTCCGTGTTATACATATAACAATATATAAACATATTTAATGAAACTATCTGTATCATAACTGGGAAAACATATCATATCATGATAGAACATATTGTATTTCCATAAACATAATTCATCTCATATGATAATAATACAAAAACAACCCTAGAAGGTTAGTTGGCTGGTGTCATGCCTTACCCTCACATGATTGGAATATGTAGCCCAAAGGCGGGACCTAACAATGGTTGGCCGACCACTGTCAAATCAAAAGCAAAATCTATAAGTACGATGGGTCTACCAGACTTGGTCCGTACACCAGGGGCGCCAACACTACCATAAACCATATCGACTATCCATCCTTACGCTGCCCCATACGACAGCGATAACACTAACATCATGATGATCATGATCACATAGCTACGGTACCATGCTTGTGTAAGCCTAAACCAAGCCAACCAGGTTCTGATAACATATGACATATTTTAAATTGTGATACATTGCTATTTCATTATAATAATTGTCAAATCAATATCATCATATCACATTTCATAGCATAATATGAAAATTTTTGGCCCTTACACCAGCATTTCGTATTTTATTAATGGCCTGTATGTTGTATCATATACCAAATAAAAGGCTCGGCCCGTACGCCAGCATATCATATAAAAAGCTCAGCCTGTACGCCGGCATATCATGTAAAAAGCTCATCCCATATGCTGACATATTATGTGAGAATGTCCTCGACCCGTACGCCGATATATCATATAAAAATTTCGTCCTGTACGCCAGTATATCATATAAAACTCTCGGCCCGTACGCCGGTATATCATAGTAAAACTTGGTATCATTTCCCAGAAAACAGTATTTCATAATAAATTCTACTCATGCCACACAAAATGGGTATTACACATATTTAAAACATATCATCATTTACAGCAGTATTTCTCCAAACATAATGCTAATATATATTTATTTTCCTAAAATTAAATGCTGTAAGATTATACATATATTTTCATAAAACAACTAGCTTAGTTTATCCCCTTACCTGATTACTAAAGAGCCCCTAAAGTATATCAATCCTGCACCCGCAAAGTTCCCCGTTCAACACTCTGAAATCAACATCTCCCATAATAGAAATTCAGTATTTCTTCGACTACTACATTTTCTACAACTGCAGAAAAGTCAAATACTAAATAGAAAGCCTTATCCCGAATCTGGGATGGAATTCAAGCTAGTCCCACCAACGATCCACTCCAATAGATTTGAAGAGAACTCTCCCAGGAGTGTCGTGGTGGCCTTAAATCATTGGACCGATGAAAATCTGGCCCAGAAACTTAGTGAGAAGAAGTGGAAACCGGAAAGGAGTGAGAGAGGGAAGTTTTTCGTGATTTTCTGCTATAAAACCCAAGTTTAGGCTATTTATATACTAGCCTTCGTCGACGAGCCACGTCACCTCGTCGGCGAGGTCGCGAAGGAAGTTTGTTGATGAACGTTTGTTTCTCGTCGATAAAATTCAGAGATGGGCAAATAACCTCTCAGTATGTTCTTGTTGACAAGACATGTCCTCATCGACGAGCCCCTCCTGTGTACTCATCGACAAACTCCCTGTGTTCATTGAGGAGGCTCTATTTAAATATTAAAATTACAATTTCTTTTTCCCCCTTCTTTCATTATTTAAATACCATAATTTTTCCAGGTCACTACAACACCTTAGTTTTTAATTGGTATCAGAGTGGGGTTATAACAAATCCTAACAAGTAGTTATACAAATATCTAGATGGCACACCTTGCAGGAGCTCCCTTTGGAGAGGGTCAATCCTCAACTAGGCCTCCCATCTTTTGTGGTTTAAACAACACATTTTTGAAATAAAGGATGAGAATCTATCTACAAACCATGGATTGGAAAGCATGAAAGGTTGTCACACATGGTGACCTTATCCCCACTAAACTTGTAGATGGTAAAGAAGTACCCAAAGAAGAAAAAGAATGGACCGACCATGACCATAAGATGCTACAAATAAATTCTAGTGCTATGAATGCATTGTATTGTGCCCTTGATATTAATGAATTCAATAGAATAATGGCATATAAATTTGCAAAGGAAATTTGGGACAAATTAGAAATAACCTACGAAGGCACCATAGATGTTAGAGACCATAGGATTGATATGTTGACTAGCTAGTGTGAAGCTTTTAAGATGAACATGGATGAATCCATCACTAGTATGTACACTAGGTTCTCCCACATAATAAACTCCCTAAATGCATTAGGAAAAATTTGCACCACCTATGAAGTGATTAGAAAAATTCTTAGAGGGTTGCCACCTATATGGGAATCAAAAGCCACTGCAATAACCGAAGGAAGAAATTTGAAAAACACCTCCTTAGATGAACTCATAGGTTCTCTCCTCACATATGAAATGACAATGAATGAAAGAAGTGGAAAAACTGAAGCCTAAGAATCTATAGCCTTCAAAGCTTCAAAAGAAAACACTAGTAGTGAAGATGAAGAA
Source organism: Malania oleifera (assembly GCF_029873635.1). Lineage (NCBI taxonomy): Eukaryota > Viridiplantae > Streptophyta > Magnoliopsida > Santalales > Ximeniaceae > Malania > Malania oleifera. Next base: position 3,833,282 of record NC_080427.1, on the reverse strand, counting down.
AATGAACTACCCTTCATATTTAAGAAACTCGTAAGAATACTAAGAAGAAAAAATAAATTCAAAAGAATATTCCAAAACTCCGAATCAGATGAAGAAGAAACTAATACAAAGAAATCAAAAAATAAAAATCCCCACATGTTATAACTGCAAGAAAGATGGACACATAAAATCGGAATGTCCACTACTAAAATACTCGAGGGGTTTAGAACATTTCTTAACTCAAAAATAAATGCAAAAATATTGAAGATAAAACTAGTATAATTAAATATGCGTAAAAATAAACTCAAGAGAATTTTATGAAACTAACTAACATAAATGAAATTTACTTACAAATAAAATCAGGTATGAATTTTAAATAAAAAATCTAACATAATCAAATTTACTTACCTCTTCTTTTACTTTGTGCTACGAACACAATGAATATCTCAAAAAAATGAGATCGAAAAGAGTGGACAAGTGAGAATTTTAATTATAGCAAAAATTCTCCCTCCACTACTAATTCTTTTACTCACTAATCCTTCTCTTCCTTTGAAATTTTTCTGTGAAAAATGAAGGTTGAGAGCTTTCTATTTAAAGGAAAATTTTGGGGAGGAAAATTGAATTTGTAAAAGTGTAAGGAGAGGGGTGAAATTATAATTTTTTTTAAATTAAAGAATGGGCAAGGGATGGGTTAGGTATGAGTTGAGTATGAAGGGATGGAGGCCATGTGGGAGTGTTTGCCACCACTCCCATTTAATAAATTTTTAATTACTTACTTAATTATTTATTTATTTATTTATTTTATTATTTTTTTTAATTTTTTTAAATCATTATTATTATTATTATTATTTTTTAAGTCATGTTTTAGTATTATTTTTTTAAAGAATTAAATTCGAATTTCAAAAACTCATGTGGACCTCACATGGTCTTGTGGTCCCCACACAACTTCGAGACCCAAGTGGGTCCTACATAACTCCAATAGTCCTCACATGGTTTTATAAGCCCTACATAGTTTCGGGACTCATGCAGATCCCACACGATTTCGGAACTCATGTGGGTCCCACACAACTTCGAGACTCAAGTGGGTCTTACGTAATTCCAATAGTCCTCATACGATTTTATGAGTCCTACGCAGCTTTGGGACTCATGTGAATCTCGCACGACTTCGGGGCTCATATGGGCCCCACATAGTCTTATGATATTTATATTATTATTATTATTTTACCATGTATTTCTACAAATTATGTCTGTCAAAATACTATTTTTTATGTATATCTACTTATTTATGTGTACAAACAGTGTTTATCATGTTTATCCTATGAAATTCCATTTTGACCAGGCCAACCTCTAGGGAGCGACTGAGCCGCAATGGTCTCTGAGCACTCGCTAAGATAAGGTCTTTCTTAGACATCAAACATGGAATTAAGGATCTTACAAAAAATACTTCTGCATTGATATTAACTAAATGATCATTTTTATTATTTTATTATTATTATGCTTTAATCGTATATATTTTTTTGGGTCATCACATTCTCCCCTCCATATAAAAATTTCGTCCTCAGAATTTGTTAATTTAAAATGAGTACTATATAATTGGTTACGCTACTTGAAAGAGTAAATTGATGAACGATTTGACTAAGTCTTAGAATAGATCAATGATCAGTTTGGGGAAATATTTTATTTTGGGAACTGAAGTGTAAATCGTTGGTCTAATAGGGATTAAAATGGAAAAGAAATTTAGAATATGTGGAAAAGGATAATTATATATATATATTATACATGTCCTATAAATTAAAAAAATATATATATAGAACAAAATGAAATGAAATCTGGCCTTTAGAGCCTTAGCTCAACGTCAACATCTATCGAAGTGCTAACGGTGTCACTGCTAACTGCCTGAGTTATTTCTTGGCAGAGTTGACCTCTTGTAATGTCGCCGGCTTGGGTTAGAAAAAGGGAGAGAATGTCCGTTTGTTCAACGAGGGAGGAAGAGCTGCCCTCTTCCCTTTGTGGCCTTTGGTGGGGATGCTCATAATGAGTCATCGGTGGCCCGTACATGAGTCTCAATGCATTTTGGATCTCTTGGCAATGGTGGAGTAGGCCAGCATTATCACAAACCCTTAGTGTGGTGACTACGATGCTGCCATTATAAGGGTTATAGTTCATTGGTGTGATGTTAGTTGTAAGTTTCATAGACAAAATATTGTCAATAGGAATGAGGGTACAAGTGGTTGGGAAAATGGCAGGGACACTACTCAGGGTGGTAGTGGCGGAGAAGGTAAGATGGATAATTAGTGGGGCAGTAGTTGAGATAGTGGCTTCTTCAACTAATCCCCGCCTACGCCTACGATTCTCAAACCAAGAGCGTACATTTCTCGGCTCGATTGGACCATACCGTCAGAGTTGTACTGCAAGCAAGATAGCCCGCTCCATAGAAGCGAGTTCTCTTTGACTGCTGTGGAAGGCCTCCTCTAAAATCTCCAACTGTGCCTTACTGGGTTTCCATCTTTGGATCGGCGATCTAGTGCTGCTCTTAGCAACTTGGGAATTTGGGTGATTTGGCAACATTTTCAAGTAATGAGACAACTAAAAGACAAGTTGAGAAGAGCTAATCTCTGCAAATCAAAATGTGATTGTTCAAGATGATAGAAAGTTGTGATGCTTAAAGTTCAATGAGGGCGGACCCTTTTTATAGGGGAATGGTCGCGTGTTGTGGAAATCGAAAGAGAGTGACGTGTGCCGCGAGAAACGAGAGAGAGCGGCGCATGTCACAGATATCGAGCAACGTATTTTGCAAAAATCGAGGAAGAGCGACATGTGCTGCGAGAATCAAGAGAGAGTGATGTATGTCACGGATATTGAGGGACACATTTTGCAAAAATCGAGGGAGAGCGACGTGTGCTCCAAGAATCAAGAGAGAGCGACGCGTGTCACGAATATTGAGCGACCTGTTTTGCAAAAATCGAGGAAAAATGATGTGTGTCGTAAAATCGAGAGAGAGCGACGCGTGCCTCGAGTGACACGCTTTACAAAAATCGAGGGAGAGCGATATGTGTCATGGAAATTGAGAGAGAGTGACGCGTGCTGCGAAAATCGAGCTAGCGACGCGTATTACAAAATTTGCGAACTCAAGGTTCTATTCATGTTTTTACATCTTTATTAATGTTTTAACTATAATTAATTTCATACTCAAGTCACCACTTGGGTGGGTAGCCTAGTGGTAAGGAACCGGCAGTGCATCCATGTGATCGCGGGTTCGAATCCCCATTATGCCCAAGCGATCTTATGCCCTGGCCTTACTTTGGGGGTAAGTGAGTTATAGCCAATAATTTCCACCCATGAGGATATTTTTTTTTTTTTATTAACTACAAGAGTACCCCTTTTATATTGGTTAGTTATTTGAAGAAAATTAGTTAATTTTTATATTGCTTTCATTAATGGATTTTTTTTTATAATATAGAAAAATTTAAGTTGTATTTACTTTTATAAATTTATATAAAATAAAAATTAAAGATTCTGTCAAAATTTGTACTCCTAAATCAAACTTGGATATTTGATGGAAATTAACTATGCAATGTATATATATTCATATTTAACTTGCACATGCTAAGGGATTTTTTTTTTTTTTGAAGTTAAATATAATATAATAACATTTAAATTGTATTTAATTCCTTATAAACTAATACAAAATTAAAATTAAAGATTTCGTCAAAATATATATTCTTAAATTAAGCTTGAATATTTTGATAAGAACTGAATATGCAACGTAAAAATACATATTCATATTCAACTTGCACATGCAAAGAAATTTTGGGTAAATTCAGATTTCAGAATAAATTGTTTATTCATATCTATTTGTATGTGTAGTACCTCCAAACCTAATAGGGTCTAATGTGCTACTTCTTATATTTTTAGTGAAAATAATAACAGCGAATATAAATAAATCATGGATATTATTATATTATTATATTTATATATATGAAAGATTTAAATTATTAATGCATATGATCTAACAATTAATTATGAGTCATCAATATGGGTATGTGTTTCTACAAACATAAATAATATATTTAACTTAATTAACGTGTTTTCAATAATACTACAATTTTTCTTAGAATAAATTCAGATTTCAGAATAAATCGTTTATTCATATTTATTTGTATGTATAGCACCTCCAAATCTAATAGGGTCAATGTGTCACTTCTTATATTTTTAGCGAAAATAATAACAGCGAAAATAAATAAATCTTGGATATTATTATATTATTATATTTATATATATGAAAAATTTAAATTATTAATGCATATGATCTAACAATTAATTATGAGTCATCAATATGGGTACGTGTTTCTACAAACATAAATAACATATTTAACTTAATTAACGTGTCTTCAATAATATTACCATTTTTCTTAGAGAATATAAGATTGTTACATGTCCTTGGGAGCTTTCACATTAATCTCATTTCTTCCAATGTTACTATCTTTAGGATCTATTATTAAACAATGATCATATGTTATTTTAAAATAATAAATCTATTATTAACGTAGAACAAAATAAATATTCTAAACTACCCAATCCTACCCAAATCATGTTTTATGCCTAAACTCTGATAAAATTTATATGTTAGAGTATGCAAAACCTATATCTTATTCTCTGATACCAATTGTAAGGACCCGAACCTGAGTGGGTTCTTACATATAAATTTTTCAGCGAACGCAAATAAATCTAAATTATTTTTATTACCAAAGCACTAATTAGTTTTATTACAAATATATGTCTCAACTATTAAAATGCAAATTTCTAAAATTCTAAAATATACAAACATATTCTAAATTATATTATGCTACTCTTTTTTTCTACTCTACTATTTCTACTCCCGCTCATGCACTTGCTACTCTAGATTTCTAGTACGCTCCTCAAAATGATTTGAAATATAAAATAATGATTGAGGTGAGACGGCGCTCAATAAATAAATAAGATTATTATTAGTGTGTGACCAAAATGAGTTTTCAAAATATTTTAATTCCATAAAATAATATTTAATACTATAGCTTTAAAAATGCTTTTAAAATAAGTATATTTAAAAATTTCTGCATAAAAATTTTTGTCATCAACTACAACAGTAAAATTTTATAATTATATACTATAACTGTTAAATTAAACTTTTAACTTTAAAAACTGTAATTATAATTTTTAATTATGTACATATATTTACTTTTCCTTATACGTTTCCTTTAAATCATCATTTAGGCACAATAATGGTCATGTTCATATAAACTTATCCTTTACCTTCAAATCATCAATAACTTTGTACTCGTAATTAAATATGTATATATATATATTATAAAAACTACCCCTTAGGCCTGTTAATCATAAGTCATGTTTACCCCCATGACTGGATTGTGCGGTCCGAAGACTAGACTTAACTGGCCGGCCGACCAAACTAAATCAACGTACATCATCATTAAGTGAGATTTTCCCTATTAAACCCTAGTCCGACCCAGGTGTGCACTCAGGAGAAATCTACTACCATATAAAATCACTCTGCGAACAGCGTGAGTGCACTCTAATCCGTTTAAACTTTAAGCTGCGGTACTGAACATCTGTAACTTTGAACTTTCTTTGTCATAAGGGGTTTAAAAAAAAAAATTTATTATATAATTTATACAATTAAAATAATATTATGAAAATCTCATTTTTACTCATATTTTTCGTAAAATACACAATGTAAAAAAAAATCAACTCGTGTAATATTTATTCATATTTTCATGAAATATGTAACGTATAAATAAACTAATGTCACACAATTTTCGTATTAAAAATGTCTTTTTGAATATAAATTAATGATATAAAATACCTGAGGGGTTTAGAACATTTCTTAACTCAAAAATAAATGTAAGAATATTGAAAATAAAACTAGTATAGTTAAATATGCGTAAAAATAAACTCAAGAGAATTTTATGAAACTAACTAACATAATCGAAATTTACTTATAAATAAACTCGAGTATGAATTTTAAATAAAAAATCTAACATAATTAAATTTACTTACCTCTTTATTTACTTTGTGCTACGAACATAACAAATATCTTAAAAAAATGAGATCGGAAAGAGTGAATGAGTGAGAATTTTAATTATAACAAAAATTCTCCTTCCACTACTAATTCTTTTACTCACTAATCATTCTCTTCCTTTGGAAATTTTTTGTAAAAAATGAAGGTTGAGAGCTTTCTATTTACAGGAAAAATTTGGGGAGGAAAATTGAATTTGTAAAAGTGTAAGGAGAGGGGTGAAATTATAATTTTTTTTTAAATTAAAGAATGGGCGAGAGATGAGTTAGGTATGGGTTGAGTATGGGATAGGGATGGAGGCCATGTGGGAGTGTTTGCCACCACTCCCATTTAATAAATTTTTAATTAATTACTTAATTAATTAATTAATTTATTATTTTATTATTTTTTAAAATCATTATTATTATTATTATTATTATTTTTAAGTCATGTTTTAGTATTTTTTTTTTTAAAGAATTAAATTCAAATTTCGAAAATTCATATGGGCTCCACATGGTCTTGTGGGTCCCGCACAACTTCGAGACCCAAGTGGGTCCTACGTAACTCCAATAGTCCTCACACGATTTTATGAGTCCTACATAGTTTCGGGACTCATGTAGATCCCACACGATTTCGGAACTCATGTGGGTCCCACACAACTTCGAGACCCAATGGGTCTTATGTAATTCCAATAGTCATCATACGGTTTTACGAGTCCTACACAACTTTGGGATTCATGTGAATCCCACATGACTTCGAGACTCATGTGGGCCCCACATAGGATACTTATGTTATTATTATTATTTTATCATGTATTTCTATAAATTATGTCTGTCAAAACACTATTTTATGTATATGTACTTATTTACGTGTACAAACAGTGTTTATCCAGTTTATCCAATGAAATTTCATTTTGACTAGGCCAACCTCTAGGGAGCGATTGAGCCGCAATGGTCTCTGAGCACTCGCTAAGACAAATCAAACATAGAATCAAGAATCTTACAGAAAAGCACTTCTGTATTGATATTAACTAAATGACCATTTTTATTATTTTATTATTATGCTTTAATTGTATATATTTTTTTTGGGTCATCATAGCGTCACCTTAACTGTTTTAAGGCCCGGTCTAGACCATGAAGGCTGGGCCACATATCAGTGTTCGATAGGCTAATCGCAAAGGGATGGGATGGGGGACATGGCAACATCCTGAGTGCTTATTGAGGGCAGAGATCTGATGGCGGGAGATGGGGTGACTTGCAGCATTATTTGCAAGGGCACCACATGTTGGCTAACGCGTGAGAAAAACGGGCACATGTGAATGGAGGGGCAGACCGCAATTATTGCTTCTATCAGAGGGGTGATCGCCACCGTTGATGCAGAACAGAGATCCAATGGTGGGAGACAGATGCGTCAAGGTTGTTGACGTGGGAAGATCTGAGCCATCGCCGGTTGTTCTGATCGCATGGTTGTCATTGAGGCATATTTGGATCGCCAACGTGGCGCAATCTTGACCACGTAGAAAACATATTATGGACGGTGATGAGGACAACCACGCGGCCTCCTGATCGAACAGGTCCGATTGTGCCACGTGTTTGAATCTGATAGTGACACGGCTTAAGATACTTAAGTTGAAATTTTTTCATTCCATTTCATTTTGCACTCTTTAATTTTGCAGCATCCCTCTCTCCCTCTTCCTCTCATTCTCCCCTTCTCTTCTGCAAGTAGGGGTTCCTCCGAAACCCTAGCCCCTATTCCTACAATCTCCTCGATCTCTCATCTCTCGTTTCTTATCTTCTCACTCCTTCCTCTCCTCTCCTTACTCTCTTCTCTGTTTGCTTGAACGATGCTAAAAAACCATAGGGTTTCTATAACGACTTGCTTATTTTACCATATTTTTTTCATAATGATATCCAATATACAATTCTGGAAAATCATAGTCAACCTGGACCCATGAGTACTAGGGAAATACCTGAAACACCACACGGATTCCTAAGCAGCAGGAAACGTAATAACATATACATATCAAATTGTCCAACCAACACAATACCAGAGTCTTACTACAACTGTATTATACATACACATATCGTAAACATCCAAAAGTGGCCTAGGGTCACCACCCAAAAATCTATTATACGCTAACAATAAGACTTACCCTTCAGATGGGGTAAAACAGCTAAACTCTAACACTGTGGAGCTTTATCCGCTCTTCTATATGGGGCTCCTAAAATGTTTAGATAACTGGGGTGAGACACCTCTTAGTAAGAGAAATAAACTAATATCAGTGTGTGACAACATAAGTAATTCCATGATATACATATAACAATATAAAAATCATACTTAGTAAATCTACCCATATCATATCTATGGAAAAACATGTTTTATCTTATCATAGTATAACATACTGAATTTCTATACATATAAATTATCTCATATAACTGTATATAGAAAACACCCTGGATGGATAGCTGGCTGGTGTCATGTCTTAGCCCCACATGACTGGGTTATGCAGCCCGAAGGCGGGACCTAGCAATGGCTGGCCAACCATGCTAGATCAAACAAAAGTCTATAAGCACTATGGGTCTGCCCCTCCTGTTTCAGACACCAGAGGGATGCCTGCGCTACAATAAACCACATCGACTGCCGATCTCCCACTACCTCGTACGGCAAGCAGTAGCACTAACATAAACATGATCGTAATCATATAGCTACGGTACCATGCTTCGTGAAAGCCTAAACCAAGTCAACCAGGTTCTAATAACAAATAATATATTTCCAAATATTTATACATTTCTATTTCATAATAATAACTGTCAAGTTAATATCTTCATATAATTTTGCATAACATATCATAAAATTCTTCGGCCCTTACACCGGTATTTCGTATAAAATCCTCAACCTATATGCTGACATATCATATAAAAACCCTCGACCCGTACGCCGACATATCATATAAAAACTCTCATCCCATACGCCGGCATATCATATAAAAACTCTCGGCCCGTACAGTGACATATTATATAAAAGCGTTCGACCACCGACATATCATATAAAATCCTCAGTTTGAAAAATCCCTGTATTATTTAAAATTTTCCCGGAAGCAGTAAAAACATGCTTATTTTGTAAACATAATATTCCATGGTAAATTTTACTCATGCCACACAAAAGAGGTATTAATCATTTTTCTAATCAACAACATTATTTCCAACATAATTCTAATAAACATACATATTTATCTGAAATTAAATGCTGTAAAATAATAAATACATTTTCATGAAATCCTGACTTAGTTTATCTCCTTACCTGATTTCTGAAAACCCCTTACAATGTCTAGTCTTACACCCGCAAGGTTCCCTGTTCAACACCCTGAAAACAACATCTCCCTGAACAAAACTTTAGTATTTCTTCGACTATTACATTTTCTACAACTGTAAGAAAGTCAAATACTAAATAAAAAGCTTTATCTTGAATTTGGGATGGAGTCCAAGCTAGCCCCACCAACGATCCACTCCAGTAGATTTGAAGAGAACTTCCCCAGGAGTGTCGTGGCAGCTTTGGATCGTCAATCCGGCAAAGAATGGTCCCATAATCTTAGGGAGAGGGGACGAATAGGAGAGAGAGAGAGAGAGAGAGAGAGAGAGAGAGAGAGAGAGAGAGAGAGAATAGAGAGAGAGAGAGAGAGAGGAGAGAGAGAAATTCCATGTGAAAATTCTGCGCTGAAAACCGAGTTTGAGCTATTTATACACCTGCACTCGTTGATGAGCCACGTCACTTTGTCGACGAAGCCACGAAGGAAGTTCGTCGACGAATGCTTATTCCTCGTCGACAAAATTTGAAACTAAAAATAGCCTCTCGGTAACTTATCATCGACGAGACACGTGTCCTCGTTGATGATCCCAATAAGCTACTTCGCCAACAAATGCTTCGCGTTTGTCGATGAGGACCTGCTATGACCCCCCTTTACAATTTCCATTTTTCTCCCTCTTTTATTATTTAAATGTCATAATTCTTTGGGTCTCTACAGTTTCTGAGACTCTCCTCTCTCTTTTTTTGAACGATGCTCAGAAACCCTAGGGCTTTTTAGACTCTCCTCTCTGCAACTTACTTTTCGCCTAAAGCCTAGACCTCCCTCTACAAGTCCCTCTCAAATGTCTCTCTTCTTTGCAACTCTCAGTTTTGGCATGTCTAAAGTCAAGCTCAGATTTTTCACCCCCTTTGAAACCCTAGTTGCCTTCCTTTGCTTACTTCACTTACACTCCCCTATCGGTTATCTCTCACAGCTGGGTTTCTTCAGAAAGACCCTGGATCAGGGACTGGTATCCCTCTTAGTTTCCTACAGCAAAGACATGGTTCCTGATTGCTAGGTGGTATGAACCATGTAGAGTTAAGGAAGGTGAAACCAAACAAAGATCAAGGCTAATGAAGATAAGTATCCCCCCAACCCCTCTCTTGTTTCCTTTTTATTTGATGTGTGATGTATTGTCTAAGAACTGATTTGATCTTGTGTATTGGTGTGGTTGGGGATCGATTAGGGTCTCATGTTAGATTTTAAGTACTGTTAGAAATAGGGTTCAGGGTCAAGGATGAAGACGAGTTGAACCGTCTTCAACCAGGGAGTGGGTCCCGAGTTGACTCGTGTGAGTCAACCCATAGATGCTGTATGAACTCGAAGATACTCCGAGTGAGTCTGACACATATGACTAGACATGTGTGTGGGTTAAGGGGTGAGTTGGGATTTATTTGGGCTTCGGGTGAAGTTAAAAAACAATGGGCCTTAGGTGAGTTTGAAAATGGGTTTTGGGCTTAAGTTTGAGATAAATGGGCTTTGGGATCAAAAGTTCTTGGGCTTGGGTTTAAGTTTTCCAAAACAGGCTTAAGTTAAATTTTTCAAAACGAGCTTGAGATTTTTTTATTTTTTTTTTTAAGTTTTTGGGCTTTGGTTAAAATTTGAAGTGTTGCTTGAGTTGAATTTTAAAACAGGCTAGCTAGGGTTAAGATTTCAAATGGGCTTGAGATTTAAAATCAAAACAGGGTCCGAGGGGGTTCTAAAATCCAATTGGGCTTTAGGTATTCTTAAAACAAGCTGTAGGCTGGGGTTATTTTAAAACTCTTAAAATGGGCCCGAGGTTTAAACTTAATAGGGGCCGAGGTAAGTTATCTAAAATGGGCTTGGTTAAAAGCAATGGGCTTCGGGTCATTTTTAAAACAGTTGGGTTTGGGAATTTTAAAAACAACAGATGGGCTGGTTATAAAAGCAACAGTTGGGCTTTGATTCGGGTGTGGGTCTGAGGATTGGGCCTAGTGGTTTGCCTTGGGTTGAAAAGATTCGAACCTCGGTTTGGGTACGGGTTGGAGGGGCTTCCAATATGGGTCTAAAGGGTTATCAGAGAAGCCGGACCCAAGTTTAGGTCTAGGGTTTGGATTTGACCTAAATCCAGGTTAGCTCGGGTTCTCGTTCGAATCTAAGGCTTTGGGGGGGTGATCCCGCATTCAAAACCTTGCATTCATACCCATATACTGTTTATTATATGGAACAAAACAGGGGTGAGAGATTTCCGTTTTACCTTGCTCTTCTTCTCTTCTCCTTTCTTCTTCTTCTCCCTCCTTTCTCTCTCTGTATTTGTCTGTCTGATGCTCTGCTCCAGTAATTTTCTGCTTCTATTTCTTTGCTCCTCTTTTGCTCCTTCAGATGAGCAGATGCTCCTCTGGTAATTCTTTGTTCAACAGTGCTTCCCTCTCTTTTTCTGATTTTTCTCAATTTCTGAAACGATTTCTCACCCCCCCCCCCCCTAAAAAAAAATCTAGAAGAGTCACTCTAATGCTCTCCCACTCCCAATTTGGGCAGAATTGCTTTCTAATCTAATTTTTTCCCTTTCACTTTCTATAGTATTTCTATATGCTCTCTTTTCTTTACTCAATTTCAATAGAGATTTTTTATGCTCTGAATGGGGTCCCCAACTACAGCGCGAGCCTCCCTATTTATAAGGAGGCTGGGCAGCCCTTTTGGTGCCAATTTTCCTTTCTAACAGAATGCCTTGCGCTGACAAGGAATAATTTTTTCTTAACAAATTTCATTCCTTCAGCGCACATGTGAGTTTTGCACTTTTTCTAAATTTCATTTGCTGATGTTATTGCTTTGTGTGCGCAGGTAAGCTGGGAAGATCCATATGGTAGCTTGGGAGTGGAGAGCATGGAACTTTGGCCAGGTAGTGCCTCAAGAATGGAGGGCATGAAATTTTATTCTGTTTTTAGTAATTTTTATATATTTATTATTTTCTGTATGCATGTACCCCCGAGTTGCTTCCCTTGCAACCACTGTTTGTAACATTCCCTTTAACTTTTTCATTTCCCTGTGCTTTTTCTGTTGTAATTTTTGTTTATGCACTTTTTCCTTTGAATTCTCTCATTGTCCAATGTACATTGCATCATTTGGCCTTTATTTGGACATGTGTACTCCTTCCTATATGCATTTTAATTTTGACCCACAATTGACCCATTTGTCTTGATGATAAAATGACCTTAAGACACAGCAAGCACTTGATTTTGAAATTAAAGACTCACTAAAAATTTAAAAAAACTTGATTTCAAAATTTAAGAAGACAAATGACAAGACTTAATTGTGAAATTCAACCCAAAGTTAGAAGAATTGAAATTAAAAAGGACACAACCTAGTCTAATCAGAGATTAATTCTTATACATCAACTAAAGTTAGCAAAACTCATTTTAAAACAAAAGTAAAAAGGACTCAACATTTTTCCTAGGCTAGTACGACTCAAACATAAAATGGGAAGGCTCTTTTCTTGAAATAACTGGAACTTAAAAATGGGATTCTAATTTTGAATAGGACTTAATCGAAAAATGAAAGAAAACTAATTTTGAAATTAATTAACAGTTAAGGAACCCTAGTCTAACAGGGACCAATTATTGACTCAAATTCGGGTTTTTAAGACTCAGACCATAATGCCTAGCCTAAGGGAAATGGGTTCTAAAATTATAAGGTCTGGGAGATTAATTTTGCAATTAGAAGGACTCACACTAGGATAACAAAACTAAGGTTTAAATAGAAAAAACCGAGAAGACCCAATTAAAAATCAAACAACTTATGGTTTGAAAACCAAATAGACTCATGAAAACTGCAAAACTCGGGTTGACATCAAAAGGACTCAAATTTGGATATTACGGAGACTTCGGGTCTTAAATTTAAAACTTAGGATCATGCAGGACTCAAAGTCAAACTTTATTGATATCGGGTCTTCTTAGGAGGGCCAGGTTAAAGCTAAGGTGTCGAAAATATATTTGGTAATTTTATGCGATTTGAATAATTGTCAATAATGCTTTTTTTATTCAAAAGGGAAAATGCTAGAAAGATAGAAAATTCATCTAATGACTTGGTGAACCTCCTTGAACTCCTGGAAGTTGTAGATTCCTCAAAATGAATATAATTCTTCATTTGCCAATCATTTATACATTGTTATTGCCAATTACTTAATTTTGATTTATAAAATCTAATGATGAGACTAATGATGAGATAAGGGGAATCCTATACTAGATAGTGCCCTGTCTTTCCCTAGCCCAGTGGAAACTCCTAACTCTTGAAAATTGAATGATTAAGGGAGATCAGGTTTTTAATCAATAAGATTAAATCAAACAAAGCAAGAGTTGTTTAGATGTTGTATTGATTTTGATTCTTTGACATATCTTTTGTTAATTATCTTACTCCTACATGACTGACTAGTTCTGGCTAATGATGAGAAAGGGGAAAGTTCTTCTTTCCCCATTGCCTAGGGCAAAGGTCATCAATAATTATCTTAATTATTGATAGAATTTACTAGGTTTTTTCAAATCAAAAAAAATGTTTTCAAAAAAGTCTAAAGGGTCAATTACAAAACCCTTGAATTTTCAATCAAATTCATGCTTTCTTCAAATTATTTTGAAATCGGATCTCTTCCTAAACACCTTTTCTTAACACATTTTCTTTAAATCAATAATACGATCTTGATGGTTTTTCAAGCCAACTTTTTTCATCATCAATCAAAGTACTTTTTCAAAATTAGGGTTATTGAGATCAACCCCCTTCCACGAGTAAAACTTTAGACTTCTCATAACCATGTCAGAGTGCTTTTGGACAACAATAGCTTTACTGGGGACCAAAAGATCTTTTCCTTTTCGTTTCCAGCGTCTAATTTCCTTTTCTTCAACAACACACACATAATTTTCGTAAACATTTTTGGAAGATATGGGTATTGAATCATCTTCTTTGCACATAGTTGTACTTCGAACTCAATTTTCAATTTTTGTAGACATTTAGGGTCCATTTAGTTTTGGAATGCAGTTTTCATTTTTTATTTTTTATTTTTAAAGAAATACAAAAAATAGCTGATTTTTCATTTTTACTACATTTGTATGAAATAAATGAACAAGAAGAAACAATTTTGGCACTATTTGCGTATGAAAATAGTTTTATTTTTTATCTCTAATTCTTGAAATAATTATGAAACTGACATCTTGTTTTTTAATTTTCCAAATTTATATAGAAAAGTTGGAAACCGTTTTTCATTATTATTATTTTTTTAAGATTTTTAAGTTGTTACTTTATATATAACAGCATGAAATTTGTATCTTAAACTTTAATTTATGTGAATTATTTATAGACTTTCTTTGAAATTTACACAAATCCAAATCTAAATCCCAAAATCCATAATTCCAAATATTACCTTATATATGTTGCAACCAAAAATTGAACGACCTTCACGATCCCTGATCACGACCACCTGAAAAGAGATAAATAAGCAAGGCTTGGAGGACCCGGGGTGTACTCCGGGAGATCGCTCCGATGCCTAAGTCAGGGATTCACTTGAAAGGTTTTTTATGCAACAGTAAAGTAGAGTTTAGAATTAGATACCTTAACCTCTTCTCTGAATCCCCATTTATAGTGATGGAGTTTGACCCAAGGGTGATGTGTCATTTATTAGTGAATTATGGCGCAAACGTGAATCGCTCCAATTGTTATAATGTTGGCGTAGATTGCTCTAGTCATCATGGAGCTGGCGTCAATTGCTCAGCCTGAACAGTTGACTTAGGTGGTAATTGCCCTCATCAATGCTGGGCTCTAGTCTCCTTTGGATTTATGGTAAGTGATATATTTGAGGTATATCAGTTGTCCCCCCATCAGTTTCGAATTTTTGAAGCTGACTTCCAAAGTTCGAAAATTGTATATATATATATTTTTTTATTTTGTCGAGCAGCTCTTCTTGAGGCATTTTGGGCTGCTTTTGGTTTCATGAGTCGTGCTTTTCTTTTTTGTCATTTCTGGCCTAATGAGTTATGCTCATATTTTGGGCTGTTTTTAGGCCTCACGAGCGTTGCTCGTCAGTTGGGCCGATTCTTTTTTGCCTAATGAGTTATGCTCATTTTTTGGGCAGTCTTCTGGCCTCACGAGCGTTGCTCGTCAGTTGGGCCGATTCTTCTTTGCCTAATGAGATGTGCTCATTTTTTGGGTAGTCTTCTTGCCTCACGAGCATTGCTCGTCAGTTGGGCTGATTCTTCTTTGCCTAATGAGTCGTGCTCATTTTTTGGGCAGTCTTCTAGCCTCACGAGCATTGCTCGTCAGTTGGGCTGATTGTTCTTTTCCTAATGAGGTATATCAATATAAAATTTGAAAAGTTAAAAAAACATGTTGGCTTTAATTTTTGTGTTTAATTTAAAATCTAAAAATAAAACTAAAAAATTCTTTTGCACCTTTAGAACAAACTCTTTATTTTTTACATTTTTAACACGAATCTTTAAAAAATTAAAAATAAGTTAAAATTTATATTATTTGGAAAATGAAAAATATTTTCTACAACTAAATGAGCTTTTAGGGGTTTTTCTTTGTTTTTCCTTTTTTTTTTTAAAAAAAAAATGCAACTATGCTTTTGTGTTATTCCATATTTGTTGTGTTTGTTTGTTTGTCTATTTGTTTCTTTTTTTAATTTTCTTATTTGGGGATTGCTCTACAACTCAAATTTTGAAGAACTTCACTTTTCCATGTTTGTTTGCCAAGAAAAAGTAAGAAAGGAAACAAAATTTATAGCAAATTATTTAATGAACAAAATTACGATTTGCATACCATTAGCTTTTGATTTTTCACAATTTGTAATGCTATTATTAAATAATTTTTAATAGCATTTAACTAGTATTGAGATTAAAAAAAAAAAAAGTAGAAAATGAGTTGTTTTCAAAAAAGAAGTTTTCGTTTTCATTTTTTTCCCGTTCTTTTTCCCAAACACAAAATATTTAATCCAAATATACCCCTAAAATTATGTTTAATTGTGTTCAGTTGGTCGTGGATTCCAGTTCAAAAAAATAATCCATTTTTGTAAAAGTATGGATAAAGTTATGAATGTGGTAATGACTCTCCCCTTGCAAAGCAAAAGCCTTATAACTTAATAATAATTTCTTTATTTTATTTTATTTTTTTATTTTTTGACTTAGATTTTGTTTATGAGTAAAAAAAAAAGGAAAATATGAAAGAATCCAATTTTCCATATTTGATTACAGGGGAAAAACAAGAAAAAAATAAAACATTTAGAAAGCCAATAAATAAATTTTTAATTTTACGCATGATTAATATTAAATTTTTCGTAACTTTTAATCATATTATAATAAAAATTTATTTTCAATATTATTTGATGTAGAGAAAAAAAATATAATAAAAATTATTTATTTTGTATTATTTTTTCCAAATATATCCTAACAAGGATTTTAATGTCTACTAACACTTCTCACTTAAAATTCTGTGGGCTGCAGCAAAATCCACGGAAATGCAATAGATAAAAATACAAAAATTATGCCCACCAAGGCCAGTTCAAGTGGTGAGAGCGACTTGTGACTTTGGTGACTCCAAGGTCATGGGTTCGATTCTCCCTTGAGTCATTACATCGGTGAATTATTAAGAATGCGTCAATGGACAGACAGCTTTCTTCCTCCGGATTTGACGTCAGACCAAAGTCTCCAAAGTGACGTGATAGTAATCAGAGTCCCGGGTTAACAAATATATATATGAAAATCACATTTTCGTTTGACAAGGAATTGTATACTTTGGATGGCCCCTCACGTCAGTGGGGCTGAGAAAGGGAAAGAGAAAATGGCTAACTCAAATCAGATATGCTTGGTAGACGGGGCGTGTGCTGTCCACAATCCTTACTCCCTTTTATGCCCTAATATTTGTCTTTACCTTTTTGGGAGTGGCGTGTGCTTTCCTCCCTCTTATCTTTTAAGGTCTTCAATGCCCTATTCATTTCCGGTGCTCGTGGCCATGAAAAAGGTCCACCGCGACGCCTGCGTGTAACTACGACCCTGAATGGAGAGAACCGCGCCAACGCCACACGGTGAACATTGCTTGTTTATCTAGAATTTGAATTTGGGCATGTTTGGACCATTAAAAACTAAGTGTTAATCAACTACTTTGACTTGAATTTGAAGACAAAATTAGGCAACATGGACTAACAAATATTTCTATTTATTTCAAAAATATTTTCTTTTGATAAAAATCACAAATTTCAAATATTATTCGTCGCAATTTTAATTTTATTAAAATATTTAAAATATAAAATTTATTTATTTATTTTAATTGATTGAAATTTTATAGACTTTTGCAAATTAAAGTTTACATCAAGTGTATGTTTTTAGTAACTATTTATTCATCAAATTCATAGTCACTCTAATTTGATTTTAAAAAACTTGAATTGCAAATACTTTATAATTCTCCAATGTGCATTATACAGTTTACGGGGGCAAAATTTTCTTATACTTTGTAACAGCTCTATAAGTGGCGGGGGGGAGGACCCCAAGGTTTTCACATTAATCAAGAAGGTGTGACCCTAATAAGATTAAGGAGGGGGTAAAGGAGGTGTACCTTCAAAGACATAAAAGGATGGGACGACAGCCATAATCCCCCTAAAAATAAAAGATAGTGCAACCCCCTAATTAGATGGCTTCTATAAGAAGGAAGTGGTAAAGTAGCAATAAGAACACAATCACTATTTCTACTACTATCATCAACTTCCATCTTCTCCTTTTTTCTCTATCATAAATCTAACTTAAACATCAGAGAGATTCCACAGAAGCCACTTCAAGTCCTCCCAAACTTATGTTTGCTTTTGTAGAGGGATTGCCATGTTGTCTAGAGGGAAAAAATGGCAATAGATTAGTGTGCTTAGTAGGGGAAGAGGTAGCTATTTTCTATACACTTTCAAGCCATGTCAATCTTTTATAATGGAGCGCAGCACTACTATAGACTTTTGAATCATATCCCATTTTGATAATGACAAATCATAGTATCTCATTTGTAAATTAAGTGTAAGAACGAGTTTATGGTTTAGTAAGCACGAATGACAAATTAAAATGGAATCCATGAAGCAATTAATCGAGCACATACCTGGGCGTATTTTATGGGAATTCAGAAGAACAAAGCTTGAAGATCTGTTATTTTTTAGTTGTATCGTTTATAGGATTCAATTGTGCATGCATTTCATTTGATTTAAATTGAAGCTCTACACTGAGCATAAATTGACCTTAGGAACTCCAATTCTGATGAAAAACCTTTTTTATTCAAAATGTTAAACTTACACAATAGATTTGAAGTAGTTTTGAACTTAAAAAATGCAAAAACTCATTTTTATTAAAGGTTTAGTCGACTGGATGATCAGCCCAATGACTGAATAGAAGAAATGGCCAAAAACCCAATTTTATAAAGGGCCTAGCAAACAGACTCATAAGTCCGGTCGACCGAATAGAAGAAACGGGCAAAACTCAATTTTATAGAGGCCTAGCAGATTGGATCATTAGCTCGGTCGACTAGTCTTCATGCAAATGATGATTTGGCATATAAGATCAAATGTCTGGCCGACCGAACCGTGCTAAAAGGGAAATCGCCTTTGGCCCGATCGACCGAACATTAGGTTAGTCGATCGGAACACTCAGGTTTTCACCTTTTCTGGGCATAAAATTGTCATAAAATTCAAATTATATTATTTTATAATGTCCAACGATTATTTATGGTTATATTTGGTTTTTGCCTATAAATACCTTGCCAATTAACTTGGAGAAGTTTAGAAAAATAATTTGAAAGCTTAGTTGAATATTCTTTGATTCTTGTTTATATTTTATACTCCTTTTCGAAGATCAAATTCAAAATTCTCCTACTCTTCTTTTGAAAACATTCTTGGAGAAAACATTTTGAGTTATTCTTGAAAGTCTTGAGCATATATTCACTAATATATATTGTTTCAAAGACTTCTTTCTCTTATAATATTTCGAAGATCAAATTTCTCCTACTTTCATTTTGAAAACTCTTTTGGAGAAAATCTTTTGAGTTATTTAAGAAAGCTTTGAGCATATATTCACTCATATATACTTGCCTCAAAAGCTTCTTGTTCTTGATATTTCAAAGGTCAATCTTGAGGAAATCATTTTCAATACTCTCGTTTTCTTGCAAAATATTTTTTAGAGAAATACCACTACTCTACCGAGCTTCATATTTCAAATAATTTGAGAGTGCATTTAGAAAATTTTTTATTATACAAATCAGCTCTTGAAGGAGTATTTCATTGTATGCAAAACCTATTTTCAAATCATCTCTTCGCGGTTTGGGTTGTGAACCGTGCCAAGTGAGGGTATATCACTTGGAGAGGTATCTTCGCCTAGAAGAAGGGATTACAATGTGAAGCGTACCGAGCAAGGGTATATTGCTCAGAGAGGCTTCTTCACCTATAAGGAGGGATTATGTGTAGAGACCCAGAAAATAGAAATGATCAGAAAAATAGAAGAAAAAAGAAAAATGGTTTGGTGAGGAGAAAACCGGCGACGATTTTCTGGAATACTAAGAAAACAGTCGACGATTTTGCATTTACTGCAGGCCGGTTACAGGTGAAACGGTAGAAAGGGGTAGATTAAAAACCAAACCGTCTACGATTTTGTGAGAGGTGCATAAAACCATCAGCAGTTTTCTCAGCAAAACTGATTTTAAAGGAAGCCTCGCACGCTTCATTTGTAAAATCAAAAAAACAAAATCTCTCTCTCTCTCTCTAAACCCTATGGCTCCAACCCCCTTCTCTCTTCATTTTTGCTCCGATTATAGCCTGTTTTGACGATCTGAAGCTACCACAAGGTTCGTGGGGGTGATTCTATGCAAATTAACCAGAGCGGATCGTTGAGTTGGAGTTCCGGGGCACCACTCCAAAATTATGGTAAGTAAGGTGTTTTAGGGTTTAATTGTTAATTTGGAGTATATGGGGCATAGGAAATGTTAAATGAAAAATATTTTGGGGGTTGAGTTGATTAATTTGGGAAAAAAAAATATAATTCCGGGGTTTTGAGCTTCGAACGCCGTGGGGCGTGGATTTAGGGTTGTCAGCAGGTTTCTCAGTAAGCCAGGTAAGGGAATAAATTAAATCAGGTATTTTCAAAAAATTAATTATTGAATATACAGTATTTGATTCAGAAATTTATATATATGATTTAGTATAATTTTTGTGAACATTGATGTTGAACTAAGGAAACTTTGAAAACAGATTTAATATTATTTTGTCAGTAAAATATGTTTTCTCATGCCACATAATTTATTATAGAGTAGTACTCACTTGTGTGTGGCATGAGTATAAATTTTACTGTAAATAATGATATGTCAAAATATTTTATGAATTCATAATACAGGCTTGATTTGACAGTAATCTTTAGAAAAAACTATAAACAGTGCAAAAATTATATTTTCAGTATATTATGATATTCAGCCGACGCAGATGTCGTGATTATTCAGCCGGCCCAAATGCCGTGATTATTCAGTCAGCCCAGATGCCATGAAAAGATATATATATATATATATATATATATATATATATATATATATATATATAGTTTATTCAGAAATTATGATATGACAGATTTTATGCAGAAATATGAAATGAGATATGTTTCAGTTACATATTATATAAAATGTACTATATGATATCAGAATCCCTGATGGACTAAGTATGTTATAAGCACGGTACCGTAGCTAGTTAGTTAGATCAGATAGTATAACTCCTATGTGCTGACTCGAGAAGTATTGCGGAGAGTAAGATGGGTGGACCAGGTTGGTGATAGCCGACAGTGCAACCACATTATTCAAAAGTGTTGGGTCGGAGGGCGATTAGCCCCGAAGTGTTGCAGAGAGTAGGATATCCACTGTGTGCCAACCCGAGAAGCATTGCGAAGAGTAGGATGGATGGACCAGGTTGGGTGGGTAATTGTGCGTAGTTATGTCATGTTTGACTTAACCTGGTTGGCCAGTTAGAGTTAAGTCCAACCCACGGGTCGTACAACTTGAGTCATGTGGAGTTAATTCATGATATACAGTTATCCATCCAGGATATAATTTCAATAATATATAAATATAGTAGATGTTTTATATGTACACATAAATTTAGTACGATACAATATGTTTTGTTGATATACGATTTATTTAGATTAATATAGAACAGTTTTACCAGAGTTGTCAAATGCAGTTAAATTATGTACAAATCTTTCTTACTTATTAGATATAGTTTATCACAAAAAATAGATGTTTATAACACAATAATGCGCATATTGTCACACACTAATATTAGTCTATTTCCCAGACTGAGAGGTGTCTCACCCTAACAATATAAACATTTTAGAAAACCCCGATAGATGAGCAGACCGAGCTCCGAGATAGAGGAGGCTGATAGTGTTGCCCTGATTGAAGGGAAGTAGTTGGGTTGAAATCAGGATGGATTTTTGGAGATATGACCCAGGGTATTTATGGTTCTTTTGGGATGTATATGTGTATTTTGGTTATAGTAAAACTTTGGTATTGTATATAAGGTTGAGTAAATCATGGTTTCCGCTGCTTAGTTGTCATGTATTTATGGACAGGTATATCTCCAATTTCTTTTGGGGTCTGAGTTGATTTAGTGCATGTTTTATGGTATCAGAGTTATTAATATTATACTTATTATTATGAAAAAAAAAAATTTAACATAGCAGAGATTTTGGGGCATTACCATTGTGGTATGAAAGTTTAGCTTGTTAGGTTTTGTAGACTTCAGTATACAGTAAAAACAATACCAGAGTATAGGAATAGATTTTGGAAAAAATAGTAAATGGGGTAGATCAGGATTTTATTAAGTCAATGGTGGGAAGTTAAGAGGAGAATTTAGAGTTTTGTTCTGCAGTCTAGAAGCAGGATTTCCATAATGGTTTCTGTATCTTTTTTGGGTTAACAATTTCAGAAAGGTCATGATAAACTATTGTCAGGTTGTATTTCTAAATTGCTGAACTAAATCTTAAATTGAGAATAAGGACGACAGATTAGTTGATGATACGAGATTTTAGTTAGATAAATATATTAATTATGTTATGAAGATAGGGTCATTAGATTATGCTTATTTTCATTTCAGGATGGAC
This sequence comes from Malania oleifera, assembly GCF_029873635.1. Classification (NCBI taxonomy): domain Eukaryota; kingdom Viridiplantae; phylum Streptophyta; class Magnoliopsida; order Santalales; family Ximeniaceae; genus Malania; species Malania oleifera. The sequence continues at coordinate 3,810,808 of NC_080427.1, read as the reverse complement.
CCTGGGCGTAGCAGTGTTCACGCCAGTGGTGATGATGGTGTAGGGCCCTCTAGTATGGGTGGTGGTGATTCAAACGCAGTTCTACGCAGTGTAGCTCAGGTTAGCCTTACCACCAGTTCTACCAAGAATTCATGACGTGTTTCATGTACCGATGTTGAGGAAATACGTCCCGGATCCCTCCCATGTGATTAGTTATGCGTCACCGGAGTTTGGTGATGTCTTATCTTATGAAGAAGTGCTTGTACAAATTCTAGATTGAAAGGACCAGAAGTTACGCACAAACTAGTAAAAATATTATGGCACAACCATGCAATTGAGAAGGTTTTGTGGGAATTAGAGGAATAGATGGGTCAGCGATATCCACATCTATTCAGTGGAGATCAGAGATGAGATATTAAGAGTAAAATAACTAATAGTGTATGTATTGTTGACTTGTATAGTGTTGGAATTTTTAAAAAATGTTAAACGTTATTAACTTTTAATTAAACTTTTCCAAAATATCGAACGTGTCCCCAACGGTTATAATTTTTGAAAAATTTTATAAATACCCTCTCATAACTCCTAATTAGTAACTTTGATTAACTCTAAAATTCTCTTTAAACCTTTGTTAATCAAAGTTTCCCAAAATCAATTTTTATTACGAAAATCTCTTTTTTGGGGCAAAGTCTTTTAAGAAAAACTCTCCAATACTCTTCCAATATTTTATTTCAAAATTACTCTTGAAGATAGTATATTTATTTTTGGGCATTTATTTTTACATGCTTACTTTCACTTATTATTTATTTTTTGAAAATATTTTAAGAGTATAACTTTGGTTTCTCCCGATTATTTCTTTGATAAATAATTTTGGGAGAAAACTATTTATTGTACAAATATTTTCTTGAGCTCAAATTCCTAAATTTTTCAAATATTCTTTATTTACAAAAAAATTTATAGGAGAACAATATACTTATTTTTCACATATATTTTATTTGTGAAAAATTATTTGATAGCATCCTTACTCCACTGAGTATAATGCATATCATTAGAGAATGCACATCTTTACTTGTATTTTCAGAAGCATTATCTTATACAAAAATATTGTTAATGTACTGGTTAGGTTCATCTCATTAATTCAATTGGAGAGTCTCAGTCCCGTAAGTGAGACCGATTGGGTTTAGCCCAGAAATTGAACTGGAGAGTCTCAGCCCCGTAAGTGAGACCGGTTCGGTTCAGCCTGAAAATTGAATTGAGATTTTCCTCGCCCTATAAGGAAAGGATGTAAACGGCTTTTATTACGCCCCTTTAAGTGAGCAGAGACAGTGTAATCCTTGGCGGGTATGCCCAAGGCGGGGACGTAAGTTGTTTTGGTCGAACCTCAATAACAAATATTGTGTTGCTCTCTTAATCCTTATCTCATTTACTTTCCGCTCATTAATTTCAGTATGTGTATGTTTGTTCGTGTTTTGTTATAACCATCTTACATATACACAAAATTAATTTAAATGAGATATGCAACAAACGTGTTTGTATGCACACATTGCTCACTTACTTTGCATACATATTTTATTTCGAGTGAGATATGAGATGTCGTGAATCAGTGTAATTGTTTAAATTAGTAAAAAAAATTTAAATGTCTAATTCACTCCCTTCTTGGGATCACACAAATTCCAACAAAATAATTATTAAAATTTTAACTCAATTTAAATTCTTTAAGATCTATATTAAAAATGTAAAAAATAAAGATATTGTACAACTGCATAAAATAGCTTTTTATTATTTGTTTTTGTTTATAACTTTGAAAATTATTACAAAAAGACAAGTTAGTTTTTCAAATTTCTAAAAATTATATAAGCTAATATTTAAGATTATAAATTTTATGATTTGAATTTAAATTTACATAAATTAAAAAAACTTAATACAAAATAAATTAAAATCTAAATTCTATACTCCCATATATAAAGATTGAAGCTAGAATTCTTAAAAAACTTATTAGTTAATACGCTGTTTGTCCTTCCGCGTCATGAAGGGATGAAACGGCATCGTTCAGCCTACGAAGATGGAACACCGTGTGAACGCGTTCAGCTTTCCTAGATTCCCCCTCCGTTGTCCGCTTGCTCCCTCCCTCCTTTCTCTCTCTCTTCACAGACATGGCGAGTCAAATCGCCAACTCTGGTTGGGCCCAGCCATTTGTCATTTTGTACACATGCCCGGAGCGCAAAAGGAAAAAACATTTGTGTGGTGTGGCAGCCGAAAATACAAAATAGCCCCTGCCCTTAATGCGTGCAGGCAGCTGCAGAATTTTATTAAGGGTAACCATGTAATTTTGTTGAAGAATAAAACGCACAAAGCCCCCGACATGTTTACCAAAATTCAGTCGCTTATACAGCTGTCTGAGCAATCGCGAGAGTACAGAAGGTTTGAGAACCGAAGCGCGTGATATAAAAGGTATGTAGTTTCCAACGTGGACCGGATATTCCCGCCGATTCCACATACCACAGACGGCTCTGTGGATATATAACACGAGGTCTCCACACGCCTCTACAGCTGGTTCAATCGCAGCCCTCCGTAGTCCCCTTCATCTGACGGCCCAAATGAGACCCCTGCCACTTTTTGTCTTCCTCGTCTCCTCACCATCTCTATAAATTTCTGCAGCCACCACCTGAACTCCTGCAACCCTAGTTTCCTGATCATTTCTCCATCCTCATCTCTTTTGTGCGATCTCTTTCCTTCGAGTATGTTTCTGGGAACTATTTCAGCGGTGTCTCCAGTCGGAGCTAGGCCAGGGGATGGTCTAATAGGCTCTGTGTTCGGCTCCTCTGCTTTATCGTCATCTGGTTTGGGCTCTTTTTCTTCTTCTTCGTCTTCTTTTTCTGCTTCTTGTTTTGGTCCAGAGTGGTGGAAGAGAGGAAGAGAGCATAATAGATTAGTAGTAGTGAGTGCTGTAAAGGAAGGGAATGGCATTCCGCTGACGGGTTTGGTGTTTGAGCCATTCGAAGAGGTGAAGAGGGATAGTTTTATGATTCCAATAGCTCCACATATATCACTTGCTCGACAGAACTATGCAGATGTGTGCGAAGCTGCTATCAACGAGCAGATCAAGTGGGTCTTCTCCTCTTCTTTCTGTTTTTCTAATCTTTTCATTGAACCCAAATGGGATGGCTGTTAGTATTTATAAATTTATTTTTAATAATTTTGTTAATTAAAAACACACTGACCACCTCTGAGAAGGAGCTCGTTGGTGTTTAAAAAATGCACAAATCACCCTAATGTTTTAGAAATGTCACAAAGGTTTGTCAAAGATCATAATTTTTTTTATAAAATGAGATTTTTAAAATTTTTATATTGTCTCTTCATTAAATTTAAAGATGGGTTAATTAATTTTAGGCTCTAAATCAATATTACCTCTAAAATTATTATTTATTGACCGATTTTTAATTACAGAGATGTTATAGAAGTCTGTAGAAACGGGGTTCATTTTTCATTGCATATTTCTTTTAAGCCCATATCAAGTTCCAATATAAAAGTGACAAGACATAGTCAAAAGTCTCTTAACCGTAAATAATAAAAATCTCAGATCTAACTTTGTAAACCGTGAAGTTGAGTATATGCTAGGTTACCTTTAGTTATGTACCTTTTGATATAGTAGTTAGACCTCTGTCCCTATCCCCACGAAAATATAATTTGAAAAAAAAAAAGAAAAAAAAGAAAATCAAAATGATCAAGGTCTTAAATTTAAAACCTAACTCTCAAATTTAAGACCTAAATCCAATCTGCATCCAACCCTGTCACTACCAAAGCTTTAGCCAAAGGTTACATATAGCGGGAGACTGGTTGGTTTCTCATCTTTTATCCCTTTTCACCCCCAAGTCCAATACCTACAAAATGAAAATTCCAAAATTTATTTAATAATTTAATTATTTATTTGCTCTGAATCATTATTAATTGGCAGGGATGTTTTGTACTTCTTTTCTGATGAAAAACTTAATTGTCCATTTGGATCTAGAAAAATATTAGGGATACAAAAGGAAAATTTTGAAAGAAATTTTTGTTTTTGAATGTTTAGTTAGGGAGAGAGAAAGAAAATATAAAATATACTAAATGAAAAAACGAAAGTTACATCACTAATATTTGATTTTTCCTAATTTTTATTTTTTAATATTATTTAATATAGAGACGAAATTGCTGGGATTTGCCTCACATCCGTTGTGGAATGGAAAGGGCTTGATGATTAGTTATTAAGTATGAGGGAAAGTCTCACCTAATAAGTTAGTTTTTGGAGTTGAGAAGGTTCAAAACCATCCAACATTGGTATTAGAACCCATGGTTTCTCCCTGGGATGCTGGGCATGTGGTGTTGCTAATTTGGTGAGTCAAATTCGTGTCGCGTTTGAAACCCAATGTGTGAGGGAGAGATTGTTGGGATTTGTCTCACATCGGTTGTGGAAGGGGCTTGGTGGTCAGTTATTAAGTGTGAAGGAAAGCTTCACCTCATGAGTTAGTTTTTGGGATTGAGAAGATCCAAGACCACCCAACAGAAATGAAGTGAAAAATAAATTTTCTTTTTATTTTCCTTTTTTTCAAACGAAATCTTTGATCCAAACAAACTGGGAGTGAACAAATAATTATAAAATAGAAAATTATTTCACTACAACAGTATTTGTCATCGGTAGATGCATCATTTATAATATATATTTATTTAATTTTTGATAAAATCATCTAATACTTCATTTTTTTTTTTCTTCTGCATGCTTTTATAATTTAATTAAATTTTTTTTGTCTAGCAAATATTCTCTAGTATACTATTAATTATTGTATGTTAATGGAAAAAAATAGTTAAATTTCGTAAAGAGATATTTTAAGTTGTTAAAAAAGTTGAATTAATTATAAGTTATGTAAAATACCTTTTATATTACTATTAATTTTACTACAAGCAACATTTCATGGTAATATTTTTTAAAAAATATGTGCATAATAGAGTGATTTAATTTTTATATGCAATAAAGAATAGGTAGGTACTAATAAGCTTTAAAATATTTTGATTTAGCATTCAATCAAAAGCTCTGGTATAGTTATGCTATCTGGGTCTTGAACTTTTTGTAAATTCTCAATGTCTGAGATATATAAACACTGAGAACTCTTGAATGCAGTTGTTTTCTTGACGTCGACCCATCTTATCCACGATCTTTCTCACTCCTTCTGGGCTTCTTTACTTGGTTTTGCAGTGTTGAATACAATGTGTCATATGTGTACCACTCCTTATATGCATACTTCGACAGGGACAACATTGCTCTCAAGGGCCTCGCCAAGTAACGACATACTATATTATATCCCAATGTCTTAAGAATTTTTGGTTATTTCAATTGGTTTATGGAGTTGATCTAATTTATGTCCCTTTTACCTGCATACACATTAGATTTTTCAAAGAGTCGAGTGAAGAAGAACGGGAACATGCTGAAAAACTAATGGAATACCAGGTGCCATTCCATTTGACCATAGCTTAATTTTCTTCTATGCTTGCTTTTGTTGGGTTCGTATATCTGATACTGTGTCTTTTATATCTCTTAGAACATACGAGGAGGAAGAGTAAAGCTATACTCAATTATGATGCCTCCATCTGAGTTTGATCATGTTGAGAAAGGAGATGCATTGTATGGTAAGCTATCTTCATCACTGTCCATCCGTTTTAAAATTTTTCTAGCCCCAATAACTGTTTTGGTTTTGCTGGTGTTGCTTTGGTTGTTTGTGTTGGTCACTTGCCGACCACATTCTTTAAAGCCAATATTTCTTTGCAGCGAGTTTTCTAGGATGTATAAATGAATGGGTCATGGCATATTGGTATGGCCTTTTGGGTGCATCATCAGTGGCTATTTGCATGTTCATAATTACAATTTAAACCTCTCTTTTGAAAATGTGGAGGTAACCCGACATGGACATCATGCTCTTCCAAGGCCAGAGCATACACTACGTGAGAGCCTTAGAAATTCTTAAGAGTCCAACTTGAAGTATTGGCTTAGTGTTCATTCAACTCCTGCGCTTTGTCTAGGTTTTGGATTACAATATATATATTAGTAATCCATTTAGTAAATTGTGATTGTTCTTAATTTCTTGATGCAGCAATGGAGCTAGCATTGTCCCTGGAAAAATTAACAAATGAGAAACTTCTGAACCTGCACAGTGTAATGCATCTATACCTAGATTTCTTTATATGCAACCTATCGAAAACATTTGAGCTGTATGACCTGATCTCGATGATCCCTGCAGGTGGCCGAGGAAAACAATGATGCTCAGATGGCAGAATTTATTGAGAGAGAATTTTTGAGTGAGCAGGTAAAAGTAACCATGTGCTTCAGAGCATGAAGTTCAGGGCTTAAATTTGAATTTTGTGCAGTACAAAATTTTACTGGGTTTCTCAAAATCCATTGCTAACTACCGCTCCTCCCCACATTTTGGTAGGTTGAAGCTATTAAGAAAATTGCAGACTATGTTACACAGTTGAGATTAGTCGGCAGAGGACATGGTATGAATCGAGTTTTGAAGTCAACTCCTTACTAAATATTTTGTTTCACTCAGGCTATTTCCGTTAGCATCCTTTGCATATATTCTTGCAGTGCAACAAATGTTGGTGGCCACTAAAACTCATTATTCATGTTCTGCAGGAGTATGGCACTTTGATCAGGTGCTTCTGCATGAGGAGGCTGAAGTTGCATGATGAAGGAACAAATCTGCTCCACTATTTTGATTTTGGATGAAAGCACTTTGGCACTCCCTGAGTTGTGATTAATAAATTGTTGTTGTTGATGTTGTTGTTTTCCTCTGTTTTTTTGTTGTTTCTTTTTTGCTATGCGGTAGAATAAATTGTCGTTGTTGGTAGAATAAATTGTCGTTGTTGAATAGTACTTTATATTTTGAGCTGTTAGTGGGTATTTATTTCTGGGAATGTTGTGCAGTTTGATGGGCTTTATGTAAGATGTGTTGGTTTAAGCACCAGGATCAAAATTCCCTTTTTTATAATATTATGTAGCCTGGTCTTCAGAAATGCAGTTTTTCCTTCTTGTCAGCATGTTAGATCGAGACACATTTACAGTATGTTAGATCAAGTCTGCTGTTTTCTGCATGACAATGTTCTGTCTTTGCCCTGTAATTCCTTTCAGGTGGAAGGGAGCCAGACTCATGCATTCAACTGAAAGGAGACAATATAAGATGTGTATCCTGTTGGTTTTTGAGTGTTAAATGTATCTTTCAAAAGCCTAAAACCCCATAGCTGTCAGCTTTGGTTTTCTGGATCGTTGTGGGTGAACTACTTGGGCCTTGTGGATGAACAAGTACCAAGAGTTTTCCATGTGTGCACGAGGTAAGTGATAGCCCATTCATTTCGAGGAGCCTGGTTGGAAATGTGTTATTTTCGTGCCAAGCATGTGGCAAAGAGGCTGTTCTTGCTTTTCCATTGGCAAGTTCACGTGTGATGAGATGGTTTGTTGAATCTCTGGGGCGGTTGCTGTATGCCTCTGCATTGGATCAGTTTGGTTCACAGAATGGAGGGTGTTATTTTTAAGGTAAATGACAACATTGGCAAGCAAAAGATGATATTGCAGCTAACAAATCAAAATGACCTTATGTTGGGAGAGACTTTGTGTTAGATTTGGATAAAATATAATATAAAATTATACTGAAATTTATTCCATTCAAATTCAAATCTAAGAAGACTTGGCAAAATGGATAAAAGTCATTAATCTGAACCGAACCGAATCCGACCTGCTTAAATCAACTCATAATCCATCCATACATTAAATGAGTTGGATATGGTTTAAACTTTTTTAATCTACCTATAAGTGAGTTAGCTGACGGATTTAGGATTTTATTCTACGATATCTGCCTATCCGCTAGCAAACTAATATAAAAATTCATTGATAATCCCATATGTTATACTTATTAGACATCAATTTAATTAGCATAAATTCTATTGGTCAAGACCTAATCCCACACTCCTAGCTCTTGTACTACTAAATGTGCCCCTAGGTCTGCCTCATGCGTATAGTCAAACTATTACAAAAAAATCAGGGTATTTGTAACGGTTCTAAATTAGTTGATATATCTGCAGTTACTACTAACTATTAGTGATGAATTTTATATTCGTTACTAATAATACATTATTAGTGACGAATTACAACTGTCACTACAACCCTAATATCGTCACTATAAATTTTGCATCGGCTCTGCTCAAATTCGTCACTAAGAGTGGAGTATTAGTGATGGTTTTTAGATTGTCACTAATAGTAGGCTATTAGTGAAGAATTCAAATTTGTCACTAATAGTTGGGTATTAGCGGTGAATTACAAATTCGTCACTAATACTACAGTATTAGTGAAGGATTCGAATCCTTCACTAATAGCATACTATTAGTGACGAATCTAAAAATCGTCACTAATACTCCACTATTAGTGACGAATTTGAATCATTCACTAATACTTTGTTTTTAGTGATGAATTACAAATTCATCACTAATACCCTACTATTAGTGATGAATTTGAATCCTTCACTAATAGCATGCTATTAGTGATGAATCTAAAAACCGTCATTAATACTCCACTATTAGTAACAAATTTGAATCATTCACTAATACTTTATTATTAGTGACGAATTACAAATTCGTCACTAATACCCTACTATTAGTGACGAATTTGAATCCTTCACTAATAATTAAAAAATTAAAAAAATCTTTAATACTAATTTTTTTAATCATAAATTCTTGTAAAAATCTATAATTACATTTTCTCATACATAACCCGAAACCATAATAACTATAAAATTCGTAAATTATTCAAAATTTCGAATTCAAATACAAATTCAATTAAAATAAAGAAATAACATCTGTTCAGATAACAAAAAAAAATTTCAAAATATTCAAAATTCAAATACAAATACTAATACAAATTCAAAATTAAAATATTGAAATTCCATTTGTTCAAATAATAATAATAAAAATTATAAAAAAATAATTAAAAGTTGCATCCGACGACTGTAGTGCATGCATGCATGGTATTGTATTGATGTTATGATAGTCACGAACCCTACAAATTAAGAATTATAAAAAAAAAAAATAGTATACAAATGGAGAGTTGACACTTAGTATAATCAGAAAGAAAAATATAGAGAGTGCGTCGTACAATAATTTTCAATCCTAAACGATTAACTGAAATGAATGTGAATAATGTGCGTATGAATATATACAATTGCATGCATCAAACTACGCATGTAAACACTTTAACTCGTTCTCTAAACATTATATCCTTGGTGGTGGACAAATGATAATGCTTATCCATAGTTAAAAGCAAATGATAAACCATGTATGTTAATATATGCAAATTTAGGGCTTAATGATCCTTGTTGGAGAATAATTCAGAAGAACTAGATCAAGGGATTATTGGGTTAGTTAATAGTTAATTGTGTGTTTAGTTTAATTAGTGTAGAAGTATATTTGGGGGCTTATTTGTAACTTGCATATTTTAGGGTTTGCTTGTAATGTCATGTAGCTTTAGGGGCAATTTCATGTATTAGAGGCTTTCTTAAAAATAGTGTGGAAGCCATGTAGAAATTGAAAGTGAATGTGTGATTTCCCCCCTTGTATCTCCTCTCCTCACTTAGCTCTTTCTCCTTCTTCCCCTTCCTCTCTTATCTCTCCTACATTCTCCATGGTTGCAGATCCTAAGCAATTACATATATCCCTAAAACTATATGAAATTACAAACAAGCCCTAAAATATGAAAATATTGCAAATAGGCCCCCAAATACACATAATCATATACTAATTAAACTAAACACACAATTAACTATTAACTAAACCCGACAATTCTTTGACCCAATTCTTCTGAGTTATTCTCCAACAAGGATCTTCCAATGGTCTTGCCACTTGTCCCACATCAAATTGCCTCCTGCTACATAACATCTGCTACTCCGACTTATACAAAAGGTCATTCAAATGACTCATAATAAAAAAAAAATTTGTTACAGCGGTTTGAGAAACTGCTGGTACATTTCCTTAGTAGTGGGACTTATAGCAACAACCAGCAAACTTTTATCAGCAAATTTAAGAACCAATACTATAACTTTTATTAGTGGTTTTACTATACTTTAGCAACGGTTACGACTATGATACAAATTAGATTTTCCGTAGAGGGATTCAAAGCTTTTTTGTTTCTATCCATTTTTTCTTAAAAGTCCACAAAACTCACTAAATTTGACTTACTCACAACAAAAATAACTCATCCACCTTGTAGCGGACCTAGGATAATTATGGCTAGTAGGGCAAAAATAATTCATCTTCCCAGTGGTGAACTTAAGTTATGGCCATCAAAATTTTATGAAACAATTCATTATATATTAAATTATTAAATATTAGATTAGAGATGATTATGCCTCCTCTAAAATTATAAAATAATAGGATTAATACTAACAATACTAATCCAAAAATTATGTATGTTGATTAAGGTGTAATCCTAAGAGGGGGGAGGGGGTGAATTGGATATTAAAAAAAAAAAAATAATCCACTTAATTTCCTTTTACACACTTCTTATAAGTTCACCAATTACTTCTAGTTGCTCAATTATGTGTGAGTGTGACAATCCTATCTATGCATGCAATATACTCAATTTAAATATAGCGCGAAAAATAAAGAGTAAAAGGAAGAGAGAAGACAAACACAATTTTACGAGGTTCAGCTGACTTGGCCTACGTCCTCGCTTTGAGCAACCACTCAAGGATTTTACTAAAAACACTGCTCCTTAAAGTGGGACGGAGCTTCCCTTACAAACCGCTGCTTACAAGAGATACAACTCCCTCCTTATCTACCGCTCACAAGAGGTACAACTTCCTCCTCACACTCGGTTCACAACCCAAACTATGTTTACAATGAAATCTGAAAATAACACTCAAAACAATGCTTCTAACAAAAGCTTGTGAGTACAATTCAATTTCCTAGTACATTAACATATGATATAACTTGAAGCTCAAGAATGTATGAAAAATGATACAATCGTTTGATGTATGATATGTATCAACATACAAATTCGTATTTAATCAAAACTCCCAAGTGAAAATATATTTGGAATGCTTTGGAGTCCACTAGAGTTCCTGATTCACTTTGTAAAGATGCACAAGTATATTTGAAGTGAGCTATTTAACAAAAAATTGACTTGAATACAACTTAATCAAAAATCACAAAGTTTTCCTTCAAGTTCCAATATTTTAATCAAAGTAGGTTTTCAATAAGAAGCCCAATGAACAATATATATGAATATGTGTTTATGTACTTCTTGAATCGCAAATCAATCAACCAAGCTAACAAGTTTTTCTCAAAACATGATCTTTTCGAAAATCACTTTTTATATGTGAATACACACTCAAGATCAAAACTTCTTTCTAATGATAAACACGTAAAGAGATGAGAGGTTCTTGAAAAGTAATAACTTGACAGATCAAACCTTAATACTGGATTAAAGTTTAGTTGGATGAATGAATGCCCTTTCGATTTCAGTAAAGATTTTCCCAAAGAAGATGGAAGAAGATTGAAGTGCAGAAAATCGGCTTTAGGGTTCAAGTCTTGCAATGAGATGTATATCTTTCTTGTTGTGTCTCTTAGCTTGTGTTCTAGGGTTTAGATATTCATAATATATTTTATATTACCCTTATAATTAATCTCAGCCATTGGATCAATGAGATACTTCGCGTGTCTTTTTAATAAAGAACTGATTTTTAGACTTTCCCACGAGTTCAGGCAACCGAACTCGACTTCAGGCTCCTAAAGTGTCAACTTCAGGCACCTGAGGTTCCAAGGTCAGGCGATCGAAGAGCTTTGGCCAAGTTCTGTCTTCTCCATTTAATTCTTCAGGAGACTGAACTTAATCTTCAGGCAACCGAAGAAATTCTTCAGACTACTGAGGTTTGAGTTCAGGCGACCGAAATCCCCATTTTCTCAAATTTTCATTTCTAACTAAAAAATATGCTTGGCTCATTTTCTTGGCTCTTTCATAAAATATATTTTTCATGATTTTGAAAACATTTCAAGGTCCATGAGAGTTTCCTAATGATGTACATGAAATGCATGAATCCTAAAACCATTCTAAGTTATAATGAGCCTCAAATTAAATCATATGAAAATGTTAATACATGAGTTCTAAATACCCTTTCCCAATATATTCTTGAACTTTGCCGCTTGCATCTTGATTTCCGTACTCTTTGAGTTCCATAGATCTTGCCAAGATTTGTTAACTTTCTGTGCATGCAAATTAAAACACTTCAAAGGCTTGATTATGGCTGTAATTGTTTAAACCATATCAATATCTGTTCAAGCAGCAAACCTAACAAGTTCTGGAAGAATGCATGAACCATTCGTCTATTAACGATACATTACCTATAACAAATCCCAATCTGATAAAGGATAGGAATAAGTACTGCAAGACTCTTAACCAATGTGCAATAGAGAGAAGCCAATTCCAAGCCCATCCAGAAACAGATGTATTATCAGTGTTTCTCAGCCAATTGAGAGGAAGCATTCATTTATAATCAAAACCAATAATATTCTGGGGAAAAACAAATAAAGGGAAAATATACAAGCCAACCCTCTCCCTTTATCACATTGAAGAACAAGATTAAAAATAAAAATAAAAATAACAAGGGGCAAAGCCCCCCAGCTCCACTTGTAACATGTTGCAACAAGGTTAAACAGAAAGGGAACGTCCAGATGCAATCGATCTCCCAAAAAAACAAAACCAAAACTGATGACAGCGTTGCCAACAACTAAATTATTGATTTTTGCAATTACCAGGACAAGGTGACAAAAAAGTCTTTGAATAAAAAATAATAATAATTAAGCATTTTCCTTAGCAATCTTCTCTGCCTTCGCAATGACCTCTTCAATTCCTCCCACCATATAAAATGACTGCTCAAGAAGATCATCATATTTCCCATCCAAAACTCCCTGGGAAAATCAAAACAATGAATGAATAAGATGATTCCATTACCATCAACAACCAGCTGCTAAATTTTATTCATTCCAAGTTGGAATACAAAATCCACCAGTTCACATATTCTGTCATACACCAAATTTGTTCAACAACATAAACAGAATTTACCAAACAACAATTTCACTAAAGGAGCATCTTAAACCATGATAACTAGCCAACCCCACTAGAAGTAGTGTTCAAGTGCATAATGCATAAGAATTGCAAGCATATATATAAATGCAACTCAATCATTAGTGAATATTTGATTAAATAAATGTCATAGTCATGTAGACATATTTTAATGATGATCCAAAAGTCACCTTGGATCACCACAAGAAAATAAAATTCTACAATTTTCTAGCTTTAACTTTGATTAAAGTTATTTTGAGTTGATGTAATAAATATGTTACAACGGTCTGAGAAACAGAGGTGAATTTTATTAAATTCTTTATTTTTTGAAATTGAATTTAAATTAATTTATATATATAAATTTAAGGTCATTGGCATCAACATAAAGGTTTTATATTTGATACATGTCTTTCTTTTTCTACCATACACATACCATCCTCACTGTACATGGGTTTTTTTTTTTTGAAAATATTTTAACGAAATTTTGGCAGCATGCCTTCTGTAAATTGGACATTTTCCCATAAAACCTGTGCCTGAAACATGGTTGTTTGCACAAAATAAAACATTTCAAGCATGCAACAACCTAAATCCACTATCGAACTCCTCCTGCATAGTTAATACAATTAGAATGTCAGACAATTGTTAATTGGCTAGTATATTAAAAGTAAAAAAACAAAACAAAAAAAAAAGGTTTGGGATTACTTACCAAAATGAGCATGTAAAGAACCATGCGCTGTTCCTAAGTCACCTGCGACCAGCTGAAGGCCATGACTAGAGCATACTGTTGGCATATAATGCCGAACTCCCGGGTCCATGATGTGCACCAATTGTTAAGCGGGGCCGTGTAGCTTGAGGAATGTCAATCCGAATCTGCTGCTTAGTCCTCTCCAGGTGCTTCTTTAGCGACATGTTCTTCACTGCACCACGACCTGACCTTATTGTGGATATAGATGCTGAAAGTAGAGTTAAATTAAGAACAACATTATAATCATACACGTGAATAACCATCAATAGTTGAAATGTAAATAAATTAATCCGGAGGCCTTGATACCAACACTGCGTTTCAGTCGAATTTGTGGTATCCATGTTTGGCCGAGTTTTGGATGGCTCAGACAATGATGGTGCCACAGCACCACCGATGTGCTCTGCTGGTCTCAAGGCCGCCATATCAACCTCGTGCGATGATGTAGTCAATAGCGTGGAAGTAAGTCGGCCACGATGACCTTCTGGTGCTATGTCTGCAAAATATTAGACAAGTAAATATAAAAAAAGTATGAATATTAGACGTATAATAAATATATTTTTAGTTATTTACACATGTCATATACATGGCGACAACCTTCACTTGCTTACCCCCTACATGTCCTCAATATCTATCTCATCCTCACTTTCTAAAGTGTCTTCCTCTTCACTACATGTCCTCAATATCTATACCATGTCTTACTAAAATTGACACTAGTAAAGTAGGCATCCGTGTTTATCCTAGTTTTTTTATTGCCAATGTCCCACTAGGTACACTTGAACAGGTGGACGAGTCTGTTGGCTCCATAGCTAAGCTCTATAATGTCATCCAACACACCAAAGTAGTCAATTTCTTCATCTCCTTTTGTACCTAGCACCGCAACCCCACAATTTTGGGTTCTTCTATGCAATTCGAGGGACTTTATATGAAATCGTAACCCGTTGACAATGCAACTGCTGTAGCGGTTAACTTGTTGATCGAGGCCACTTGCTAATGCGTACAAATCTTTACTTGCCATTGGTTCCTTATTGTAATACATGACTTTCATCTATTAAATAAACATGAGTTTATAAGAATAAACCGTTAATAGTGAAAATGTACATTGCTTCGTACTCAGGCAGTATTTGTTGCTTACACAACTCCTAAACCAATTGATAAATTACTTCTTATGTCTTTCGTCAACATTCCTTTCATTTTGGGCAAGAAGTTCAGCTTTATGTTCGCTATATGCAACAGTAATACGTGTTAATGTCAACTAAGTATATAAGTATGCATATGTAAATACAATGCAAAGTAAGGAGTTTGGGACCATGTACTTGATATATGGAACAGTTTCATCACAATTATTGAGGATGTAAAAATGAGCCTGTTGTCTATATCAATGAAATTGTAAACTCGTGCACCAAAAGGCCGAACATTTTCTCAAAATATAGAGCTCCCCAGTTCTTCAACTTCGGCATTAATAGCATGAATATTTGCATTTCGCTCTTCACAAGTGAATCTTGTGTCAATATCATGTAGATACATTGAGCACGATGCAAAACATTCACTGTCATTGTATGCCTCAATGATTGAACCTTCCGGCCGTACCTTATTGCACACATACCCCTTCAAAGTGAATAAGAACCTATGCATTTCACATAGCATTATAGACTTGTAGACACAAAAAAGAAAAAAATAAAATAAGGAAATCACGTGACCATTATACAAGGACTTCATAATCTTCTATGCAAATATGATACGTGGAGAAAATGTACTAACCACTGAGGTTAGGGGAAAGAAGATAGTTTTATCTCCACAAACTTTAGCTCCTATTTTGCATATTAGCCCAGGAGAATTTGAGTGTCCAACATTTGCTCAAACATGGATTCTAGAGCAAGATCTCACTCTTGAGGAATTTTTTCCACTAATTATGGTAGAGGAACCTGTTTACTTTGGCCATCCTCCAATGTACAAACATTTGAATCTTCAAGCTCAAATACTTCAGAAAATTATCACAAACAACATCCTACCAAAAGTTGGTTCATATCATCACCTCTCCTACGTAGATTGTTTTGTGTTATGGTGTCTATTGAAAGGGAAGAAACTCAATCTATCTAGCTTAATTCTGAAGTGGATGTGGGCAAAATTAGAAGCTAGTCAAGTCACTCTTATGTATGGTGGTGTTCGAAACCTTCTCTTTGCTCACGTGAATGTTACTACCCCTACTGAACTGTTCATAAAGCGTACACGATATGACCTTTTCAATTCCACAACCATAAAACAAATGGGATATTAAAAGCATGAGCAGGGTTGGTTTTTGAAAGGAGGACGACCACAGAGGACAACAGTTGTACCTTCTGCACCTCTAGATCAGCAACAAGGACCTTTAGCTGACACTATTTCTTGGTTTGTACTCTTCCACCATGAGTTCACTACATTTCGCAAAGATATGCATTCAGGCCTCCAATCACTTCGGGAGAACGTATCCTCACTTCACACTACGTGCTCCTCACTTGACCATTGCCTTACTTGTATAGAGTAGTATAGGGCTAGCTGATTTCAAAGTGTTGATCCCATGGATACCATCTTTGCTCCTCATAGTGCTGCTTCATCTGATGAATAATTTGAAGAGGAAAGTGAGGAGGGTGATGAAGAAGAAGCTGAAGCTGATGATGATAATGATGATGATGCTAATGATTGATCTTTTTTGTTGTATTGCTATTATATCTATGGATCTTTTTTTTGTTGCTTTCTTTTGATTTGGCTTATCACTCTCTTGATTATGACTTTTGTACTTTTTAATGACTATATGACTATGCTTTTTATGTTCCATCCTAAGACTTTTTGTGACTATGCTCCTTATTTCTTTTTGATTGATGTCAAAGGGGGATAGATTTCTTAGAGAGCAAACATGAGAGAGTATCTTAGAGAGCAACCATGAGAACATGAGAGCATGGTAAACATGTGAAACACGTAATCTTGACATAAGAAATATTTTGAAAATATTACATATAATGGGGGAGAATGGACAAATAAGTATATAAACAACCATATGAGAAAAAGCAACCGTGTGATGTGATGAGCTATGATACCAAATATTTGAGATAATACTTTAAATATTAACTTGACACATGATCTTAATTCTACGTATGTTGAAATGAGCTATAATACTATAATACTTGATTATGACTTATTGAGCTTTGAACTTAAATTTGAATTCATCATCTTACATATTGCTAAAAGGTATGCTTATTGTAAGGGGGAGCCTTATCAAGTCTTTACTGCTTATTTTTCATCATAAAAAAGATGGAGATTGTTGGCCTAACATGACTTTGGAATCTTGTTTTGATGATAATAAGTTGTTGTTTAAGTGATGATGTTTCAGGAAACTTAGTATGACAAAGTTCAAAAGGTTTAAAGAATTGAAAGTCCAAGATCACAAGTACCATAAAGCTATACTTCATCAACAAGGTGATCAAAAGAAAAGCCCAAGAGAACCAAGATGTTCAAAACATGTGCAAGCTTAAAGAATACTCAAACTCAAGGCAAAGATGACTCAAAGCAAAGAAATACATGAAGACTTCAATTTTAGAGAGTTTTTAAAGCTTTAGGAAGTCTTATGTAAGTACTTCATTATAAATATCATTTTAAATGCTTTGAAGCTCATTAGGGGTTGATATGGACTTAGATACCTTACTTTGAAAACCCCATAAAATGCTTTTTAAATGTATCAAAGCAAGATGGCTAAGGATTTTGGAAACAAACCTCAAAAACAATATTTATAACTATTCAGGCAACTGAGCTTTAGACCTTGGGTGACTATAGATTTTCCTAAACTAATTTTGAACAAGCAGTAAAGGTTTAGGTGATTGACCCCTGAAACCTTGGGCGACCTACCCTGTTTTAAACTGAAATTTTGCTGTGTTCAAAAGAATTAGGCGACTGACCCCGAAGGGCTCAGGCGATTGACCCTCGAACAACTAGTTTTTAAACAGCTTTTTAAAATTCAAATTCGAGTTGCTTGTGCCCCAAATTTTGTATAAACTTGGGAAACACTCCAAGTAACTTGGGCAACACGAATTTAACACTTTTTGAGTCTATAAATCCATGGTTTCTCAAATCAAATCAATACCAAGAATTGAAAATCAATTTTCAAAGCTTTATTGCTCACTCTCTCAAAGCCCTCTTGCACACACACACTTGTTGAGAATTTTCTGAGATAAACTGAGTCTCTGATCACTTATCTGAAAGTAAATCTTTTGAGGTTTGATACAAGTCAAAAGAAGAATCCTGGTGACATACCTTTTTGAGAATCAGTTCAATTCTCTTTGATATTTACTTTGAAGTATTAGATGTGCTATATTAGTACTAACTAGCTCTATCTGAGAGCATCTCTTGTACATAAGAATCATTTCTTGTTTCCTTGTTTTCTTTGATAGTTCAGGGTTATTGGATCATTGTACTGAGCGTGGGGTATCCCTTGGGGAGGGGGCTCCACTCTAATTGAAGAAGGGATTATAACAATTTGTTTCGCCTATAAAGGAACGCTATAGTTGAATCCTTAGGTGGTTTTTCCTAAGGTGAGGACGTAGGTTGGGTATAAGCCGAACCTCGTAAAAACTTGGTCTCACTCTCTACCCTTTCTCTTTAATTTTTTTGCATATATAAATTGTGTGGTTGTGTTTCTAAGTGTAGATGGCTGAAAGTTTGAGATTGAGAAAACTTTTAGTTTAAGAGTGTACATTGATTAATCTTTTGCAGAAACCTTAAAGGGAGTACATTGATTAATCGTTTGTTGAAATCTTGTTTAAAATGAAGTGCACCAATATTCATATATACAGGGCTTTATTTAAACTCTAAGCTGAGTTTTGTGAACACTGAATCAAGGAAGTGTTGCAACTCATATAATTGGTTAAGTATCTTGTGTTTAATTGATTGGTTGATTGGCTGATTGATTGTTATTGGTAAAGGTATTTGACTTGTGTTGATATTGAGTGTGGATTGTGGTTGGTTTAATTAAAAATCAAATCATTCTTATGTGTTTGATAAATTTACAAAAGGTTGTGAATTTGTAAGAAGATTTAAAAGAAACTTTTAAAAACTCAATTCACCCCCCTCTTAGGACTACACCTTAGTTCTCACTATTGATTTCTTATTTTTATTCTCAGAATTTCTTTCTTTTATCGCCATCTCATAAGTGAGGAGCGATCCTATCAATTCATCTAGGGAAGTATTTTTCAAGTTTCTTCCTTCTGTTATTGCAGTTGCCTTAGGTTCCCAAATTTGTGGAATTCCTCTAAGGATTTTCTAGATCATTTCATAAGTTGAGTAATTCTTTCCTAAGGCATTGAGAGAATTTATTATATGGGTGAACCTAGTGTATATAATAGTAATGGTCTCATTAGGATTCAT
Source organism: Malania oleifera (assembly GCF_029873635.1). Lineage (NCBI taxonomy): Eukaryota > Viridiplantae > Streptophyta > Magnoliopsida > Santalales > Ximeniaceae > Malania > Malania oleifera. The sequence continues at coordinate 3,791,564 of NC_080427.1, read as the reverse complement.
CCTAAAAGCTTCATACTCGCTAGAGAGCATGTCGATTCTATTATCTCTTACATCAATAGCACCTTCATAAGTTATTTCAAGTTTCTCCCAAATTTCTTTAGCTGATTTATATACCATAATCCTATTGAATTCATTTACATCAAGAGCACAATATAATGCATTCATGGTGCTTGAGTTTACTTGTAACATCTTATGGTCATTGTCGGTCATCTCTTTTTCTTCTTTACGTATTTCTTTACCATCCATGATTTTAGTGGGGATAAGGTCACCATGTGTGACAACTTTCCATGTTTTCCAATCCATAGTTTGTAAATAAATTCTCTTTCTTTGTTTCCAAAATGTGTAATTTACACTGCAGAAAATAAGTGCTCTAGATGAGGATTAACCCTTAGCAAAGGGAGACACTCCTAGGTGTGCCATAGAGATCTTTATGTAGCTTCTAGTTTTAGATTTACTACATCCTTACTCTCTGATACCAATTGAGAAGTAAGGTGTACTCCCAAGAGGGGGGTGAATTGAGGCTTTAAAAATTTTGTTGACTCTATGAGTCTAATCCCGTTTTGATTATGACAAAACCAATGTTTCTCACCTATGCACTAAGCATCTTGAACACGTTCATCCTTAGCATGCACTGATGGTAGGCATTCAAGGGAGCCATACAGACCACAAAGATCATGTTTCATATATGGCATTGAAGAAGCAAAAGGATGAAGACCTCTTTGTTATTGTATTTGCATTCAATTCTATTGGGTCTTTAATATAATATGATATGTAATAATGCATCTACATGCATGATAGGACTAAATGCTTAAGAGGCCATAGATCAACTATTAGGTCGCTAAAACATCAGTTGCAAAATCCTCTTAAACTCACAAGTTATATCTATGTAAACAGGGGTGAATTTTAATCAAAAATAGGACCTACCTTTAATTTTGAAAGGGCTTTGGCCGATCGAACTTAGCATGCTACAAATGCCTCAGTTGATCAAATAGGTAAGATTCAACAAAGTTGACTGAGGCTGAGGCGAACGAACTTAAATTGAACTAACTATCCCCCAGTCGACTGAATGTTTAAAAGCTGCTTTTCCACTATCCCTGGGCAACTGAATGTTTAGTTCAAAATAAGCTTGGGCGACCAAATTATGAGGTTCGGCAAACCAAACTACTCACCTGGCAACCGAACCTTGATCGTTTAGAAAATTGCCTTGGCTTCAGCCAACCGGACTCACCCTCGGGTACCTGAACCCAAAAGTTAACCTTTTCTCTGTGCGTCTAGGCGACCGTCCTTAAGGACCGGGCGACCAAAACTCTTGGTTTGCCACATTTTTACTCTAGTAATTGGGGTTTAAACTTATTTAAACATTTTTAAAATACCAGGTAAGTCTCCAACGACTATAATTTGTGGAGAATCTATAAATTCTTATTCATTTTCTTTGATTAGTTATAGATTAAAAAATAGATTAGCAAAAAGTTCTCTCAAATGTTTACACTCTTATTTGCTCATACTCCATAATTTTTCAAGCAAAAATTGTTCATACTCAGTCAAACTCTTATTTGCAAAAATCATCTTGGAATAGAGAGTAACATTTTCTTGCTCTCCTTGTTGCAAGTAAATTGCAAGTTAGAAAGGAGATTGATTTGGTTTCATTGTGTGCTTCAAATCTTTATTTGAAAAATCATCACTCTCAAATATTCAATATTTTAAAATCCTATTGAGAGTATTATCTTAAAGTTATTCCCATTGTTTTTAAGTGATACATATATTTCTCTTGGGAATAACTGTCCAGAGCTTGGGTGTCTTAGCACTTTCATTGTGAGATTCGAAGGCTTCTTTTTGTGATTATTGAAAATATATTGTCAAGCTAACCTCTACAGCTACCCATACTTCATTATGAAAATATATTTGTGGTAGATATTATATTGTGCCTTGATAAATATTTGGAGTGCATCTTATTTTGAATCAAGAAAATTATTCATGTGCATCTCTCACACTAGCATACACTTCACTTGATTAAGAGATATAGTAGACATACTCACTTGAGCATTAATTCCTTATCATACTTGAGTGTATTGATTATACTATGCTTATTGATGGTACATATTTGCTTAGTTAAGAAGCATTTGATTTAACCGCAAACTTTATATTCAGTGTTGTATTCTAGGCGTGACTTGAGAGGGTTTCAATCAAGCCCGTAAGAATTGGATGTAAAGGTTGAGGTCAGCCCTAGTAATTTGACCTAGTGTTGTAAATGGTGTCACTCCACCCAATAGGCGAGCATTAGTGGAATCCTCTTACTTGTGAGCTTGAGACGGGGACATAGGTAGTATTGGCTGAACCCCGATATCATATCATATGTTCCTTTAAATTTCTGCACTTCAATTTCCTTATATATATGATGTTATTCATTGTCTTATTTTACATACATGGTTTGAATGTTTGAGAAACACTGAAATTGGTTTATTTGTTTAAATATTTGCTCAGTAGTTTTTTAATGATATTGAGAAAAGTTTAGACCGACCCTAGGTTGTGTATTATTGCTGCTGGCTTAGCTAAACCTAGTAAGAATAATTTTTTAAATATCCAATTCACCCCCCTCTTGGGATTATACCAAAGTCAACAATTGGTATCAGAGCCTTGTCACACTAAGCTTCACACTAAGTTTACTGAATTTGAATCTGTTTCCAAGGCAAGCTTCCATATTCTTAATGAACACCTAAAGAACCTGAACGAGAATAATGAATGGGAATAGCATATGGATGTAAGCGATGAAGAAGAAGGATCCTCCAATGGAGAGACATAGAGGAGACACTCGGTATTAGCCGCTTCTCTATTTTCTTTTTGCTTAAATACACTTTAGGTCTGTAATATAGATACAACTTTTATTTTGCTTTTGCACTACATATTCACCCACCACACTCACACACTGTTGATTATTGCTTTCTTTTTATAGTTGTTGATTTGATTTGTAATCACAAGTTGGCATGAACTTTTGAATTTTTCTAAATATTCTATTTGATTGTTGATGCCTCCTGCATGGTGGATGCAGTGGATGTGATTTTCTTGGTGGTTGTGGATTATAGGTTGTTGCATGCTTGAATTGTTTTATCTATTGAAAAAAACCAACTATCAGGTACGGATTTTATGGGAAAATGTCCAATTTATAGATGGCATACTGCCGAAATTTTGACAAGAATTTTGTCAAAATAAAACCTTGTACATAGATGATTATGATAAAATTAATGTTAAAATCTTTTTGAAAGAATGAGTGAAAACTAAAAATTTTGAATTTTATCCTTACATAATCATTAGGCATTTAAAGGAGCTCAGCTCCATCTCTACATAAAGAGCTTAAAGAACTTATATGCATCACTTTCATTTATTGAAATATTGAGGCTCTTTAGAAAATCCTTTAACATTATATCCAATACATAAAGTTCCATAATCTAAGATGGACTGTTCTTGGTTTATGAGCATCATATCATGCCTTAATATCATTTTTCTAATGCATGTGTCAATTGTAGGGATAATTATACTGGTTGCAATTTTTTTAAAATGAATTAATCAATATCCAATAAATGTTTTTTTTAAAGGCTTATACTTTTAGGCATAATGAAATGAATCTTGATTAGTATAAGCTACTTATTTCAACCAAGCTAAATCTTCAAATTGTTAGGGGAAGCAAATCAACTTAAAACACTATGGCTCTGAAATTCCTTAATAATTCTAACACTTACATTCATGTTCTAAATGCATATATTGAGATGTTTGTTTTATATTGACCATGAATATTGAATGTATTTGAGTCATTACACGTACTGTCTTGGACTATACTAAATATCTTGCATGAATTGAATAATGAGCTATACTTGTAATCATTTAGGTCTTTGATTTATTTTTAGGAATTGCTCTATTTTCAAACGGCATGCTGCCAAAAATTCAAAAATTTCTCCCATAACTAAATGGCATATTTAAATGTCTTTTATCTTGTGTTTATTTTCCTACCTTAGCCCCTTCTTACTGATGTCAAAAGGGGGAGAAATGTCTAATGCAAAATTGGGAAAATCAAATGCATATTAACTGAGCTTTATTGACAACTAAAGATTGAATGCATAATCTGTGTATGGTTGTCTTCTATTGATCCTAGTGGTCATGTCCCGATTTTGATAATGACAAATACTCTGGTATTTAATATCTGTCAAGTTTGTGTGCTGGTTCATAATAACAATGATCATTTGATGGTTGTTGAAGACTTGAAGACTGAAGACCCCGAAGACTATTTTCTTTGTTGTAATTTCATATTAAGTTTAATATTGGGTCTGTAATAGTAAAATAGGAGATAAAAGGTCCGTAATATTTAATGTATATCATGCATATAGGAACTACAAGCTCAAAGACCTTAGAATGACTCAAGGTCCCTACACATCACTTGAAAATCAAATGACCTTAGACAAGACTTTAGTTGATCGAAGGTTGACTGAAGTCGAATTTTTTCGGTTTCCTCAAAAAGACCTAAAATGACCCTAGGATCCACATGCATGCATAAACATATATGCTTATATGGATAGGGTGATTGCATAAGGAAATAGAACTGAAATGCATTAAAAATGCATGTTCGGTCAATTGTACTTTCACAATGTAAATCTGTTGGTCGATCGAACCAGTCACCAGGTCAACAATTTGACCATGGCTCGGTCGACAAAACAAGACTAGTTCAATTATGCTGGTCGACCGAACTTCCCATGGTCAACACTTTAACCTTTCGGTCAATCGACTAGGAAAGTACTTCAACACCCTAGTCGACTGAAGGTCCTCGGGAGATGCCACAACATCCTGGTCGACCAAACAACTCTACTCAAATCCACACGGTCGACCGAACGATGTAGAAATGAAAAATCGCCTTTGGGACCCTTGTCTAGTCGACTGAACTTTCAGTTCAAATTTCTCCTGGTCGACTGAACTTTGTCACTTGGTCAACCTCACCTCACCTCACCTTTGGTCGACCAATGCTCTTGGGTTGGACATTATTTTTACCGCTGTTAAATTTTTTAAATAGGGTTAATTATGCTTAAATGTTTTAAAACTTTTCTAATAATACCCTACAGGTCCCAAATAGTTATATTTTTGACCTTGTCTATAAATATAGGCTTATTTGTGAGGATTAAGAGGCAATTAGAAAAAATCATTAGCCATGAATCCTCTATACTCTAAAATCTTAATTTGCTCAAATACCCTCAAATACTTATTCCTTTATTACATTTTGGTATTGTAAGAGCTTAGTGAGTGTGCTCATGATTACTAGATAGTGCTAAAACTCCCATTTGCTTGATCAATTATTGATATTAATTTTTTTGGGAGTTTGTTTAAGGTTTATCCCTCTGATTTCATATTATAAATCTTTTGTTGGGATAGACTAAGCAAGCTTAAGGGTCTTTGCATAGTTGTTGCAAGACTCTCATAGTTTTGATTTTTGTTGTGCAAAAATATTTTCAACGAGTCAAAATATTTTTCAAACTAGTAGTGTGCTTATCTCATTGAAAAAAAATTTCTTGAGCTAGTTTGAATATCTGATTGATATCTTTGGAATCTTGATTAGTTATTGAAATTTGCTTTACCTAGTTTCAAAGATATTGCCTGTTTAAACACTTTTGTGCTGGGAAAACTCTTTAGCTTGATAATCTTTGCATTGTCATTACAAGATTCCTTAAGTGATTATTTTTTGTGTGAAAAATATTTTACAAAGCTTGTTTTCAAACAACTCTTGTGCTTGATACAATTTGAGAAAATATTTTTGAGTTTGTTTGAATAATATTGTTAGCATCTTTGAAACACTAATTTGATATTGAGATTTCATATACTTTGCTTTCAAAGATTAGCTTGTTTGAACACTTTTATGCTTGACTGAGTATAATCATTATATTGAGCGTAGATTGCACATATACACCACTGAGCTTACAGTTCTTACATGTTCGGAAAGGATTGATTATTACTTGTGCATATTGTAGTACATATCTACTTAGTGTGAGAAGCATATTTCTGTGTACGCAAATTTTATATACATTGGCTGTATTTCAGGCACAAGCCTGAAGAGGGAGACTATCCCTGGTAAATAGTCTCAGACTGGTTTAAACCCAGTTAGGGAAGCTAGGTGTGCCATCCTGGTAAGGCGTGTTGGTTGAGGTCAGCCCTTTGAATTGACCTAATTGTAACAGGTGCCGCTCCACCCGTTAAGTGAGTATTAGTGGAATCCTCAGGCTTGCGAGCTAGAGGTGGGGATGTAGGCATAGTTGGCCGAACCTCAATAACATATCGTGCATGTACTTTATATTTTCACAATTTATTTTCCGCACTTTCATTTTTAGCACACATATGTTGTATGCTTGATTCATTATATGTTATACGTGTGTTGATTGAATTCATAATTGCATAGATAGACCCTAGGTTGCATAATACTGCTAATCTGGTTTAACCTAGGAGGAATAAATTTTAAATACCCAACTCACCCCCCTTTTTGGAAATACACCAACGCTAACATCTTCATTTGTCATATGCCTCCACTTTAAATTGAAATTCTATGCACATACTTAGGGGAGTCTGTTTGGCTCTACCCACTTTTGCAAATTGTTTTTGCATTATCAAAAAGGGGGAAAATGTTGACTCTATAAGTCTGATCTCGTTTTGATTATGACAAAACCAATGTTTCTCACCTATGCACTAAGCATCTTGAATAGGTTCATCCTTAGCATGCACTGATGGTAGGAACTCAGGGAAGCCATACGGACTACAAAGATCATGTTTCATATATGGCTCTAAAGAAGCAAAAGGGTGAAGACCTCTTCATTATTGTATTTGCATTCAGTTCTATAGGATCCGTAATATAATATGATTTGTAATAATGCACCTGTATACATGATAGGAATAAATGCTCAAGAGGCCATAGATCGACTATTAGGTTCCTAAAACATCACTTGCAAAATCCCCCTAAACTCACCACTCATATCTATGAAAATAGGGGTGAATTTTAATAGGACCTACCTTTAATTTTGAAAGGGCTTCAGCTGACCGAACTCAGCACGCTAAAAATGCCTTGATCAACTAAATAGGTATGAGTCAACAAAGTTGACCGAGGCACGGGCAACCAAACTTAAATTGAACTAACTATCCTCAGTCAAACGAATGTTTGAAAGCTACTTTCCCACTGTCCCCAAGTGACCAAACGTTTTTGTTGGCCTAGTTAGGCTTACAAACTTTTGGTTTTGATGATAACAAAGTAAAAGTTATTTAATATATTTTCAAGTGATATGATTACAGGAAAAGATGATTTGCTCAAAATACATATACCCTGACATGAAAGATTACAAGGATCAAGGAACAAGGAGAGTTTCATGAGAATACCAATGAAAGCTCAATAAGAAGTCTAAGAGATTGAAGAGCAGCATTGAAAGGACTTAAAGCAAAGAAAATGTCAAAACAGCTTAGGTCAAAGTCTTTGTAAGTACTCTTAAGTTTATTCAAATATGAATTTTTTATTTTGAAACTCATTAGGCAAAGAGACTTAGAGACCTTAATATAAATCTTGGAACAAGTTTTTCAAAGACAAACAAGTTCATATTCCAAGAATAATTGAGCAAAGAAGAGAGAACTTAAAAATATGTTTGAAATAAAAAATTTTAGTTGACAGACGAATGGCAAATTTAGAGTAGTTTAACTAAAGAAAAAAGCCTAACAGACGACTGTCAAGGTTTTGACAGATGTCTGCTAGTGCCAAGTGAGACATCTGTAGGTGTTCAGCCAGACGTCTATCACCCTTCTAAGTTTATTTTTAAAAACAAGTTGTTTAGGTGATAGACGACTACCAAGCTTAGGACAGACGACTGCCACCCTACTGAGTTGCATTACAACTATATTATTCTGGTGACAGACGACTGCCAATCAAGGGACAGACAACTGCCACCTCTCTACCTATGATTTTTATAGTTATAATATATGGATAGACGACTGCTAGAACTTTACAGTCGTCTGGCTCGTGGCAGTTTTCAAATTTCCAACGAATATATTTTTTAAAATTCAAATTATTTGAAGCTTAAATAATTTTAAAACTTGGAAACAACTCTAAGTATTCTTGGGGAACAAGCAAGGAGGTTTTCGACCTCTATAAATACCTTCAAGGATCATTGTTTTAAACACCAAGAAATCAATTCAGCTTTTATTCTCTCTAAAAGCCTATTGAATTTCTGAAAGTGTGCTATTGCTCTCATCTCTCACGAAATTCTCTGAAAGCTTTGCTGTGTTTCTCACTAAGTTTGTGCATCAAGTTGTTGATTCTTTCATTCATTGAAAGATACCTACGGTGATAAGTTTCTAAGAGCTTCATTCTGAAATTCATGTTCTGAATTTACTGAAGTACATAGTGTTTCAATTTGTACTAATCAGCTCTTTAAGGAGCAAGTTTTTGTACGCCTTGTTTTATATCTTTGTAACAGGTTAATAGACGGTTCGAGTGTTGAATCGTTGGACCAAACAATGGGATATTGTTTGGAGAAGGTGGGCTCTAGAGTTACCCAAGGAGTGTTTGTAACTGGTTTTGTTCCGCCTGGTAAATGAATGGTAATAGTGAATCCTTTGGTGGTTTTGCTATGGGCGATGACGTAGGCTGTGTTGAAGCCAAACCTCATAAAAAATCCCGTGTTCTTCTTTCTCTACTTTACTCTTTATTTTTCAGCAAAAGATATAATCTATGTGGTTGCTTTAAAATTCAATTCTGTATGTTTGGTTGTTAAATAGACCGGAAGGTAATTTGTTTTGGATTGATCAGCATTGATTGCGAAAACCGAAAGGGACTATGTTGGTTGTTCATCCTTGAATTTTTAATATGAAAGTTTATTTAAAAGCTGAACATTAGGAAGAAGAATAATTGTGATACAAAGCTTATAATAAGTTCAGCAAATTTTCATATTTACATAGGGTTATTGTTACAAAGATTGAGTGATTGATCTTATTGTGTTGTTTGTGATTGTGTTTAAGTTTTGATTGTTGTTACAACTCAAAAGAACTAAGACTAAGGGGAATAAAATTTTTAAAACCCAATTCACCCTCCTCTTGGGAAGCTATTTCAATTTCAGTTTTTTTTCAAAATAGGTTCGGGTGACCAAATTGTGAGGTTCGGCAAACCGAACTACTCACCGGGTGACCGAACCTTGATCGTTTGGAAAACCACCTTGGCTTTAGCCAACCAGACTCAAACTTAGGCACCCAAGCCCAAAGGTTAAAATTTTCTATATGTGTCTATTCGGGTGACAGTACCTAAGGACCAGGAGACCAAAACTCTCGAGTTTCCACATTTTTACTGCGGTAGTTGGGGTTAAAACTTGTTTAAACATTTTTAAAATACTAGATAAATCCCCAATGGCTATAATTTGTGGAGTATCTATAAATACTCATTCATTTGCTTTGATTAGCAACAGATTAGAAAATAGATAAGCAAAAAGTTCTCTCAAATTTTTACACTCCTATTTGCTCATACTCCATAATTTTTCAAGCAAAAATTGTTCATACTCTCTCAAACTCTTATTTGCAAAAATCATCTTGGAATAGAGAGTAACATTTTCTTGCTCTCCTTCTTGCAAATAAATTGCAAGTTAGAAAGGAGATTGATTTGGTTTCATTGTGTGCTTCAAATCTTTATTTGAAAAATCATCATTCTCAACTTCTCAATATTTTAAAATCCTATTGAGAGTATTATCTTAAAGTTATTCCCATTGTTTTTAAGTGATACATATATATATTTCTATTGGGAATAACTCTCCAGAGCTTGGGTGTCTTAGCACTTTTATTGCAAGACTCAAAGGCTTCTTTTGTGATTATTGAAGATGTATTGTGAAGCGTTCCTCTACAGCTACCCATACTTCATTGTGAAAATATATTTGTGGTAGATATTATATTGTGCCTTGATAAATATTTGGAGTGCATTTTATTTTGAATCAAGGAACTTGTTCATGTGCATCTCTCACACTATCATACACTTCATTTGATTGAGAGATATAGTAGACATACTCACTTTAGCATTAATTCCTTATCATACTTGAGTGCATTGACCATACTGTGCTTATTGCTGGTACATATTTGCTTAGTTGAGAAGCATTTGATTTGTATGCAAACTTAATATTCAGTGTTGTATTCAAGGCCTGCCCTGAGGGGGTGTCAATCTAACCCGTAAGGATTGGTTGTGAAGGTTGAGGTCAGCCCTAGTAATTTGACCTAGTGTTGTAAACGGTGTCACTCCACCTAATAAGCGAGCATTAATGGAATCTTCTTACTTGTAATCTTGAGGCGGAGATGTAGGTAGTATTGGCCGAACCACGATATCATATCGCGTGTTCTTTTAAATTTTTGCACTTCAATTTCCTTATATGTATGTTGTTACTCATTGTCTTATTTTACATACATGGTTTGAATGTTTGAGAAACACTGAGATTGGTTTATTTGTTTAAATATTTTCTCATTAGTTTTTCTATGATATTAGGAAAAGTTTAGACCGGCCCTAGGTTATGTATTACTGCTATTGGCTTAGCTAAACCTACGAAGAATATTTTTTTAAATATGCAATTCACACCCCCCCTTCTTGAGATTACACCAAAGGCAACAAATTTCTTCACAAATCTTTTTACTAAGTCTTTCCCAACTCTTTTATATTTAGAAATCACACAAGTATAATTGATTTGCAAAGACCAATACTCAATCCAAGATTTTGTATTTATTGTTGAATGATGATAAAGGTTAGAACTTCAATATTTAGAATTCAGCTTTTCAATATATCAATCCAATCAATAAGGTAATATGAAACAAAATAAAAATTTCAGCAAGCTTCCAAAAACTTAGATTTCGATATCAAACAAATTACTTGAATTTAAGTATGTTAATGAACTTTTGATATTTATCAACGTACTTCCTTTAATCAAGATTTCCGCAATCAACGTACTTCCTTTAATCAAAGTTTCTGCAATTCCTAATAACTTATTTAATTTCCAGCAATTAAGTAAACATCCACGCAATTAATATATGTAGAAAATTAAAGAGAGTATGGAAGAGAAAGACCCCGAGATTTTACGAGGTTTCGCTATACCCGCCTAGTCCTCGCCTTAGGCAAACCACCTAAGGATTTCACCATACCACTTCCTTAATCAGGCGGAGCAAACCATTTACACGGTCTTTCAAGTAGGATGGAGCCCTCCTCTTCGAGAGATGCCACATGCTTGGTAGTCCAACGATTCAACAATCCTGAACCGTAAAAAACAACAAGAGAAACAAGAACAATTCGTGTGTACAAAGAGACTCTCTGCAAGAGTAGATTAGTACAACTGGATATCACAATATACTTCAATCAAAATCAATATAGAAATATGAAGGTCAAGAATTTATCGCCGGGGTTCTTTTTTAGATTGAGAAAATCAGTAGAAAAGCAAAGAACCATAGGCTTTGATTAGCAGATTTTCAGTAGAAAACTTTAGCAAGATTTTTAGCAAGATAGCTTTTGAAAGAGTAGAAAGTATTATACTTGAATTCTAGTTGTATGTATTGGTGTCTTTAGTCCTTTGATATAACATGTAATTATAGATGTAAAAAGTTTAATTTTTGTATTCCCCAAGTTGCTTGGAGTGTTTCCCAAGTTTTCATAAAGTTTGGGGTTCAAGCAATCTATTTTGGAAACTTTTCTTCATTGTTTAAATTTGAATTTTACGAAGGTCAGTCGACTGGACTATCGAGGTCAGTTGCCTGATCTTTTAAAAACTAACGAAATTTCAAAGTCAAAATGAGGTCATTCGCCTGGACTCATAGGGTCAATCAACTGAGCCTATTCTGTTTCCTAATTTATTTCAGTATAAAAAGGTTAGTTGCCTTACCAGAACAGGTCGGTCGCTTGATTGTGCAACATTTCACAATTTTTTTATTTTCAAGACTTTGATTCTTCAATTTTTGAAAAACTTCAATGTAAGTTAATTAGAGAACATTTTTGGGGTTTTCAAAAATTGGTCTTTAAGTCAATAAAAGAATCCTAAAAGCTTCATTCATTCATATTGAAATGTTTGAAGTACTTACATGAGACTTCTTAAATACTATGACTCTTCTAATCACCAAGTCTTCATGTATAGCTTCCATTCTTGATATTGAGCTTGACTTTTAGCTTTGTATTTAGCTTCATGAAATCTTGTCACATTAAGTTTGAGCTTTTCATAGACTTTGTCAAACACTTTGATGTTGATCACTTGAGTCACTTGATCTTGATACTCGAGTTACCTGAAACATCATCACTTAACCAAACATGTTAAGTTTCCTTGATTTGTTATCATCAAAATAAGATTCGTAATCCTTGTTAGGCCAACAAGCAGTTTCATAGCTTTTCTCCTACACTTTCTATTGAAAATACTCTTTGGAGAAATTTCCTATTGAGCTTGATTCTTGAAGCAATTATTTGGGCATAAGTTTTCCTCATCAAAGATATCTTTCTCTTCTTCCTTTCATTTTGAAAACTCTTTTGGGAGAAAATATTTTAGGGCTATTTTTGAAAGGATTAAGCACATATTTATAGTTATATATATATTGTGCTTGAAAGTCTTCTTACATTTGGTTTATCAAAGATCAATCTTTATCTTTGCAAAAATTATTTTAAGAACAAAACCCTAGGTTCTCCTACATTCATATTGAAAATATTTTTGGACAAATATTTTTGGAGTTGAATCTTTGAAGGATTTATCATATATATCATATTCAAAGATTGCAAATATTTTATTGATAAAATTTCTCAAACTCTATTAAGCTTTATTTCATATCATTTGAGACTGCTTATTGAATTTCATATTGTACATCCCAGCTTATTTGAGAAGCATTTTTTTGAACAAAAAATTATTTTCATATCATTTGTATCCCTACGGTTTGGGTAGTGAACCGTGTTTTAGGCGTGGGGTATCGCCTGAAGATGAAGACTCCATCCTGTAAGGAGTGAGCCATGCATGGGGTATCACTTGAAGAGGAAGGCTCCATCCTTAAGGAGTGTGTAAACAGCTTTGCCCTGCCTTGTTAAGTGGGCAGGATAGTGGAATCCTCAAGCAAGTTGGCTTGAAGTGAGGGTGTAGGCGGGTTCAGCTGAAACCTTATAAAAATCTTGTGTTGGCACTCTGTCTTCCCTTCTCTCTTTACTTTCAGTACTTGTAAGCTTATATTTAATTTGTATTGATTGTTGTACTTATTTTAAAATACTTGCATACAATAATATTTGGGGGATTTGAGATTGCATGAAAAATCCCAGGCTTGCGTTATACTGATTGTATTTTAAAATTACGGCTCAACTAACCTACAATTTTTAAATACCCAATTCACCCCCTCCGTTTCTTGGGAAATACATCATTCCTCACACTCAACATGACATCTGCCCCAGTAAATACATTTATGACTGATTTTATCCATCTTGCATTTTTTCAACAAAGACTTTCTTTGGATTACATCCTTAATGTTTTAAAATTAATTTGAAATTCGAATGAACAAATGCACAATCTCATCATAGATATGAAGGGAATGCTCAAGATTTCTTGTTTTTACTTGATTTTCTGTGCTTGTTTAATATGAGACAATTTTACCAGTACTTTGACACTGATGTAACTTTGCTGCTTGCTTAGAGCATCACATAAATGGGCAAACACTTTTTTCTTCCTCTTTGTTATTTTTTTTTTTTATCAGCCTCTTAAGCATAACTCCTCCATTGTATCACCTCTCAGAGATTCTTTCTTGCTTTGTATTCCATGACTTATTTCAAGCTTCCTATCTTGGGTTATAACTAGTGTCTTTTTAAGCAGTGTGATCAATATTCCAATCTCAGGGTTGACTTTAAGACATATAACGAAACGTAGGCTTATGGATACAGGTTTCTAGAAAAAAAGGGAAACTAAGGCTCAAAAATCTTGTCCCACAATAATAAATTTCTGCCCCAGTTTGTACAAAGTTTGAGCAAAATATTGAACAAACTTGTCATTTGAACAAGCTGCCTACATACCTTTTCAAGATCAGATCATTACGAAGTTTAGAATTAACATCGAGTATGACAATTCATTTTAGATAACGATATGTTCCAATTTGGTTAGAACTTTCCATTTGGACTATAATGTAGGCTGGGGGTATAGCTTAAAGAAGAAAATGATTTAACAAGGCTTAAAAGAATCAATTTCATCAAGGGTGACATTGGTCAAAGATCGCATATGAAGTATGCCCCTTATCTTTTTCATTCTACTTTTTTTATTATTTTTTTCTTTTTATTGCATCTTTTGTTTTTACTTTTTTGAAGGAATCTTAGCTCCCTTTTTATTTGGGCTCCATTTGAGACTAATGTTTTGAAACTACCCCGGTGTGGGGTGTGATCCTTTGACATTTAATTCAAGAATTGAATTTTTTAAGCTCAAAAGGGCTAGCAAGGGATTTTTTCTTTCACTTTTTTCTTTTGGTAGCAGGAAAATGGTCTGCCACCCTTTTGGTAGTGATCATTGCCTCAAATGACTTATCAAATACTAGGAGACTCAAACCTAGGTTAAATTTCTAGTGAATTGACTTTTTAAGAAAAATATGGTTTAATATTCAGGCTTAAATAGGTTAACAAATGATAAATCATTATTTGGTTCTTTTTTGGAATACTAGTTGGCCAAAGATGGCCACCCCTCATTTGATCAGAATACAATCATTATACCCTTAAGACTCTAATAATAATTTATATAACAAGAGACTTTGTTCATCAATTTCATCAAGCACATGGTGGCAATGTTTGATAAGTCCTTTCTATCTACTTTTTCCTAAAAATATTACTAAAGTGGGGTCCTTGCTAAACTCCAATCTTGAGAACTTTTCTTCCCCCCTCCCCCCCCCCCCAATTGAATAGATTCCCAAAACCAATTACTAGCTCCCAGTCTTTTGTACTGGTAAAATCATTTCTTATGTTACTACACAAAAAGCAAGCAAAAATTGACCAAATTTGGCTCAAGGTGATGATCTAAGGAAGATGCAATGAGGTGAGACTGAAATGCATTTTTATTTCATTAAAATTCAAAATAATTTAAACAACAAGGATTCATGGATGCATCCCTCTTATTATTGCTTCTATAACCTTTAGGTACTCAGGCACACGACCATGTTTCCACCATCATTTTAGCTTGCTTTTGAAGTTGAGTATTAGCCAATCCTCCAACTCAATGTCATTTACTACATTTTCACTGTGATTAGGCAATGAATTTCCATGTACATTGGGCGCCTCCATGTCAAAAATCAGCCAACCCAAAATCTCTTAAAGCTTGTACCTTGTACTTAAGATGCCAACATTTCTCAATAGAATGGCCAATTGCCCCAGTATGATACTCACATTGAGCATTTGGGTCATACCACCTTGGGAAAGGGGGTTGTAGTGACACTCTTGGTATTTGTACAACTATTTGAATCATCATTGACTGCAAGAAGAATTTTGCATAGGTCATCGGGATAGGCTGGATTTCTTTTCTTTTTCTTTTCCATTGGAGGTCTTCCTCCCGTATTTTGAACATTCTGCTACCTTGGAACGGGCATAGGCCCATAAAAAATTATTTGGGATTGTGCTCTTGACTGCTCTACTTGATTAACCGTGGGCTCGTAAGAAAAATTCTTGTTTGTCCACTAGGTCTTACGCTCCCGATTGGGATGCCCTTGAATCACTTGGGCTACCACATCCATGAAATTTTGCGAGGTTCTGCCTAGAAGGTGGCCAAAATAAGGGTCCTTTAGCATGTTCACAAACAAAGAATGACCTCCATGTCTTCTATTGGAGAACGTACTTGAATTACGGCCTCCTTTCACTTGTATGCATATTCATTGAAAGTTTCAGTGACCTTTTTCTCCATGTTTTGCAAGGTCATCCGCTCGGGTACCATCTCCATGATGTGATGATACTAGGCTATGAATTTTTGGGTTAAATCTTTCTAAGTACGCACTCTAGCCTTGTCCAGCTGAATATACCACCTGATGCTGCCCTAATTAGGTTGTCTTAAAAGCAATGTATTAGGAATTTGTTCTCATCAAAATAGGCTGCCATCTTTTGGCAATATAGGCAGATATGAGTTAGTGGGCATTTGGTCCAGTCAAAATTTTCAAATTTTGGCACCTTAAATTTGGGTGGCAAAGTCACCCTTGGAACCAAGAAAAGATCACTGGCATCTACGGATATCCGAATTGGTCCATTCCCTCCATTGCTTAAAGGCGTTCTATCACATCACATCGTTGCTCTTTTTTTGACTTGTTTATCCCTACATCTGAAAATAAAATTAGGGGTGTCTCTATAGTGGGGAACCCCTAAGCTAGAATTATGGGGATGAATGGGGGTGTGCTTGGCCTTGAGCCGTCTGCTATGCAAAGAGGAGGAATTAATGTTTGTCCATGGATCAAAGTGAATCTTGGGGCATGGGTAGGGTCAGAATTCGTTTTTGAATCTAGGACTTGTGCAAATTTCCATTTATTCATTAGTAGATCTAACACTCTACCCATTTAGACCTGCATGTCCTTGACATTGTTGTTCATTTCTTCCTAGCCTTGTTCTAGAACCATGACATGATTCTCCAATTGCTCACTCATTACTTTGGCCTTTCATTCGGTATTATAAGGATGTAGAGAGATTGTCCTGCTCTGCTTAATGTTGGAATCTCGGATCTCAATTCTACCACCTTGGCATACTAGTTTTACAAACTATTGGAATGTGATTAATGACCCATTGGAGAACACTGTGCATGCATGGCTACGTGTGAAACTATGCATCAAATTAATGAATGCAATGCAATCTAAATAACCACTTTGCCAGAATTTTGGGAAAAAACTTTATCAACTAATGAAAGACTTTAAAATTAAACCAATCCTAAATGGGTATTTATTTTCCTCTGATGACCCCAAAAATTTAACCTTATCTGTTGAGTATTCAATCCCTTCCCTAATCATTCCTCTCCCTGTAACCATACTTCCCCTTTTGTTTTAGTTATAGATCTATCTCTATCCATTTCTTTAGTTATGGTCCATGTACCCCAAGATCCATGAAGGATCAGGTTGTGGTCTAAGTGTTTTTTCTTTTTAAACAACGGGGCTGGGCATTGGTCTACTTAAAAAGGGGGTCCAAGTATTTTTTTTTTTTTTTTGAAAAAGGAAGTGGGCTTTAGGTCGCGTTTTGTTTAAAAGGGATTGGGACGACCCTAATTTATTTTATTTTTTAAAGCGGAGGGCTGAGTGCTTTACTTTTGAAAGAATGGATCGTGGTCTCACTGTTGGGCTTTAAGGCTCAGTGTGGGTTCAGGTCTTTTTGAATCTTCTATGAATAAACCAAACTTTTCTAGAATCTTAGAAAAGTAATATGTACGCCTAATGTGTATACAACATGTTAGGCATAACATTGAACACTTCAAGTAAGTTTACAAAAAGATTAAATCACACGGAGAAGGATGAGGCTCTTGTCCCAACTCAAGGTAGATCTATTTATTTGTAGGGTTCTTCAAGGCTCTATCTTAGGGAAGGAAATCCTATGGACACTTACATGTGGTAAAGCTCTAATCACTATTGACAACAGGTTCCTAAAATGTCCTCTATCTTCACCCAAAGGGTTTGGATAAAATTCAAACTGAGCGAAATGGTTCGCACACCATTAAAAACCTTGTCCTTTAAGGGCTAACAGTACTATGCTCCTTTATATTCCTAAAGGGTGAAGCCTAGGTAAAAGGCTCGTGAAAATGTGTGTGAATTCAATGCTTGGCCTATTCCCACCATCCCCACACATTATACACATGCTATTTCAAACAGATATGGAAACAAATATTCACGTAGAATTAATCAAATATTCAAGAGTGTGTGTGTGTGTGTGTCTATATATATTCACCACAATATTCACAAGATAAATATACAATTAAATATACAATCAAATATTCACAATATACATAATATTCACAAAATAAGACGGGGTAATAAAAAGGCTTATTAAATTCATATTTGGGATAATTCCTAATTAATTAATGGCTTGACTTTCTAAAGTCCCTAGCTGAGTCACTAAGCTGTTGCAACGTCTTATGAGGTGAATAAAAATGATATGTTGGGATTTTAGGGAAAAATGTGAAGTTTAGTGTCGCCACTAACTTTTTTTCTTGGTGTGATCAGAACACATAATTACTACTCAATTAAGAATAGTATCGGTCTACGTATACAAGGATCGGGATCAAGAGTTTGGTTATGTGAGGGGAAGGTACTAACACCCCTTACACACCCATTCTACGAATGGTACCTAATTAACTAAAAATTATCCCAAATTGAATTTCAACAACCTTTTATTTTACTCCTTTTAAATAAACTGATGTAATTGGTGTGATCCCAAGAGGGGGGTGAACTGGGTTTTAAAAACTTTTTCACTAATTTAAATATATTTTCTGATTCACCATATATCATATCTCATTTGAAACATAAGCGTGTACGTAAAGTCATTAAACTATGAGTGCATACATACATATGTGCAGTATATCTCATTTAACTTAAATGTGTGCATGCAAATAATTGTAACTATAAATGAACAAGCATACACATATGGAAATTAGCGTGCAGAAAATAAATGAGATATATATATATATATATAGAGAGAGAGAGAGAGAGAGAGAGAGAGAAAGAGATGATTTGTTATCGAGGTTCAGCCAAACCAACTTACGTCCCTGCCTTAGGCATATCCCCCAAGGATTCCACTATCCCTGCTCACTTAAATGGGAGGAGTAGAAGTTGTTTACAACATCTCCTTACGGGATGAGGAATACCCCAACTACATTTACTGTGTGAAGCCATAACCTAGCAACACTTTACGGGTTGTCCCAAAAGCCAACTCAATTACGAGGAAGAGCTTAGCTGGTCTCCATTATGAGGAGGAGACTCCCCAGTTCAATTTACCAAGCTAAACCAAATTGGTCTCCCTCACGGGGTAGAGACTCCTTAGTTCAATTTACAGGCTGAACCAAATCAGTACATAAAACATTTTTTATAATAAAGTACTTCTAATACAAGTAGAGATGTACACAATAAAAGCTCCAAAATACACTCTCATATGATATGAAATATGCTCAGTAGAATAAGGGTGTTTTTCTCAAAATCATATTTTCAATCTATGAAAGATGATTTATATAATAAGTGCTTCAAATATTTTACCTTAATAAAATTTTCTCCCTAAAATATGTCTCAATAAAAATAAAAAGAACCTAAGGTTTTGCTTTCAAAGCCATTTTTGCAAAGAATGATATATATATATATATATATATATATATATATATATATATATATATATAAACAAGTGCCCAAAGATTCAAATAAGATTGATGATTTCTCCAAAAATATTTATCAAGAAAAAAAATGTTAAGAAACACTGAGCTAACTCTCACAAAAATGATTTTCAAGAAAAAAAGATAGAGTGAGAGTATGTGCTTATCAATAAAAATAAATGCCCAAATATAAATGTTCTCTTAAAGAAAATCTTTTGAGGAATGATTGTAAGAGAGTAGGAGAGTATAAAATTTACCCCAAAAAGATTTTTGAAATAAAAGTGTATGTGGGGGTACTTTGATTAAAAAATTTTGAGAAAAAAATTTGGCTAATCAAAGTTGCTAATTTAGCTTATGGAAGGGGTATATATAGAATTCTAGAAAATTTGACCGTTAAGGGACACAGAGGGAATTTTAAAAAATTTTTAATTAAAAATTAAACATGATTAGTGCTAAAAAATAACCGCAACCCGAGAGGTTCGGTCGACTAGTGCTAGCACTGGTCGGCTGACCACACACATCAAATTTGAATTTCTAAAGGGCTTCGGTCGGCTGTGGACAATGTTGATCGGCTCACCAAAAGGCGATTCCGAACCTTTGTAGGTTCAGTTGGTTGAGGTCTAGGGTTGGTCTGCCGATTCTTGAGGGCCAGTCGGCCAAGGTGTTTTTGAACTAAAATGGTCGGTTGGCTGAGGCTTTCTAAAAAGTGGTCAGTTGGTCATTTTAGTTCATTTTGGGGCCGGTCGGCCGAGCTTGATCAAAACTACAATCTTACCCTCAGGGCATGGTCGGTCGACTAAGGTACTTTGAACGTGCATGAAACAGTCGACCAAGGTTAGTGAAAAACTTAAGGTTAGCCCTATTTTTGTCCTCAAATGATTTAAAGCTTTGTGTATGATTTTAGTTGTTAAGAAAAAAAGGTTTTTATTTTACCATGTTGGGTGTCCTAAGGTCAGTCTATGGTCATTTTGAGCATTGCAATCATATCATATAAGACCTACATTATTACATATCAAATATAAAAACTAAATGCAATACAAATTGAAATAGATGTCTACTTCTTTTTCTTTGCTCTTTTGGTTCTTCATGGAATACGTCGGACAATTTCCTTTTTAAGTCCTTCGGGCTTCCATTTGTTCTTTACCTTATGTGTGTGATGAAATATAAACCCTATCACAAACTAAATGCACACATGAGATATAAGTGGTTTGTCAGCATCAAAATAGGGATTCGACTCAAAAGGTCAACAATCTCCCCTTTTTTTATGATGACAAACACCTAAGAGCAAAATGAGTTAAGCCTAAAAATGCTTCCCCTAACAATATGCATTCTTTAAAAATAATCAATGTAGATCAAGCATATTCAAAATAAGACATAACAAATGAATCACGCATTTAGTTTTAGCATTAAAGCGTAGTAAAGCTTAAATAATTGCCCCTAAAAAATTTCCCCCTTTTGATCATTATCATTTTGCTCATAAAATTTTCTCCCTGTTGGCATCAGCAAAAAAGGCTAAGTTAAGTAGAAAATACTTTGACCATTTAAAACAAACTTAACTTATGAAAACTGCCCCTTTTAAAAATAATTTTTATTTTTTTTAGAAAACTCTCCCCCTCCCCCCTTTTTGGTATAAGATTTGGGCATAGAAAATTTAAAACTATTTTAAAAATATTTGGCAATTTTGCATACAAAAAGAATTTAATTTGTCATTTTAGATAAAAAATGACATGATAAATAAGGCTAGACCAGAAATATATACAAACCATTGAAATTCAAGCATTTTATAAGACCCGCAAAAAAAAAATTGGAATTTAAAGCATGCAGCATATGAAAAAAAAAAAACAACAACAGGTTTGAGCTTAAAATTGATCTAATTAGTTCACATGCATTTCATGTGTAATCAATGAACTAGTTGTGCAACATCCTTAAAACTAAATAATAATAACAAATAATAAACTAAATAATATATTAAACATAATAAATAAATAGATAAGGGTAATAATAAACATCACCATAATAATAAACAAACAAAAAATTAAAATACCACATTATATGAAAATATAATAATGAACTGAACATGTGTTAGAATTGGTGTATTCCCAAGAAGGGGGGTGAATTGGGTATTTAAAAATTTTCTCCTAAGTCAATTCAGATTCCACAAACAGTATTACAAAAACCTAGGGTCTTTCTATATAATCATAAACTCAATCAAATATTCAAACAATTAAACACTAACATTCAAGTACTAAAATTTAAATTGCGAAAATTAAAAGCAGGCATAAGAAATGTTATCGGGGTTTGGCAAATATTGCTTACGTCCCCGCCTCATAAGCAAGAGAATTCCATTATGGCTCACTTAATGGGTGGAGCGGCACCTAATACAACACCTTATCAAGATGGTGCACCTAGTTCTCTTAACCGGGTCTGAACTAGTTCAGTGCTCTCCAAACTAGGCCTGAGCAAGCTCGAGACTTTTTACAGGGCAAGTTTCCCTCTTCTGACCATCCATTGGGAATACAAAAAATGATTAAATATTTGTATAAACAAAGTGCTTCTTACACAAGAAGAATTGTACAAAGATAAAGCTCAATTTGCACTTTCAAATGATATGAAAGAAAGCTCAATGTGAGAATATGTGTTTCTTAAAAAGATTTTGTAATCTTTGAGAATGATTTATATGATAATGCACTTCAAAGATTCAAACCCTAATAAAAATGAATTTCTTCCAAAAATATTTTTCAAATAAAGTACAGGAGAACTTAGGGTTTTGGCACAAAAAATATTTTTGCAAGCACAAACACGCGAGCCTTTGAATCTTGCAATGGATGTGCAAGATTCACAAGCAATGAAAATATTTCTCCATCAAAAATATTTATCAAGGAATAATGTTGGAGGAACTTGAAGAACACTCTCAAAATATGATATGAAAATAAATAAGATATGAGAGTTAAAAGATATTTGATTTGTAAAAAAAATGCCCAAAAGAATGCTTAAATTAATCTCTCTTGAAAGATTTTTAATGTAATAAGTATAGGAGAGTATAAAGGAATGAAAAAATCAAAAATATTTTCAAAGGATTTTCAATCTAATCACATTTTTAAATTTGAGTAATGAGGGGGTATATATAGAGTTGGGAGGATTTTTTACCGTTAGGGACATTAGGAATTTTAAAAAATATTTAATTAAGTTTTAACCCTAATTATTGTAGTAAAAATGTGAGAACCAGAGAGGTTCGGTCGCCCGGTCCTTAGGGCCGGTCGCCCGAATAGACACAAGCATGTTTTTTGGTTGGGGTGACTCTGGGTGAGTTTGGTTAGCTGAAGCCAAGGTGATTTCCCAACCTTCGTAGGTTCAGGCACCTGACCTATGGTTCGGGTTGCCGAACCTCCCAATTTGATCTCCCGAGGTGTTTTTGAACTACAGGTTCGGGCATATGGGGACGATAGAAAAGGTAAGCTTTAAGGTTCCGTCGACCGTGGACGTTTAGTTCAATTTCGATTCAGTTGCCCAGGCCTCAGTCAACATGTTGACTTTCTACCAGTTTGGTCAACCGGAGCATTTACAACTCCCTATGGTCGGTCACCCGAAACCCTTTAAAAGTAAAATTTAGGTCCTATTTTTTATTGGAATTCTCCCCTGTTCATATAGTTATAACTTTTGAGTTATGGGGGATTTTCCATAAAGTGCACAGGGACCTATGGTCAGTCTACAACCTAAGCTTCTTAATTAAGCCTAAAAGGCTGGTGTATGGTTTTTTGATTTCCCTACGATCCATCTATGGTCATCACTGAGCTTTCATTCATACCATGCATGTCATGCATTATTATAGACCAAATATAAAATAAAATGCATTACAATAAGAACAAAAGTCTTATTGTCTTTTTCCTCTTCCATCTTCCATGGAGTGTGCCAGGAGTACGTGCTTTAAGTCTTTTCTAGCCTCCATCAATCCTCTCTCATGTGTGTGTCTGGAATTAATGACCTATTCAAGTACTGGACACAAACATTAGTTCCAAGTACTTTATCATTATCAAAACAGGGATCAAACTCAAAAAGTCAACAACATGATAATAAAAATAAACATAATAGACATAATAATAAATACGGACATAATAATAAATAATAAACTAAATAATATGCTAAATATAATAAATAATAATAATAATAAACATCATCATAATAATAAACAACAAAATATGCCAAAATACCACAATATATGAAAATATAATAATGAACTAAACATGATAATAAAAATAAACATAATAAGCATAATAATACATATGAACATTATAATAAATAATAAAATAAATAATATACTAAACATATCATTATACTATAATACGAAATATATAAGTCAAAATACTATACTAAACATACCATAATACTATAATACTAAATATATAAGTCAAAATACTAAACATACCATAATACTATAAAACTCCATATACTAAATATAACATAATACTAAATATAGAAATATAATAAACATAAATACTATATATAAATTTAATAATAAACATAAATATAAAAAAGATACCATAATAATAATAGTAATAATCATATTAACATAATAATAATAGTAATAATAATAGTAATAATAATAATAATAAACATAAATCTAGTAATAATGTAAGCACATAATACCGGGCTATAATATACCTAATCCTATATATAACATATGAATAAACATAAATAATAAATATAGACATATAAATAAAAATAATAAACATAAGAAAAATACAAAATATAGACATATAAATAACAATAATAAACATAAACATAAATAGACATGCTACCGGGTTATAATACACCATAATACTATAAATAGAGATATAAATAAGCATAAGTACTAAATATAGACATATAAATAACAATAAAAAACATAAACAAAATACCAAATTTTGATGGGTGGAGAGGAACGCTCAGTCATTGGTTGTGACTGAAACTCAATGAGAATAAATGCACAATAATAATATATTTCAATCTAAAAAAATACAGAGGACTTCAAATCAGAACTCTCTCTCACGCTCACTGGTTTTGCACTCTCCACACACCACACTATATTGCACACACACACAACTATTTATAGTAGATACAAAAAACAAATAATCAACAATTGTGGGAGTAAATTTTCAATGGAGGTGGACTGGTAGGTGGAGTAGGTTGCCTACCGATTCTAGAAAAATCAACAGCGGTGGGCTGCCGGCCATCTCTAGTCAAGTTTACTATTTCAACATCCACCCTTAAACTTGACTATCCTAACTTTGTCATTCCGAGCATTGTCTTCAGTCTCGAAAAAATATCATGCCTGAGTGGTTTAATGAAAATGTCAGCCATCTAATCAGACCCGCAAGATATCAACTCCACTTATTTATTCTTGACATGCTCCCCGATAAAATGATACCAAGTATCAATATGTTTGCTTCTTTCATGGTAAACTAGATTTTTGGCAAGTGCAATCGCTGATCGGTTGTCGATATAGACTTCTGTGGGGTTATCTTGAAGAAATCCCAGATACTTCAGTACATTCCTAATCCATATACCATGACAAACAGCTGAGCTGACAGCAACATACTCAGCTTCACATGATGACAATGTTACAATGGGTTGCTTTTTCGAAGACCATGTAAACGTTGTATCTCCCATGAAAAATGTGAATCTCGTCATGCTTTTTATTTCATCAAGATCCCTTCCCCAATCATTATCCGAATAGCCAATAAGTTTGCAATCACCTTTTGATGAATAGAACATACCATCGGTGATGGTACCCTTAACATATCAGAGTATCCTTTTCGCTGCATTTAGGTGGGACTGGTCAAGAGTCTCCATGTACCTATTGACAAGTCCAACTCCATAGAGTATGTCTAGTATGGTGCACGTTAAATACCTCAAGCTTCCAACCAAACTCTTGAAATATGTGGGGTCAACATCTCCTTCCTTATTCTTTCTCAATTCCAATCTCGTTTCAACCGGAGTTGCCACAGGGTTGCATTTATCCATCCTAAACTTCTTTAGTACTTCTTTTGCATAGTGGCTTTACGAGATGAAGATTCCCTTCTCGCTTTGCACGACTTCTATGTCAAGGAAGTGAGTCATCTGGCCAATATCCGTCATTTCGAATTCTTTGACCATGCTCCTCTTGAAAGCGGCAAACATCTCTGGATTGTTGCTGGTGAAGATTAGATCATCAACATATAGGCAGGCTATCAGCATGCTTCCATTTGTCTCCATCTTTATGTATAGTGCATGCTCGTAGGGACACTTCTCAAATCCATTCTTCTAGAAGTAGTCATCAATCCTCATGTTCCATGCACAAGGTGCCTATTTCAACCCATAAAGTACTTTCTTCAACTTGTACACTTTATTTTCTTTACCCTTCTTTACATATCAAGGTGGTTGATCGATATAAATCTCTTCTTCTAGAAAACCATTAAGATATGTTGATTTCACGTCCAGCTGGTAAATCTTCCATCCATTTTGTACTGATAATGAAATTAGTAATCTGATGGTTTCAAGTCTGGTGACCAGGCCAAAGATTTCTCCATAATTAATCCCTTATTTTTGCTTGTAAACTTCGGCGACAAGTCTTGCTTTGTATCTCTGAACTTCTCCTTAAGCATTCTTCTTGGCCTTGTAGATCCATTTCACACCAATAGTTTTGCGGCCCTCCAGGAGATTTGTCAACTCCCAAGTCTTGTTCTTCTTGATGGAGTGAATCTCCTCATCCATCGTTTTTCTCCATTTGTTTTCTTCGTTAGCTTCCTCAAAGCTAACCGGGTCGCTGGTCAACAACATACAGTATAGAGTAACATATTCTTCCATTGGTTCTATAGTTTTATACAGGTCAGCTAGATTTTGAGCTCCTCTAGGTCTCACATCTGAGATTTCACGCTCTATTTGTGATATAGCCTCATTCCTTTGTGATGAACCATGTGGAGGTGTCTGCAACTCGGGAACTTGTGGCTCGATAGCCACTTCTCTTGTCTGTGTAGGTTTTTCTCCTTCAAGTGTCAATTTTGCATCTTTGGAACATTCAGCCTGGTTTCATTTCCAAGGTTCATTTTCTTCAAAAATGACATCCCGACTATGAATGACTTTCTTGTTAATGGGATTGTAGATTCGATATCCCATGGTGCTATTGCTATATCCTAAAAGGATACACTTCTCTCCTTTATCATCCAGTTTTGTCTTTCTTACTTCTAGGATCTTGGCATAGGCTATGGAGCCAAACACCCTAAGATGACTCACATTGGGCTTGTGAGTACTCCAGGCTTCATGTGGTGTCTTTGAATCAAAACTTTTCATAGGACACCGATTGAGCAGATAGACTACACATAACTCTGTTTCTGCCCAAAAACTCTTGGGAACATTCTTATCCTTTAACATGCTTCTAGCCATGTTAAGGATTGTGCGGTTCTTCCTTTCAGCTACACCATTCAATTGGGGAGTGTAGGTTGGTGTGAACTGTGTTTGAATCCCTTGTTGCTTAAGTAATTTCAGGAAATTTTCATCTCTATATTCTCCTCCTTGGTCTGACCGGATTGACTTGATGCGGTAGCCACTCTGTTTCTCCATAAGAGTTTTGTACTCTTTGAACTTTTTCGAACACCTCTGACTTCTTTTTTAGGAAGTAGACCTAGGTTTTCCTGCTATAGTCGTCGATGAAGGTGAGGAAGTATCGATTCTGTCCATTTGAAAATGGTCTTAGTGGACCACACACATTTGTGTGCATTAGCTGGAGCGGCATGGTAGATCTCAAGTCAGCTTGTTTTCCAAAGCTGTTTCTGTGTTGCTTGCTTAGAATACAACTTTCACATATCATATTTGGATGGTGAATATTGGGTAGCCTTTCAACACCTTCTTGCTTCCCAATTGTTTTAAACTTTCAAAATTTAAATGCCCATACCTTAGATGCCATAGCTAGTCTTTGTCTTTGATGATAGCGCTCAAACAACTTGGCATATCATGTTGGATGGCGAGTGGAAACATTCAATTCCTTGCCATTTGTACTCAAGTAACAAGCTTTCCTCGAGCATCTATTATCACCATCTACTTATCACTAAGGCTAATTTGGTAGCCTCTCTCCACGAGCTGTCTGAGACTAAGTATGTTAGTTTTCATATCTGGCACGTAATTGACGTTGGAGATGTAAGCATGATCTCCGGACTTCTATTTAATCAAAACATCTCCTCTCCCTCGGACTAGGATTTTAGAATTATCACCAAAAGAGATCCCCCCCCCCTGAAATTTCTCATTAAATTTAAAGAATAGGTTCTTTCTGCCAGTCATATGTTTGCTGGCTCCAGAATAAAGGTACCAAACACTTTAGTCCTAATGAGTTGAATTGTGTGTCATCAGCATCAACGAATCTCCATCTACATGTTCAGTTTTAGCAAGGTTAGCCTTCTCGCTAACCTTTTCTTGTTGTCGCCCCCAACACTCATTGCTATAGTGTTCGTACTTATGACAGTTGTAGTATTGAATGTTCTTTTGTCTACATTCGAGCGGTTATTGTATCCTCCCCTTCTTCCTTTTCCTTTACCTCATGGGACATGGTCTTGTTGATTTCGTCCTCCTCTAGTGGGACCTTTTCCGCCTCTGCCACCTCCTTTAGAGTCAAAATTTTCAGAATTTCTTCCACGAGATCCTTGGCCTCGTCCTCTTCCTTGCTGTGATGTCGCCCCTTTGTTGTATCTATCTAAAGTGAGGGACAGCTTTGTTTGGAGGGCTTACTCCAGTGCTTTATCATCACTCCTTCTGTTTACTTTCTGCTCATGGGTTGGAGTGAGCCCACAAGTTCTTCTACAGACATGGTTTCCAAATCTTTTGTTTCTTCCAGGGTCACAACTATATAATCATATTTTGGGTCTAGAGATCGCAAAATTTTCTCACAAATTCTTTCGTCGTTTAGAGTCTCTCCATTTCTTCTTAATTGATTTGATACTACCATAACTCGTGTATAGTAGTCAGCAATAAATTCAGTAGATTTCATTTTTAGAGATTCATACTTACCTCGCAATGTTTGAAGACGAATCTTCTTCACTTTATCTGCACCTTTGTGTGTTCGATGGAGAGAGTCCCAAACTTCTTTGGATGTCTTGCCGGCGTCAATGATTTTGAACGTGGCCTCATCAAGGCCTTGGTAGATTATGGATTTCACTTTACAATCCTTTTTTCGATCGGTTCACAGGATCGTTCTTTGAGCATCAGACATAGCTGCTTCGGCTTCTTTGATGGGATTTATTTGTACCCATCTTCAACAATGTCCATGACATCCTAAGCACCTAGTAGGGCTCTCATTTGAATAAACTAGTTGTCATAATTCTCTTGGGTCAATTTTGGAATGACCGCTTGGGCAGCACCATTTTCCATTGAATTTAATATATAAAAACAAAGATATGGGGGTTGATTTTGGAAAATTTGATGCCACCAATGTGTTCAAAAGGCCGAAAAACCTTAGGAATCGGTTTTGGGTTGCAAAGAACCGGTCCAAAAATCACTGAACTAGCTATAGGAGATTTCGGGTGGTTTTTAAACTGGCCGATTTATCTTAACGGCCATTTAACGGCGTTAAGGCTTACCGTTAGTCCATGTGGCAGCGTTTGCGTGGGCTGCGTGTCAATGGCTGGGACGCGGGTCGAAAGCAGGTCAGGTCTCGAGTATGGATCCGGGTTGCAAGACGCGGAGCTGGGTCGCGGGTTGCTGACTGGGTCAGATTTCACCAATCGGGCGAGGAAGATGCGTGCGGAACGCGTGTCACTGGTACTGGAGTTTTTGTTGGCCCATGCGGCATGTGGGAAAAACACTGCAACCATCGGAGGTGCGTGGGAGCGCATGTGGGGGCTCCCGAAGTCTGTTTGAGATGTGGTTTTCACCATTAGAATCGTCTCGATGCGAATTTTACAATGGCAGGCTCAATTTTTGATTTTGAGTAACTTCACAACTGGGAAGAAAATTGAATTTCTCCTCTGTTCGTCACTGTTTGGCGAATTTCGACGTACTTGGATGCTTTAATAGCATTGATGGGTGGAAAGGAACGCTCAGTCACTGGTTGTGACTGAAACTCAGTGAGAATAAATGTACAATAACAATATATTTCAATCTGAAAAAATACAGAGGACTTCAAATTAGAAATCTCTCTCACGCTCATTGGTTTTACACTCTCAACACACCACACTACATTGCACACACACACAACTATTTATAGCAGATAAAAAAAACCAATAATCAACAATTGTGGGAGTAAATTTTCAACGGGAGTGAGCTGTTAGGTGGAGTAGGTTGCCTACCGATTCCAGAAAATTCAGCAGCGATGGGCTGCCGTCCATCTCCAGTCAAGTTTACTATTTCAGACAGATGGGTGGAGAGGAACGCTTAGTCATTGGTTGTGACTGAAACTTAGTGAAAATTAATGCACAATAACAATATATTTCAATTTAAAAAAATACAGAGGACTTCAAATCAAAACTCTCTCTCACGCTCACTGGTTTTACACTTTCAACACACCACATTACATTGCACACACACACAACTATTTATAACAGATACAAAAAGCAAATAATCAACAATTGTGGGAGTAAATTTTCAACAAAGGTGGGCTGGTAGGTGGAGTAGGTTGCCTACCGATTCCAAAAAAAATCAATAGCGGCGGGCTTCCAGGCATCTCTAGTCTAGTTTACTATTTCAACATCCCCCCTTAAACTTGACTCTTTGTCATTCTGAGCATTATCTTCAGTCTTGCAATGATATCATGCCTGAGTGGCTTTGTGAAAATATCAGCCATCTGATAATACGGTTTGCAAGATTTCAACTCCACTTCTTTATTCTTCACATGCTCCCTGATAAAATGATACCGAGTATCAATATGTTTGCTTCTTTCATGGTAAACTGGATTTTTCGCAAGTGCAATCACTGATCGGTTGTCGATGTAGACTTCTGTGGGGTTATCTTGAAGAAATCCCCGATACTTTAGTGCATTCCTAATCCATATACCATGACAAACAGTTAAGCTAGTAGCAATATACTCAACTTCATATGATGACAACGTTACGATGGGTTGCTTCTTCAAAGGCCATGTAAATTCTGTATCTCCCATGAAAAATGTGAATCTCGTTGTGCTTTTTATTTCATCAAGATCTCTTCCCCAGTCGCTATCCGAATAGCCGATAAGTTTGCAATCACCTCTTGATGAATAGAACATACCATTGGTGATGGTACGCTTGACATATCGGAGTATCCTTTTTGCTGCATTCAGGTGGGACTGGTCAGGAGTCTCCATGTACCTACTGACAAGTCCAACTCCATAGAGTACATCTGGTTTGGTGTACATCAAATACCTCAAGCTTCCAACCAGACTCTTGAAAAATGTGGGGACAACATCTCCTTCCTCATTCTTTCTCAATTTCAATCTCGTTTCAACCGGAGTTGTGACAGGTGTTGACCTTATTGGTCATGCCTGATTTTGATTATGACAAATACTCATTTTATCTAATGAGTGTTTGAGTTTTTGTGCAGGAACTAAGACTATTAAGATCAAGATGTGCACAAAGCAAAAAAAGCCTGAAGACCAATTTATAATTTAGTATTGTAATATATTTAATTGGTATGTAATATTAATTAGGGCTATTTGGTTTGTAATAAGCTCACACACATCACATGTATAATTTATTACGTACGCTCAAACAAACCATGAATGAGAAAGGACCTTAGAAAGACCTTAGGACACCGGACTTCGGTGTATTCAAATTGGACCCCGAGTGACCCTAGGACACACACATTTACACATTTGTTTGTTAGGCACTTGAATAGGGCTTGTATGTTTTGAAACGAGATCGAAATGCACACATAGTGCACTTTCGGTCGACCAGTCAAGGTAGTTCAAAAGGCCCTGGTCGATCGAAACCTCCTTGGGTCAAAAGTTTGACCATCTGGTCGACCAACCCAGGTAGTTCAAAAAGCTCTGGTCGACCAAAACCTCCCTAGGTCAAAAGTTTGACCACCTGGTCGACCGAACCATGTTATTCAAAGAGACCTGGTCGACCGGAACCCTCATTGGTTAACATTTGACAATCTGGTCGACCTGGTCGACTGGAGGGTCCTCGGGAGAATTCCTAGCAGTCTGGTCAACCGAACCAGCCAGTTCAAAATGGTCTGGTCGACCAAACCTCGAAAAATTGAGAAATCTTCTTCTTCTGGTCGACCGAGACCTTAGTTCAAAAGTTCCCTGGTCGACCGAACCATATGAGACTTGGTCGACCAAACCTATTTTGGTCGACCAGACCTCTTGGGTTGCCCTGATTTTTTACCGCAGTTAATATTTTTTAAACAGGGTTAAAATGCTCTAAACATCATTAAACTTTCCTAATAATACCTAATAGGTCCCCAACGGTCATATTTTATCCCCTGTCTATATATATGAGTTCATTTGAGAAAATTAGGGGTGATTATCCACTTTGATTAGGGAAGAATTCTCTGAAAAACAAAAACCCTATACTACTTATTTTCTTACTCAAATCACTCATACTTGCCTTCTATTGTTGCCTACATCATTTGTAAGTTGATTGAGTGTTTTGTTTAAATAGGTTTGCTCTCCTTGTGCTACTTGTTTGGCACGATTTTTTTGAGAGCCAAACCTAAGGATTCTTAGGGGGCTTTTGCTAATAAGCCTATCCTAAGAAGACTTTGTTTGATCTTCTAAACTTGCACCTTTATTGCAAGATCTTAAGAAGATTGTATTTGTTTTTGGTTGCAAAAACTTTTCAAACACTTCCAAATATCTATTGTGCTTTTATCTCGTAAAATATTCGAAGAGATATTTGTTTGTGTGATAGTGATCTTTGTTGCAATATTCTTTCACTCATATATTATTTGCTAAATACAAAGATTACACATCTTTTGCAAACCAAGCATATACATCATTTAATACTTACATGCTTGAGATATCTTACTGATTGAAATACTTAAGACTTGACATCTTTGTGTGAACTTATTTGTTGAATATCTTGTGATATTAAAGATTGCTTATTTGACACTCTCACGTATGCATTACACTGATAGAAAATACCTTTGAGAGTTGAACCATTTAGACCACATTGAGCTTACATATTGAATCATATTGTGGTGTATGTTATTGCGAGCATTTGGGTACATATCTGCTTTACATGAAAGCACAATCACTGTACCATCTGATTATATACACATTTGTTGTATATCCAGGCACGGGCTTAAAGAGGGAGACTAGCCCTGGAATAGTCCCGGATTGGCTTAGACCCAGTTAGGAAAGCTAGGTGCGTCGTCCTGTTAAGGCATGTAGGTTGAGGTCAGCCCTGTGTTAATTTGACCTGGTTGTAAACGGTGCGGCTCCACCCTTAAGTGAGCTATTAGTGGAATCCTCTGGCTTGCAAGCTAGAGGCGGGGACGTAGGTAAAGTTGGCCAAACCCTGATAACATATTGTGTGTTTGTTTATATTTCTGCAGCTTATACTTACCGCACATGTATGTCATGGGTGAATGATGTGCACGACTTAATTTTCACATTATACTTATCTATGCATTGGAAATTATAAAGACTAACCCTAGCTTGTGTACTGTTGTTAGATAAATTAACCTAGGTGAAAAGGTTTGTAAATTCCAATTCACCCCCCCTCTTGGGAATACACCAATTCTAACAACAGGGTTGCATTTTTCCATCCCAAACTTCTTTAGTACTTCTTTTGCATAGTGACTCTGAGAGATGAAGATTCCCTTCTCGCTTTGCACGACTTCTATGCCAAGGAAGTGAGCCATCTGACCAATATTCGTCATTTCGAATTCTTTGACCATATTCCTCTTAAAAGCGGCAAACATATCTAGATTGTTGCCGGTAAAGATTAGATCATCGACATATAGGCAGACTATTAGCATGCTTTCATCTATCTCCATCTTTATAAAAAACGCATGCTCGTAGGGACACTTCTCATATCCATTCTTCTGGAAGTAGTCATCAATCCTCATGTTCTACGCATGAGGTGCCTGCTTCAAACCATAGAGTGCTCTCTTCAACTTGTACAGTATATATTCTTTTCCCTTCTTCACATATCCAGGTGGTTGATCGATATAAATCTCTTTTTCAAGAAAACTATTCAGAAATGTTGATTTCACATCCACTTGGTAAATCTTCCATCCATTTGTGTTGATAGTGAAATTAGTAATATGATGGTTTCAAGCCTGGCAATCGGGGTAAAGATTTTTCCATAATCAATCCCTTCTTTCTGCTTGTAGCCTTTGGCGACAAGTCTTGCTTTGTATCTCTGAACTTCTCCTTGAGCATTCTTCTTGGTTTTGTAAACCCATTTCACACCAATAGTCTTGCGGCCCTTCGGGAGATTTGTCAACTCCCAAGTCTTGTTCTTCTCGATGGATTGAATCTCCTAATCCATCGTTTTTTTCCATTTGTCTTCTTCGTTGGCTTCCTCAAAGCTAACCGGGTCGCTGGTCAACAACAGACAGTATAGAGTAACATACTCTTCTATTGGTTTTGTAGTTTCATACAAATCAGCTAGATTTTGAACTCCTCTAGGTCTCATGTCTGAGATTTCACGCTCAATTGGTGATGGAGCTTCATTCCTTTGTGATGAATCATGTGGAGGTGTCTGCAGCTCGGGAACTTGTGACTCAATAGCCACTTCTTTTGTTTGTGTAGGTTATTCTCCTTCAAGTGTCAATTTTGCATCTTTGGAACATTCAACCTGATCCCATTTCCAAGATTCATTTTCTTCAAAAAAGACATGTAACGACCCGAATAAAATGGTGGTTAAATAATAAAAGAAAAGGGATATGGAACCCGGAAAAAGAAGGAGGCCGTCGACTTCGTCGACGACATTGAACTTTGGAAGGACTCACGGAAAAAGGGGGGATCAGCAGGACTTCTTCGATGAATACATGGGATTCGTCAACAAAGGCTTAAGAGAATTCGTTGACGAACACCGGGGCTCGTCGATGAGAAAATACCGAGAGGGGTTTTGAGGCAGTCTGAATTTCGTCAATGAGTCCTTCACAAATTTCGTCGATGAATACAGGGTCTCGTCGACGAAGAACGGGCTCTTCGACGAAATCCTCTATTTTATATATATGAAAATCTAAATTTTTATCTTATAAAAGAAGCCATCACTCCCTTCTCTCTCTCCCCTTCGACTCTCTCTCTCTCTCTCTCTCTCTCTTCATTTTTGGGCTATTTTTATGCTGGATCGACAATCCGAAGTCACCACGACGCTCCTGGTGGAGTTCTCTCCAAATCTGCTGGAGCGGATTGTGAGAGAAAGCTAGTTGGAAATCATCCCAAAGTTGAGATAAGGCTTTTTAAGCCATATTTGGTCTTGCGCTAGTTATAAGAAATGTTGTGCGCATGAAAATACTAAATTTTAATACTGAGGGTTTTCAGTTTTAGAGTATTGGTCAGGGAACCCCTCAGGTGTTAAACTTGAATGCTTTTGGGTGAAAACTTTCTACTCAATATTTGGGTTTTTGGCAGTTGAGGAAAATATTGTATGCTTCGAAATACTAAACTTTAATTCTGAGACTTTTCATTTTCAGGGTGTTGAGTTAGGAACCCTGCGGGTGTGGGGCGGTTCTATTAGGGGCTTTCTAGGAAACAGGTAAGGGGATAAACTAAGTTAGTTTCTGTTTTTGAGAAAATGCTTATTTATATATATAGATATATATATATATATCTATATATATTTATCATTTGATTCATGGAAAATGTATAAGTTTATATATATGTTCTATATTTGCAAAATATTGTGGAAATAATCATATGTTGAATATGTGGAAAATCTACTGTGTGGCATGAGTAAAAATGTTATGAAATGCTGTTTTCTAGGAATATGGATTTTTATGATGGAAAATCGGCGTACAGACCGAGATGTTTTTATGTATATATATATATGGATATGTTTGCCGGCGTACGAGCCGTGCTATGTGATTTGCCGGTGTACGTGCCGTGCTATGTGATTTACCGGCGTACGGGCCATGCTATGTGATTTTCCGGCGTACGGGCCGTGCTATGTGATTTTTAGGCGTACGGGCCGTGCTATGTGATTTGCTAGTGTACGGGCTGTGCTATGTGATTATGATTTGCCAGCGTACGGGTTGTGCTATGTGTAGCTGGCGTACTGGCCGAACTATGATAAAATGTGTAATACCGGCGTACGGGCCGATGAATTTCATAATATACGTATGTATGTGAAATGATATATTGATGTGAAAATAAATGATATGAGATATTTATGTAACACGGTTTCAGTATATGTATATGATATCGGAACCTGGTTGGCTTGGTCTAGGCTAGCACTTGCACGGTACCGTTGCTATGTGTCCATGGTCCTCGTGATCATGATATCTGTGTTAATGTCGCTGTACCGAGTGGTGTGAGATTGGATGGTCGATGTGATTATTTTAAGAAGTGTGTTGTTATTGCCCCTGGTGTACGGACCAGTCTGGGTAGACCCATCAGACCTACAAACTAGACTATTGACTTGGTAGTGGTTGGCCAACCATTGTCAGGTCCCGCCTTCTGGCCGCACAACTCAGTCATGTGGGGGTAATACATGACAACAGTTAGCTAACCTATCAGGATGGTTTTTATGTTATTATTATTATCATGATATGAGATGAGAAATGTTTATGAAAATGCAGTATGTTCTGTCATGTTTTGATATACATATGTTTTCCCAGATTTGATAAACAGTATTGATTATGTTATGTAAGGTATATGTAGAACACAATATACTCATGTTGCCACACACTAGTATTAGTTTATTTCCCTTACTGAGAAGTGTCTCACCCCTAAATTTTAATAACTTTTCAGGAGCCTCGGATAGGAGAGCGGGAAAAGCCCCGCAGAATTAGTGTTGTTTATCTGCCCTCTGTGAAGGGTAAGTTTTTGGTAGGGACAGTTAGGTTTTTTTGGGAATTTTCCATAGATTCCATTTTTGGGATGTATATACTGAGAAATGGTGTTTATAGTACTCTGGTATATGTTGTATTGCATATTATGATGAGATGTATACGATTATATACTTTTTGCTGTGTAGGCTTCTGCTGTATGTTCTATTCTATCCTTGGTACCCACGGGTTCAGGTGGATGGTGACTTGCTGAGTTGGAGTGTATGATGTTGATTTTTATTGATTATAAAAAAAATATATATATGTGAAAATGAGCAGGTCGTGACATGACATCCTGACTGTGAAAGACTTTCTTGTTGATGGGATTGTAGAGTTGATATCCCATGGTGCTATCACCGTGTCCAACAAGGATACACTTCTCTCCTTTATCATCCAGCTTTGTCCTTCTTACTTCTAGGATCTTGGCATAGGCTATGGAGCCAAACACTCTAAGATGACTCACACTGAGCTTGTAAGTACTCCAGGCTTCATGTGGTGTCTTTGTATCAAGACTCTTTGTAGGACATCGATTGAGCAGATAGACTGCACATAACACTGCTTTTGCCTAAAAACTCTTGGGCACATTCTTATCCTTTAACATGCTTCTAGCAATGTTAAGGATTGTGCGGTTCTTCCTTCCTGCTACACCATTCAACTGGGGAGTATAGGTTGGTGCGAACTGTGTTTGAATCCCTTGTTACCTAAGGAATTCCAGGAAAGCTTCGTCTTTGTACTCTCCTCCTTAGTCTGACCGAAGTAACTTGATGTGGTAGCCACTCTGTTTCTCCACAAGAGCTTTGAACTCTTTGAACTTGTTGAACACCTCTGACTTCCTTTTTCGGAAGTAGACCCAGGTCTTCCGGCTGTAGTCGTCGATGAAGGTAAGGAAGTATCGATTCTGTCCATTTGAAAATGGTCTTAATGGACCACACACGTTTGTGTATACTAGCCGGAGCGGCATGGTAGATCTCTAGTCGGCTTGCTTTCCAAAGCTGTTTCTGTGTTGCTTGCTTATAATACAACTTTCACATATTACATTTGGATGATGGATACTAGGTAAGCCTTTCACCATCTTCTTGCTTCCCAATCGTTTCAAACTTTCAAAATTCAGATGTCCATACCTTAGATGCTATAGCCAATCTTTGTCTTTGATGATAGCGCTCAAACATCTTGGCGTATCATATTGGATGGTGAGCGGAAACATTCGATTCTTTGCCATTTGTAATCGAGTAACAAGCTTTCCTTGAGCTTCTGTTATCACCATCTGCTTATCATTAAGGCTAATTTGGTAGCCTCTCTCCACGAGCTCTTCGAGACTCAAGATGTTAGTCTTCATATCTAGCACATAATAGACATTGGAGATGTAAGCATGATCTCCGGACTTCTGTTTGATTAAAACATCTCCTCTCCCTTGGACTGAGATTTTAGAATTATCATCAAAAGAGATCTCCCCCTGAATTTTCTCATCAAGTTCAAAGAATAGGTTCTTTCTGTCAATCATATGGTTGCTTGCTCTAGAATCAAGGTACCAAACACTTTGGTCCTGGGGAGTTGAATCGTGTGCCATCAGCCTTAACGACTCTCCATTTGCATGTTCAGTTTAGGCAAGGTTGGCCTCCTCGCTAACCTTTTCTTGCTTTCGTCCCCAATACTCATTGCTATAGTGTCCGTACTTATGATAGTTGTAACATTGAATGTTTCTTTTGTCTACGTTCGGGCGGTTATTGTATCCTCCTTTTCTTCCTTGTCCTTTGCCTCGTGGGATATAATTCTGTTGATTTTGTTTTCCTCTAGTGGGACCTCTTCGGCCTCTGCCACCTCCTCTAGAATCAAAGTTTCCAGAATTTCTTCCGCGAGATTCTCGGCCTCATCCTCTTCCTTGCTGTGACGTCCCCCCTTTGTCGTATCTATCTGAAGTGAGGGACAACTTCGTTTGGAGGGCTTGCTCCAGTGCTTTATCATCACTCCTTCGGTTGACTTTCTACTCATGGGCTTGGAGTGAGCCCACAAGTTCTTCTACGAACATTGTTTCCAAATCTTTTGTTTCTTCCAAGGTCACAACAATATAATCATATTTTAAATCTAGAGATAGAAAAATTTTCTCACAAATTTTCTCATCATTTAGAGTCTCTCCATTTCTTCTCTATTGATTTGATATTACCATAACTCATGTATAGTAGTTAGCAATAGATTCAGTAGATTTCATTTTTAGAGATTTGAACTCACCTTGCAATGTTTGAAGACGAATCTTCTTCACTTTATCTACACCTTTGTGTGTTCGATGGAGAGAGTCCCAAACTTCTTTGGATGTATTGGCGGAGGTGATGATTTCGAACGTGGCCTCATCAGGGCCTTGGCAGATTATGGATTTCACCTTGCAATCCTTCTTTCGATCGACTCGCAGGGACGTTCTTTGAGCATCAGACATAGCTGCTTTGACATCTTTTGATGGGCTTTCTCTGTACCCATCTTCAACGATGTCCATGACATCTTGAACACCTAGAAGGGCTCTTATTTGAATAGATTAGTTGTCATAATTTTCCCAGGTCAATTTTGGAATGATCGCTTAGGTAGCACCGTTCCCCATTGAGTTTAATATATAAAATAGAGAGATGGGGGTTGATTTTGGCAAATCTGATGCCACCAATGTGTTCAGAAGGTCGAAAAACCTTAGGAATCGATTTTGGGTTGCAAAGAACCGGTATAAAAATCATTGAACCAACTACAGAAATTTTTGAGTGGTTTTTAAACTGGCCGATTTATCTTAATGGCCGTTTAGTGGCGTTAAGGCTTACCGTTAGTCCACGTGGCAGCGTCTGCGTGTGCTGCATGTCTGTGGCTGGGACGTGGGTCGGAAGCGGGTTGGATGCGGGTCGGGTCTTAGGTACGGATTCGGGTTGTGGATCGCGGGTTGCTGTCTAGGTCGGATCTCGCCAACCAAGCGAGGAAGACGAGTGCAGAGCACGTGAGGCTCGTGTCGGCGGCATCAGAGTTTTTGTTGGTGCGTGCGGCGCGTGGGAAAAATGCTAAAATCGTTGGAGGTGCATGGGAGCGCGTGTGGGGGCTCCTGAAATCCGTTTGAGACGTGGTTTTCACTGTTAGAATCGTCTCGATGCAAATTTTTCAATGGTAGACTCAATTTTAGATTTTGAGCAACTTCAAAACTGGGAAGAAAATTGAATTTCTCCTCTGTTCGCCTCTGTTTGGCGAATTCCGGCGTACCTGGATGCTCTGATACCACTGATGGGTGGAGAGGAACGCTTAGTCACTGGTTGTGACTGAAATTCAGTGAAAATAAATGCACAATAACAATATATTTCAATCTGAAAAAATACGGAGGACTTCAAATGAGAACTCTCTCTCACGCTCACTCGTTTTACACTTTCAACACACCACACTATATTGCACACACACATACAACTATTTATAGCAGATACAAAAAACAAATAATCAACAATTGTGAGAATAAATTTTCAACAGAGGTGGGCAGGTAGGTAGAGTAGGTTGCCTATCGATTTCAGAAAAAATCAACAGCGGTGGGCTGCCAGCCATCTCCAGTTAAGTTTACTATTTCAACAGTAAACATATAAATAATAATAATAATGAACATAAGCATTACTAGATATAAACATATAAATAATAAACATAAATACTAAATACCAACATACAAATAACAATAATAAACATAAACGAAATACATCAATATAAACAATAATAAACATAAACATAAATGAACATAAATACCAAGTTGGCCACGGAAGGTTGCCGCTAGCTGTGAGAGTGGCGAAGACGGCGGGGATGAAAGTGGTGACCATGAGGGCGAAAGAAAAGCTGCGTGTGTGCGTGAGAATGGTGAGGAGCAGTAGCGTGTGTGCTTTAGAGTGGTGAGGAAAAGTTGCGTGTGCGAGTTCTTGGGGCTGTGGCAGTTGAGTAAAGGAGGAGATTGCTCACGGCTTGTGGGTGAGCAATGGAGAATGGTGGCTGCGTGGAGAGAGAGAGAGAGAGAGAGAGAGAGAGAGAGAGTGAGTCGTGGCTGCTCCTCGTGTGTGTCTAACCCCTTTGCTTGCATGCCCTTTTATAGGCGTAGGGTTTTGAAATTTATTCCTTAATCCGTAAATTCTCCGATTAATATAAATTTGGATATTCTGGCATATTTCCTTTGGCATTGAATACATAGGCTTATTCCCTTTGGCATTAGATATTTTGACATATTCCCTCGTATCTGTTTTCCCATATAAAATATGAAAATTTGATTGTCTTGTGGGATCCGATTTAATTTCTAAAAATAAAAGGACCCAATCTGAAAACAATCGAGGTTCGATTTAAAAATATTTGGGACTCAATTTTAAAATAAAAGGAACTCAATTTAAAAATAGTCGGGACTTAAAAACAGTCTGGATTCAATTTAACATAATTGGGACTCAAATTTAAAAATATCCGAGACTCAATTTAAAAATATCAAGGACTCAATTTAAAAATATTCGAGAGTTATTTTAAAAAATATATATATGGGACCCAATTTAAAAATAATCGGGACTCAATTTAAAAATAGCCGAGACTTAATTTGAAAATATCTGGGACTCAATTTAAAAAAATAAAAGACACAATTTAAAAAATAAAAGACTAAAAAATAAAGGATTCAATTTTAAAAATAAGAGACTCAATTTTAAAAATTAAAAGAACTCAATAACTAATTTAAAAAATTAGAAGAACTTCACTCAATTTTAAAATTAAAAGGACTTAATTTCAAAATTAAAATAACTTAATTTTTGAAGAACTCAATTTCAAAGACATAAGACTCAATTGGATTTTTCAAAAAGAATTCTTGAATTTTCGGAATACCAAGTTGACCCCTTCTTACGTATATTAACATGTTATTATGAATGGTCTTCTCATGGGGAAAGAGAGAGGTCTGGAATTGAGGTGTCTTCAATATCTTTATTATTTTTCTAAATTTTTAATTATTATTTTGAATGTGGGAGTATGAAATTTAGATTTTTGAACATTTATTTATCAGGAGATATTGTTTGGACCTATTGCAACAAATAACAACTTATCTTAGTTTTATTTACTTCTAATTTTCTTTAATACAAATGTTATAAACAATAATATTATAATTTAGTTATTTGCTTTAGTATTCTTTAATGACAAAAGCTATGGTAAAAAATAAATAAGTTTAACTGTGGTAAATATCTTTTATTTTATTATTTTAACTTTCTTAAGGTTTATAGAAATTTCATTTTTTTTAAGACTAATATTATAAAGATAGGAAATAAATATTTTTTTAATTTTAAAATATTTCTTATGTTTATTTTAAATTTTCAAAGTAATTAAAAAATAATATTTTTCTAATATTTCAAAAATAATATAAGAGAATATCTAGGATCATAAATTTTAAGTCTTGAATTTCAATATGTAAATCTCAACGAAAATATAGATTTGCACTATATTCTGTTATTATCTAAAAAAATTAATCTAATTTTTTGCTCCCAAATATAAAATAAAACTTTTCTATACAAATTTTAAAAATTAAAAACAATCTTCATCTTCGTAAAAAATTAAAAATTAATGATAAAATTATTTGCACATGAAAAAAATTAACTAACTCATTTGGTATTACTTTATGTTAGAGAACTTATTCTCAAAACCTAAGTGTTAAGGAGAGAGCTCTAAGAGAATCTTATATTGGCCTTGGAATTGCTCACAGAGATGATATGGGACTGGACGGTCATTAATACTCCCCCTCGAGTTCATGGGGAAAATAAGGCGACGAGAGCCCTTTTGGGGGGGGGGGGGGGGGAAATGAGGCAAAGAGAAGTCTAGCCCACGGAAGAGTTAAACAGTGAGAAGAAATCCAACCCGCGGAGGAGTCAAACAGTCAAGACCGAACTCTGATACCATGTTAGTGAAATCATCCTCAAAACTTAGGTGTTAAGAAGAGAGAGTTAAGAGGATTTTATACAAGCCTTAGAACTGCTCATAGAGACGATGTATAACTGGACGGACATTAATACTTTAGAAGATTAAAATGAAAAATAAAAATTGTTTTGTAGACGGCCAAAGTCAAAACTTTTTTGTGACATTTCTTTTTTCCCTTTGGAAGCATGAACTCCACAATAGGAGATTCATTCCTCACACCATCGCTGTTGAGATCTTAATAGAATAAGAAAGAAAAATGAGTTCTCCAAATAGCAGATTTCTTTTTTAGGTGAAGTGAGCAAATGAAAATGTTTATTTTTGTTCAAAAGAGAGAAAAAAAAGGTTTTTTTTTTTATTCCATTGATACAAGCCTACTATATACAACAGAAGTGAACTAATTTACATATTATACACCAAGTGTATGCATCGTAATGACAAAAAACAAACAGGTCATTTTTATTTCATTGATACAGGCCTACTATATACAACAGGAGTAGCACATCCAAACTGAGCCGAAGATCTTCCAAAGCAAAATGATCAAAGTGGCTGGGAAACGTTGCCTCACCAGCTTCTTAGGTCAAGAGGTGATACTTCACCTGCATCGGCAATAAAAGCTTAATAATAATTAACCACGAGCAACCCACAATTAGTAGTTGATCAAACTCACAACACAGCAAATCTGAGAAGATCAAGAACACAAGCAGTATATAATTTGAGTATTTTTTGTTCTATTAATTCCATACCCACATGGGCAAACATAAGTACAATACCAAATAGTTTCTTCTCAAATTCAGATAATGAAAAAGGAAATTTTGAGTACACAGAGAACTTCCACAATGCTATCATAGTTTTTAGATGCACCGCAACAACAACAACAACAACAAAACCAAGCCTTGATCTAAAATTGGTTCCACTCAACTTCCAGCTCCAACAATAGGGACAAGCTGGCTGCAACTATATATATATCACACACACACACACACAGATATATATATATATATATATATATATATATATATATATATATATATATATAGTTTCAGAGATTAAAGTTCATACTTATAGAGGAGAAGCCACCAATGAAATTTCAGATGGTCACGACCACCAATTACAAAGATAAATATATATATTTGGAGTCCTCTACAACATATGTTCATCTTCTTAAGTTATTTTCAAGTGGTGCAACCAGCATATTGTAAGTATTAATTACTACTTTATATCATTAACTTTGGCTGATCAATCGAACAAAATACATCAAATGAAACATAGCCAAGCCACATGAATAAAGAAACAGCGCGAAATAATAAGGCAGGTCATTCTCTTACCTAGTCACGAAAAAGGGCATGAA
This sequence comes from Malania oleifera, assembly GCF_029873635.1. Lineage (NCBI taxonomy): Eukaryota > Viridiplantae > Streptophyta > Magnoliopsida > Santalales > Ximeniaceae > Malania > Malania oleifera. The sequence goes on along the minus strand of NC_080427.1, from coordinate 3,748,052 downwards.
GCAAGATGGTTTCCTCCTCACTACCCAATTCAGCACCTGCTTACAAAAACGTATGGTTAAAGAGTGAATCTAAACATAAGAAACCAACTCACTGTACAGGATTAAGAAAATATCATGTCTCCTAGAAGTATGTGATGGAAGATGGACTACCTCCTATTATATAGCCTAATCATAATGTGACACTCCAATGGACTAAATAAAATAAAATAAAATATCAAAGATTAATGTTTGTCAGTTATGACCCATGAATCATACAATGAACCCAAATCAATGTTAACAGCAACTCAAATCTCAATTAGAGAATTGCAATCATCAATCATTGTCAACATAAGTTGCATATATAAATTGGGTTGTTTGGGAACCACTATAGAGGTCTTTCACTAAAAATGAGACCCATGATCATTACAATTAAAAAAATTCAATAGTTCTTCAACAACGCCAATTGTACAACAACAACAAAAAACCAAACATTAAATCCCACTAGGTGAGATTGGCTACATGAATCATTTTCCGTTAATTTATGTGATCATGGACGATTTCTTTCGATAAATTCAGGGTTATTATCCTTACTCACTATCTCATTCCATGTTATTCTAGGTCTACCCATACCCCTTCTTCTACCCCTTACAGAACTAACTAACTCACTCTTCCTTGCAGTGCACCATACGGCCTATGTTGCAGTTGTCCAAACAATTTGAGTTGTCCCTCCATTATCTTTTACAAAAGTTGTGCCTAACTTACCAAAAATTTGTTCATTCCTTAATTTATTTTTTAACATCAAATCACTTATCCACAACATCTCTTGTAGCTTTCTAAAAATCAAATAGCACCTAGTTTCTTAAAATACTAGTAATTAGATACTAGAATTGATTTTTAGGTGCCCACTAATAATTATTGATGACAAGTTCATATGCTTTACTTTAGTTTCCCTTAAAGGAAAATGTTTTAATCCCCCCTCATGTGCCCATGTCCATTGCACCATAGTACAAATATTCACCTATAACCAACTTAAAGCACAAAAAATAGGACTATATGTATCAAGAAATTAGGTAATGGGCAACAAATGAGGGCAATATGGAGGTGAAATTGAATGCTTTAGTAGCCTTACATTTAAAGGACTGGGGTCCCAATGATGAGGGACCATCACTTGTCAATCTGCTGCAGTTGCTAAATGCCCTTATCGTTGAAAAGCCTCTATAGCAGAAGGGGCTAATGTATGTGCAGATGAGTATTAATATGGTTGAGAAAGATTCAATGGTGGGTTCATGCATGTGGGCCATAAATTTGTTGCATAGAAGTAGGAGACCAAGCTTACATTGAAACTCTCTTAGAATTCAAGTCAAATTAAAGTTGTTAACTTCTTAAAGCAAAGCCCATTCAAGGGATGACTAATGCTCTACCTACCATAGCATTGTGGAAAGAATAAAGTAGTATGATGATGACACAGTTGGATGGCTTTGACGTCATTCTAGGTGTTCTTTATGAAAGCAAAAGTCCTGTGACACTCCACCATATTGGAATCTTAATTTCGAATGAGCAAGCCTCATGTTTTGTTCTTGCCATGTACAAGGATCCAGGGGAAGAGGGCAAGAAAGCATAAAGTTAGTATGATATATATCATTCAAGTGACTAATGGATTATAAAAAGGGGATTCCAATCAAGCTCTTTCCTGCTCTTGTGGAAGTGATGTGGAAATCCCTAATATGCTTGCAAACTTGTTAGGAGAATTCTCTAATGTTAATACCCATAGAACCCCCACAACCTCTTCCACCATAATATAGCTATTCAAAGGAAAACATAATTACAATGGAACTAGAGTAAGAAATTTTCCCAAAAAAAGATCTAAAGAAAAAACAAACTAAAAAATTACACTGAAGCTACCTTTCAATCTCTTTGAAACTAGATAGTGAAAGACCCAGAAGAATATACCAAAAAGAAGCAAGAAAATAACTCTCTTAAAGCAATCTTGGAGAACCCTTTCTTGTTTGCAAGAAGGAACCTTTATGTTGTGCAAAGTGCTAAATGCCAATGCGCAACGAAAACCATGAATCTAATCGGAGCAAGCCATGCAGCAACCAGCAGTGAATAATACATAAACAATCAATCACAAAGAGAATTAAGGAAAATAAATAATCAAAGACATAAGAATTTACGTGGTTCGACAATGTGCCTATGTCCACGGGAGCAAGCAACTGATTTTCACTATCAATCGTCAAAACTGACATCAAGGGTTACAAAATAATATTTATATGCTAGCCCTATGCATACAAAAGACTTAGAAACTATCCAAAATACTCCTGTAGTAAATCCCAGAGGAAAAATCCTCCAAATCCCCCAATCTACCGATCTTCCCAATTCAAAATCCGTGTTTAGTGCTGAACAAAACCGTCAACAGTTTCAACAAACCGTCAACGGTTTAATACCAAAGTTGACTCCTGTAAACTGAAACCATCCATTGTCATCTCCTGAGGCCAAACCATCAATTATACCATCGACCAAATAATCGATGATTTCTTCTTGCAACCTAGTTTCCTTGTTCTTTACTTCGCCATGCTTTCCCGATGTATGCATTTCGCTCAATATAAGCCACATATCCAACAATCTCCACCTTAGCGAATATTCACCAACAATCTCCACCTAAGCGAATATTCACCACTTAAAAGAAATATGAAAGCAAACCCGCTGCTCCACCTGGGACAGTAGATTGGGATGTCCCCCATCTACCACCTGAAGACGTTCATCAAGTCCTAGCAATGTTTGAACTTGTCCGTTGTGACAGACTTTGTCAACTTATCTACTGCATTGTCAAATGTGTGAACTTTCTCAAGCAGAAGTTCACCTGAAGCAACCAATTCCCTGATCTTGTGAAACCGCATAACAATGTGCATTGTCCTTGCATGATACACCTGGTTCTTCTCCAACTAGATGACACTCTAACTATCACACTACATTTGAACTTTACCTTGCTGGATACTTAGCTCCTTGACCAATCTTGTTAACCACAACGCTTCCTTGGCAGCCTCACCCACTGTCATGTACTTCGATTCAGTAATAGATAAAACAAAAAGTGACTACCACTATACATCCCCAACAAATATGTCCTCCCATAAGGGTGAATACGTACCCTGTGGTAGACCTCTTGTCATCCAAGTCTCCTACGTAATCAGCATCCACATAACCTACCACTGATGGATCACTCTATTATCAACTGGACATAATGCCATAGCTAGTTATACCCCTCAAGTATCTAAGAATCCACTTAACTGCATCCCAATGTTGTCAACCTATATTCGAAAAGAACTTGCTCACCACGCTAATAGCATGTGCTAGGTCTGGCCTTGTACATACCATGGCATACGTCAGACACCCTACTGCACTAGCATAGGGGAATTTCGCCATGTCACAAACCTCATCGTCTGTCTTTGGGCACTAGGCGGTAGATAGCCTAAAATGACTCGCTAATGGTGTACTCACCAATTTAGCATTAGTCATATGCTAAACCTCTCCAACACCTTCTCCACATAGCCGCCCTGAGATAACCACAAACTCTGGCAACTCTCTCCTTGCAATCTCCATTACAAGTATCCTCTTGGCTGCATCCAAATTTTACATGTCGAACACTTTACTAAATAAAATCTTCAACTGATTTACTTCAGTATTATTCATTGTAGCAATCAGCATGTCATTAACATAAAGCAATATAAATATGAGAGAACTGTTCTCAAGACTTCTCACATAGACGCGACAATCGTACCCACACCCCTTGTTGCCAATACGAATCATATAGGCGTCAAACCGTCCATACCACTGCCTCAGAGACTGTTTCAATATGTAAAGTGACTTCTTCAGTTTACAAACCAAGTGCTTCTATCCAAGTTGGCAAAACCCTTTTGGCTGTATCATGTAAATCAACTCCTCCAAATCAACATGGAGGAATGCTATCGTTACGACTATCGGCTTAAGATGCATGTTGTAATACACCACCAATCCTAGCACTACCTTGATTGAAGTGTTTCTGACCATAGGGGAGAAGATTTCATCCAAATCAACTCCCTTTCTTTGTGAGTATCCTTTCGCTACCAACCGAACCTTGAAGTTCTATTCTACTCTTTATGAAACTACTTCTTTCTTCCTGTACACCTACTTGCATCCTATCACCCTCTTCCCTAGTGGAAGCTCTACCAAATCCCACGTTTGGATCTTATATAGTGATTTCATCTCCTCCACCATAGTGCCCATCCAACTACTTTTCTCTTGGAAGTGCACTGCCTCCTGAAAGGTAGTAGGATCCCCTCTACTAGTCATAAATGCATAAGACACCAGATCATCAAATTCATACCTAGGGGGACAGGTCTGTCTACAGCTATACTACGATGCTACTAGTCTCTTAAGAAAGATCTCCCTGCATTCTGAACATTATCATCTCTGCCCTGAGTCTCCAGCTCTACCTTCACTGCTTACTGATCTCTTGAGTTAGAACTCCCTGCATTTCTGCCCTAAGTTTTCAACTCCACCTGCACCATATTCTCGTTGCTACTATAGTTTTCTAGTACTTGTTTCTTTTCTTCTTCCTGAGTATGCCATAACATGGCTATCTCATCGAAAACCATGTCTCTAGTGATCACCAACTTGTTTGTCACCGGATCCCCTAGCTTGAACCCTTTCACCCTTTTTCGATATACTAGAAAGATGCAACATCTAGACTTTACCTCAAACTTTGTTCTTTCCTCACCAGGAATGTGCACATAGGCTAGACACTCAAATACTCTCAAGGTAGAGTAGTCTACCTCATTACTTGTCCAAACCTCCTCAGCAACTTTCCCATATCGTGATGCCCTTGGTGATTTATTAACCAAGAAACAAGTCATACTCATAGCCTCTGCCCAAATATTCTTAATGAACCCAACATTCAACCTGAGAAACTGAGTCTTTTCAGCTAGGATTCAGTTCATCCTTTCCACCACACCATTTTGTTGTAGTGTCTTCTGTATTGTAAAATGTTTCATTATGTCATACTGCTCGCACAACTTTATAAAGCTCGAGTTTGTGTACTCAATGCCATTTTCTGATCTGAGGCACTTAGTTTTTCTCTCGATTCGTTTTTCACCTCAGCTTTCCACAACTTAAACTCGGAAAATGTCTTTGACTTGTGCCGCATGAAGTATACCCAAACCTTGCATGAGTAGTCATCAATGAAACTCACGAAATGCATTTCTCCCCAGTGATGCTACATTCACTGGCCCCCAAACATTCGAATGAATGTAATAAAGGATTCCCTTCGTCTTGTGCATGGCTGCCATGAACTAGGCCCTATTTTGTTTCCTAAGAACACAGTACTTACAAAAATCTAGCTAGCATGATTTGACCCCCTTCAAAAGATTTCACTTGTGAAGCTCCTTTATTCCATGCTCACCAATATGCCCTAATTGCATATGCCACAAAATGGTATTATCCGACTCAAGACTCTTCAATGGCAGCTCCACCTACGACTGTAGTACCTAACAATGTATAGATATTTTTCGGTACTTCAGCCCCTCTATCATTATCAAAACACCCTTGCTCACTTTCATTACCCCACTTTCAGACTTGTAACTAAGTCCGTTATAGTCTAAAATGCCTAATGAAATCAAATTATTTCTTAACTCTGGTATGTGCAAAAAATCACATAGCGTCCTCACCAAACCATCATACATCTTGATTATGATGTTCCCCATTCTGACAACTTTGCAGGCAACATCGTTTCCCATCAGAAAAGAACCAGAATTCACCAATCTATAGGTGGTGAACAAATGTTTGTTGGGCGTCACATGATAAGAGCACGCCGAGTCTAAGATAAAAAATCCGAGAGCTCATCTTAGCTAGATGAAACCGAGAGCATATCACCAACATTGCTACTAGAGACGACTTCTTCCGCTACATTCACCCTTCTTTGTTTTCAACATTCCCCTTCTTCCTCTCTAGACAATCCAATTTTATGTGCCTCTTTTTCCTGCACTTAAAAACACCTTACATCCTTCCTTCTCCTAAAATTGCACCAAGCCTTATTGTTATTTGGTTCACCCCAGAACTTGCTTCTTTCATAATCCTGATTACCTTTCACCACAAGCCCTTCACCTTAAGAATTCTCATCGCTGACCTTTTTCCTCTGACGGAAACTCAACAGAGCACTCGTGATATCCTCCAACTCCAGAGTCATAACCAGATTCTCATATGTAGGAGACATAGATAGGGAATTCAACAGCATCAATGTTTTGTCTTTGTCCTCAAATTTCACATCAACCCACTTCATATTGCTGATGATTTGATTGAATACGTTGACGTGTTGATTAAGATCCAAACCCTCTGCCATCTTAACCCTATAAAGTTTTTCCTTAAAATACAACTTATTTGTCAATGACTTGGACATGTATCGACTCTTCAGTTTCAGCCAAACTATCACTGACGATTCCTCATCTATGACATGATACATCACATCATCGGCCAAACAAAGTCTGATAGTAGTCATAGTCTTCGCTTCCAACTCATGTTGTCAATGCCTTTCGTCTGTTTTTCGTATAGTTCCTTCACCAAACCTTACTGCACCAACAAGTCCTTAACCCTATTCTACTGAAGTCTGAAATTTCCCATTCCATCGAACTTAATAACATCGAACTTTGCTAAATAAATCCCAGTCAATGCAACCAATCGCTCTGATACCAATTTTTTGTGCAAAGTGCTGAATGCCAATGCACAGAGGAAACCATAAATCGAATTAGAATAGGCAATGTCGCAATCAACAGTGAACAATACGTAAACAATCAATCACAAAGATAATAAATGAAAGTAAATAATCAAAGACACAATAATTTAAGTAGTTCAGCAAAGCGCCTATGTCCACAGGAGCAAGCGGCTGATTTTCACTATCAATTGTCAAATCTTACATCAAGGGTTACAAAATAATGTTTATATGCCAACCCTATGCATATAGGAGGCTTAGAAACTATCTAAAATACTCCTGTAGTAAATACCAGAGGAAAATCCTCCAAATCCCCTAATCTATTGATCTTCCTAATTTAAAATCCGTTTTTAGCACCGAACAAAATCGTCGATAGTTTCATCAAATCATCGATGATTTAATACCAAAGTTGATTCCAGCAGACTAAAACTGTCGACGGTTATCTCTCGAGGCCAAACCGTCAATCATACCATCAACCAAATAGTCGACGGTTTCTTCCTGCAGCCTAGCTTCCTTGTTCTTTGCTTCACTATGTTTTTCTAGTGCATGCATTCCACTCAATATGAACCACATATCCAACACTTTACTTCCCAAATAGTTTTATGTAAGAGGAAATGGCTAGGAGTTATGCATTTTGTTGGATTGGAGAAGAAGATTTTGAAGAGAAAGACCCAAAGCATCCCCAATCCAATGCCTTCTCCACCATGATATGTAACTTATCATCAAAATGAGTTGTCATGTGCTAGGCGCTCTATACAAGCCCCTTACAAGATGGGGCCTTTTGAGTTAGTTTATCATAGATTAAAATTGTCTAAGTTAATGTTTAGTGCTAGACTCATCCAAACATCCAAGTCCCCTATGGTGCTTCAGTTTTTTTTCAAAACAAATAAAGCAGCTTGTTACGAATATGTGAAAACTATTAGGCATTAAACAAGGTCTCTACCAAGATAAGTACGCTGCTCCTAATGGGTAATTATTGTTCAATTAGCCATCAAAAGCCTCTTACTTCACATAGCTAGGCCTAGGGTCATGATGTTGGCAAGTGTGAATTGTAGAGATAGATGAATCTAAAATAGCCTATGTGAGCAAATAGTTCCAATGAATTCTTAGTGATGCCATTTTGTTTGACTAATGATCTTTCTACTTTCTGTAATTTAATGAATGATGTATTCTATGAGTACACTAGTCATTTTGTAGTTATGTATTAAGATGATATTGTAATTTATAGTATTCCTTGAAGAATCACATGCAGCATAGAAAAAGGTGTTGACCAAGTTGCAGAAAAAAGTTTGTTAATAAAAAAAAAGGGTGTGAATTTTATTCCTAAAAGGTAGTAATGCTCATGGTTCATTTGGTGAGAAACGGACATGTCATAATGGATGGATGGAAGGTCTAGGTGATTCTCGATTAGCTTGTGCCCTCAAAGCTTCTTGAACTATGTTTGTTCCTTGGGTTGGCAAACTACGAGTAAAAATTATGAAAAGGGTTGCTCCATTGACTACCTTGTTGAAAAAAGGATCGAAACGATCATGGAAAAAGATACATCAAAGTTCCTTTGATGAGCTAAAGATGGTTATATTTTCATAACCCCTATTGCAGTTTCCCATGTTTGATATGTAAATTGAGGTATATGCTTCCAATGGCTATTGGTAATGTCCTTATCTAGGAAGGGCATCCCATAGGATTTGATAGTACAAAGTTGAAAGATGTTGAGATTTGGTATTCTACTCATGAGAAGGAAAATTTTTTTATAGAAAAAAAAAAAAAAAAAAACAGTTCATTTACAAGAAATAGAAGAATGTACAAGGGGTGAAGTATAATAGGTCCTCTTTAAACAATGAATAGAAAACTAATGAAGTCAAAATAATGCTCGCCCTCTTATCTCTCTAAGATACAAGAGGTGAATTATAAGAAGTCCTCCTACAATAATGAACAGAAAACTAATGAAGTTACAATAATGCTCCCCTCTTGTCCCTCTAAAGATGAAATAATAACAATCCCTGAAAAAAGAAAAAGGTGAGACAAAAAGCACGCAAGGAAGACCACCCTATCCAAAGGAGACTAGGCAGGGTTGTTGCCATTAAGAATTGAATCCAAATGAGGGCGAAGACAAAGCATCTCCAAAATTTTAGCTCACCCTTAGTTCTGCCAAAGCCTCTACCCGAACATTCAAGAAGGCATCAACTATTCATTGAAGTACAACAAACTCACCAAAGACTCAAAACAAAAAAGCTAAAAGCCACTTAGCTATCCATGATCCAATAGTATAGAAATAAACAGTCAATCGTTTAATTTGACTCTTAGCACCCGAAACATATATCCAGACTTATGGATTGATAAGTTTTCCTCATCTACAACAAATCATTAGTATTAACTTGGTAAAGGACCAAAGGGCACATGAAAGCTCTTATTTTGAAAGGAGCCATTACGTTCTAGATGAAATTATTCAAATGGAAGTAACAAGGATGTGAGGTTGTCATCTCTCACTGGGGGAGAAAAGGAATCCAACACTCTCAACAAAATAGTCAAGTCAACAACGTCTCTCTTATTGATATTTCTAAAAAATGTGAAAACTCAAATAGAGAAAGCCCCCTTCCAAAGAGTATAATTCAACAATTGAGGAATTATGCAATCTAAATAGTATAAAAAAATGGGAAAATAAATACTCCAACGAGACCTCACTAGCCCAAGTATCTTCTAAGAAGGGAAGACTCTTTCCATTACCAATTTGGAGGCTAGCAAGAAGGTAGAATAAGTAGAGTATCTAAGAAAAAAATTTCCAAGTACTTGTATGAGAAGCACATCCACTCACCCTAGAATTCCAAAGATTCATGTTTACTTCTAGCTACCATGTGACAAAGGGAGTTAACTTATAAGGGGAACCTCTAAAGCCATTTTCCAACTTGCAAAATGTTTGTAGACACAAATATCCAAGTCCCAAACCATTTTCAAACTTATGCCTTATATCCTATCCTAGTTAAGAAGATGGTCTCTCTTACCCTCACTAGCTCCTAAGAAAAAATAAAAATTAAATAAAAAAACAAAAAAACTTTGTAATCCTCTCTAAAGTCTTCGCCATTGCAGCTAAAATTTTTAGGAGAGAAAATATAGGGGAGTATTAGAATGAGCCACATTGATTAGATTAGTGCAACATCCTAATAATAAGTAAACCCTCTTCCAAACCTCCATCCCCCCATCCCCCAAAAAAAGAAGAAAATCTTCTACCCACTCTTTCCAACACAAGGTGCCAAAAGGACGTATAGCTAGCATTTCCTCCAAGGAGAAGATCAATGTGTGTCAGAGACCACTTTAAAATGGTTCAACAAATGAGATTTGCCATTCCTAAATTGATGCTTATTACCTTGCTTTTAGACATGTTAATCTTAAGACTTTGAATTTTTTTAGTAAAGTGCGAGCCTTACAAAATCAACACTACCTTAAAGAAAAAAGAAGGGCATCATCAGCAAATTGGAGGTGGGACACTATGATCTCCTACCTACCTACCTACCATAAGACCCGAAAAGACATTAAGACTCTGGGTGTGGTTAATTGGTCATCCTACTTAGTACATCCACAGCTAAGGTAAATAGAATTAGGAAGGTATCCCCTTGCATCAAATCCCATTAGGCTTGAAACCACTCTCTTGGTTGGCTATTCACAAAAACTGACATTGTCACTGTGAAAAAGGCATCCTCCAAATCCCTTTAAGGCCCGCTCATAGCCAACACACGACACAAGAAAATATAGATAACCATGTCATAGGCCTTTTCACACTTCAACAATACAATCCCTAAATAACGTATTCCTTATACACAAAATAGGAACCTCTCTCGCCCCCCGATGCTCCTGAAGTGGAAAAGACCGAATCTCTAAGTATGGACCCCTATATACTTCTCACTTGGAAAGCATCCACTAATTCAACCATACATTAGTGGAAGAAACAATATCTTCATCAATAAATATTCCACTACTGGTATGCCTTATGTTCTTTCCATAATTAACTAGGGAGACAAGGCTACCTAGCCCTTTAGTTAGCTTAGGTGATTTTTTTTCTCTCCCTTTTCACCCTGCAATCAATGTTAACCACTTTCTCCTTATAGTTCACAAGACAAGACCTAACTCATCAAGTATAATGTGAACATCATGATTATCCCTCTCATCTCCTCCATTTCAAGTAAAATGGAACTCGCCATCTCGCAAAAATCGAATGTATGGGTTACCCAGGGTTGTTAAAATCGAGATCCTACATAGGACCACCGGAAAGATTAATAGAATCAGATTGTAGGATAATATCAAGGATAGTGAGATTCTAGTAACAATATAAAAACAAAAAAGATAAAAATTTTAAGTTTTTGTTGCTTTTCATCTACTTCAAATATTATAAACCTAAAAAAATGTTTTTTTAATTATTTAAGAGTAGGAAAATAGCAAGTAGCTTATATGGTGTAACTTTTGTGTAACAAGGAAACTGAATATTCAAAGTGTAGCATTTCTTGATCAATGAAACTAGCTTATAATGGAAAAAGACAATACATGTTTATAAGAGAGAGAGAGAGAGAGAGAGAGAGAGAGAGAGAGAGAGAGAGAGAGAGAGAGAAGAAATATATACTGAAAAAATTAGTGAACAAATGACCATACGACATGAACATCTAAAGTTAAAATTTATATATTAGCAGCAAAAAAATAATAACAAAATGAAAATTATCTAGCTAATTCATTGACATTAATGCCAACATCCATGACACTATTTACTTCTTTAGCAATGTTAGGACCATCCATCATTATTAAAATCTTTGTCACCATCATCATCATTCTCATCAAATGCATTAGTGTAATAAAAATCTACTTACATTCTCAACTAGGATATATGTAATTTGAAACATCTATGAACATCAAGCTAAAAAAGAATTTTGAGTTCATTTTGTTAATATTAGATAAACCAACTTATTTTCGATGTTGTCCATCCCTAATAGAAGTTGTACAGGAACATGGCTAAGCATGTAGCACAAGTAACTTAGTAAAATTCTAAAAATATAATATGTTGCAGGATGTTACGATTCTACAACAATCCTACTATTATGATTCTACTCTAGTTCCACCAATTTGTAATTCTATATAAGATCAAGATCGTTTTGGTCGAGCACGATCATAAAATCGCACAATTGTATGATTTGGATCTCAATTTTAACAAACATCATTCTTTGTTTGCAGAGCAAACAATATAGGAGCCACAATCACGACGCCTTAAGAGTTGATTCAAGTTTGAATCACTTCAAGTTGTTTGTTCAACGTAGCTAATGCCTATAATTTTTTCCACCCAACTACCTCCATTCTATCTCATATGACATCTATTGAATCACACCATTTGTTGGGTTTTTCTCCATTATATGAATCGAGCAAAGGCATTTTCTATAAATTGAAGCATAATGAAATGGTTCAAATCCCTAAGGGTTTTCACCCAATGGCTTTCTATTTATGAGCAAAGGAAGGTCCTTAGCTCCCTCAATAGCTAAAATCTCTTATACCCTGAAAGGGAAATGGAGAAGAAGTCATATTTGGGTCTCTCGATGATGACAAGGACCCTCTACTTTTCATTGACAACAAAGCATTTTTTGTTGATCAAGAACTTGAAACTACCCATATTGATTGCGAAGGAAATGAAATCAATAAGTTTGAGGTATGTAACTTGATCAAAGTGGGGAAATGACGATCATGATAAAAAGACAAAGAGTTCTAGTAGGTAGCAAGGCTTGATTTGTTGGGAGCAATAATTTAAAGAAATTAGATTTTTTAAATATGTTTGCATTAAGGCTTTTGAGCAGTGGGTAAAGTTGATGGTAATGGTTGGTTCATAGAATAGGACTTAGCATAATTGTAGGAAAGAAGACGAGACAAGAGGGTCGATGACAATCTTCAATGGGGAGAAATGGAAGTGTTCGTCGCAATTGTCACCATTCACACCTACTTGATTGCTAAGCAAGACACAGTCCCTTCACTCATAAGAAGGAATGACTGTGGTGGTGTATTGTTTAGAGACATGGAAGCATTTTCCACACTGTTTCTTTTGATAATTAAAACAAGGGATCATAGCATGGACATTTTATACTTAAACTGTGTTTGATTAGCTATTTTTAAGATCGCTCTAAAAAAAAATAAAAGTAAAAACACCAGAACTATGCCTCCTAATTAAGGTTGATGCTATATAATAATAATAATAATAATAATAATAATAATAATAACAACCACTATTATTAGAAAGTAGGTTATACCCCATATGTCGTGTTGTCATTGTATTTCAAGTGACTGATAATGCGGGAAAAACTTATTTCAAGACTCGAAAGAAACTTTCACCCAAGCAAGCTCATCGGAAAGATTTTTTGGCCGAGTTTGATTTAGTGTTGGTTCACAAGCCAATGAGGTAGAATGAGATGGTTGATACACTCCAACCATTGGAAGTAGAGGGCTGTAAGAGGCAGTATCAATCTTCGCAGATATCGACTCCTAACAGAAAGAAAATTTCTCATTTTAAGATGATAACTTTTCAAATTCACATAATGTCATTTAAAGGGTACGACAGTTTAAAAAAAAAAAATGTCGTAATCACAGTGCATGTCCTCTGGCCACCTCTATGCAACGTATAAATTGCATTTCTTAAAATGGCAAAAAAAAAAATACTGTAATTCACTATTTCCCTTATTCATTCAGAACCCATGCCCACAAGCAGGTTCATTTGATAGAATAGGATTAATTGCTCGAGAGTTTAAGAAGGACCCAAAAAATAAAATATGAAGAAGAGAAATATACCTGAAGTAAGGGATTTGGACAAGCGAGACATAATGCTGCTGATGATGCCTCCTCTTCCTCCACTACCCTTCTCTTCTTCTGTGTCCATTTGTTCATTTCCCCCCTCAGTACCCTTCTCTTTTTCTCCATCACCACCGATACTATTACTGATTTCAGATCCTAAATCTTGAACTTTCCCTTCTTCATTAGCTGCTTCTTTCATAAACCCACCACCACCACCACCAGTTTCCGCCGCTTCCACTTTACAGCAGTGCTCAATTTCTTCTTCACATTTTTCCCCATCCTCCTTCCTTTCTGCAGCCTTCTCCCTGCTGGCTGAGACCAAGTTACAGAGTAGTATGTTGAAGCGCCTAGTTCCGCTTTCTTTCCCGTCGCCGTCTCTTTTTTCTTGCTCGGCCGTTGTGGAACGGCTGAGATTGCTCGGAAGCTGCAGGCTTTCGCCGTCCCTCGCACCGCCTTCCATGGATCTGGTGCGTCAAGTCCTCGCGGGGTGCCCTAAATTCTCCTCAGAGACGGCTTAAGAAACACCGAACTGAAGAAGCATTCGGACAGGGCTTCCAAGAGGAGTCTTGCTTGGCGGGGCAGCGCGTGCTGGCGCACCCAGCATCGTTACACGTATTCCTCACCGATTGCAATCTTCCGTTTTGAGACAAACCAGGTCGTACCACCAGCAGGACGAATCCCAACTTTTTGGTCGACAAGAAAAATGTACCCATTTGTACGGGTCAATTTATTTAGTTTAGGAAAGTACATTTCCATTCAATTAATATCAGTTTATTTTATTTTTTAAAATTACTATTAATAAATAAATAATTTTATCTCAATTTGAATTTTAACTGCTCTAAACAAAATTTTAATAATTTACTAGTAATTAAATTAATAATATCTAAAATAGTCATTAATAAATGAATTGATTTATGAGATAATAAATAAAATAATTAATATTTTACAAACTCACATTTTTTATTAGTATTTTAAAATCTCCCTATAACTTTATAATCTAATTTTTATAACTTCTAATATTAATGAAATTAATAATTTTTATAACTTCTAATTGTTGTTTAATTGTTTCATGAAATCATAAATATAATAATTAATATTTTAAAATCATGTCATAAATAATCTGTCACTATTTAAAAGTTTAAGGCATATAACTAAATATAAATATAAACTATCGAAATTCCAACGAGAGAATTAGCATTAATTAGATAAATAAAAAAATATAAACTTAAGTTAAAAATCACAAATTCAACAACAATAAAATTAACAAATTATACACTTATTGATTATCACACATCGATTCTATTGGCCAAGAATGTGAAAAAATTGAATTTTTCCAACATGTTGTTTAACCAAACAAGTATAAGTCATAAATTTGAATACTCTACTGTCCACCTTAGATGCATGGTTATACCATAAGAAAAAACAATTAAATTAATACTTTTTCATAATTTCTATTGATAACTAAGTTATTAACTTTGACAATTATTAATAATTAAATTACTTTTTTATAATTTAAGTTTTAGTCTCAATTTATAATGATTTAATAAATTAATAGGAATTACATTAATAATTTCTTCAATCAATGTTAGTAAATGCATTAATTTATAAGAAAATAAGTAAAAAAATTAATTTTTAAAAAATTTCACATGAATAAAGTGATTAGTATTCCAAAACCTTCTCATAAACTTATAATTTGATTTTTTAACTTCTAATAGTAATTGAATTAATATTTTTGTAATTGGTGATACTAATTAAATTAATGATTCTTATAATTATAAATTTCAATGTGCTTTTATCTACTCATGGAAGATTGGGTTGGAGGTGATTTGAATGATAGATTGATTATCACACATCAACTTCATAGGCTGAAAATGTGAAAAATTAAATTTGTCCTACATGTTCTTTAACCAAACAAGTTCATATGTAACGTGAGTCACAGCTCTACGCTCTGGCTTAATACTTGATTTGGCCACCGTAGCTTGTTTCTTACTGTCTCAAGCGACCAAATTACGAGCAAGAAAAATATGGTAACCAATTGTGAATCTTTTATTAGATGGTAACCTACTCTAATATGGATCTATATATCCCTGTATGGTGCCTTGATTTTGATATAAAAGACTTCTCTCATGTACACTTTTGAAATATTTTAGAATGTGAATTACCAAATTCCTGTGACCTGTTCTAAGAAAGTTAAGAAGCTCACTTAATACTGTTGTTGTGAAAGATATGTTTAGTCAAGTGACTATGGGATAATTCAACTTTCCAACAAGTCTTTGATATCGTCTTTCATTAGACAACGAATCATTCATATATGACAATAACTTATTGTTAGGAACCATGGACATATTAAAATGTTTGAATCCCAACAACCCATTCTCATCTAAAAGATCAAGAATATACTTTCTCTGTGACAAGATGACTGCTATTCGAAATCATGATATTTCTGTACCTAATAAATACTTCAAAGATCCCATGCCATTGGTCTAAAATTTAGTTTACAGGAAAAGCTTTAGATCCTCTATGCCTTGAATATAGACCTGACAAAGCGAATTGGGTCGGGATAATTCGTGACGAATAAGGCGGATGATCAGATGAAATTATAATCAATATTTGACTTGTTTAAGTGACGAATTAGGCGATCAAATAGAGTATGACAATAAAATATAGACGAAGATCAAATTGAAGTACTACAACACTGAATCAACTAAATAATGTTCTGGAATTTATTTAAACTAATAATTAATTTTCAAGAAGTGTGTGCTGGACATGGCAGGGCATGCTGGTGTTGTCTGATTACACGTATATAACTAAGCAATTTGTCTTTTTGAGACCAAAAATTCATACCATCATGACAAAGCTCAACCTTTTTGTTTATATCAAAAGAATAAAAGCGTCCCCATTTCTACCTTGGTCCAAAATAGTACATCCAATTCAAATAATATTGTATATTTTGTTTTCTTATATTGATAATATAATAATTAAATTAATATATTTTCCATAATAGATGTTATAAATTAAATTAATTATTTTAATTATTTTTAATAACTAAATTAAGCTTTGTCATAATTTAAATTTTAACTGCTCTAAATAATGATTTAATAATTTACTAGTAAATGAATTAATAATTTCTATAATCACCATTAACAAATGAGTTAATTTATGAGACAATAAATAAAATAATTAATATTTTGCAAATTCCACAAAAATAAAATGATTAGTACTTTGTAATCTCTACATAAGTTTATAATTTGATTTTTGTAACTACTAGTAGTATTTGTCGATTCTGATATCGAAAAGTGTTTTCTCCTGTTCATTTGATTTCTTGTCTATCCTCTTTCATTTGTATTGGTGAGCTCCTATTTAATCCAATTTAATTCTATCATTTCCATTATTTATATATTTGAAATTCAATATAGAAATTATAATTAATAATTCTTATAACAGTTAAATGTTATTTAATTATTTTATGAAATAATAACTATAATAATTAACATTTCAAATCATATTATACATTAACTGATTACTAATTAAAACTTCAACTCAAGGCATGTAACTAATTATGAAGGTTATAAAAACTTTGACAACTCATATAAGAATTGAAATTAATTGCATAAATTAAAAAAAAAAAAAAGACAACTTAAACTTTCTATAAAGCACAAACTCAAGAGTAAATGTAGCAATCCGTGCACTTAAATATATGTAATTACATATCCCTAAATATATGCATGCTTTCACTATCTAATATATATAATTAAATGTGTCTATACACATACATGATTACTTTCACTTAGATATTTATGGATACTTAGATATATAATAATTACATTATGCATATATGTTTTTTCTTTTTTTGATTACATAGGAACTTTAACCACCAACAAGCCCTTCGGACCCCCTGGTGCGGCACCAAACCTACGGGTCAGCGTCCCCCCCTTATGTCTCGCTGATCAGGTAAAATCCAGAATACAGACACGATTTTTGTGCATCAGTTGGACGTTTGGCCAACTCGACCCCCTAAGACACATCTTTATTACCATCCACGGTACCCGCTGGCTCATAGAAAACTCTCACCATCAACGGTCCCCGCTAACTCACAGAACGAACTCTCACCATCCACGGTCCCCGTTGGTTCACAGAATAAATCCTCACCATTCACAGGTACCGCTGGTTCCGTGAGTGTATCCACTTGTAATGGAATCTCTAATACTCCTTCTTACGTGCTGATATCTTTCCACCGCGCCATACCTGTCGGGGCTATACATATATGCTTTCATATTAGCTTTAGATGTCAACGAACATATGCATACTTTCATGTTAGCTTGAGTATTCGTACATGCCCATACAATTAAATTTTAATGATTATAGTACACGCATGCATGTTAGTATAAATTCTTATATACATATCTTCATGTAATTTAGTTTTACACATCTTTGCATGCATTCTAGTTTAGATTCGTATCCATAATGTTTATTTAAATTGTTTCTATTCTTTCATGGCACATTCTGCATTTTCCATACTCAATCTTTTGCATGCAAAGAACTTGTCAAGGGTAGGTGATCTATTCTTTTTCACTAACCAACACAAGTAGAAGATGTGTTTAGGATCTGCTTGACTGCAAATTTTCTATCCTTGAAAATAGAAAAATGTTATGTTCCTGATCTGGTTTTTCTTGAACTTCCCAGAAATTACTACCTTTTATCTTGTGTGCGTATATCCAAGTAATCCAAAGGAATTGCTTGAATTCACATTCTTCTTCTCCAAATTATTAGTGGCAGCCCTCATTGTCCTGCTCCTCCTTTTCATCAATCTAGACGCTTGCTCACTCCTCCATCTACACGTTCAGAAACCTCGCGCCGGAGTTCTCCAAGTTTGACGCAGCATCATTGACGATGGTGGAGACGACCTCAGCATCGGTGTCCCAAGCCACACATGGACCTTTTCAAAGCTGCCCCGGCGTTACCGACGGCGGTGAAGAAAGGGAGTGACCGCAGTGTCAGCTTCTAGAGGCATATCTTGGATCTCTTTAGGGCCGACAGCGTGTTGTCGGCAGTGGCAGAGACGGACGGAAACGTCAGCGCCGACTTTCAAAGAGAGGAGCTCAAAGGCAAAGGAAAGTGATACACCCATTTTGTCCGGGCTTATATAACATAAAATTTGACAAAATTTATTAATGCAATTAAGTAAAAAAAAAAATACAAGAAAATAAAAATACCAAATGAAGTTTTCACATTGAAATTTTTTAAAAAATATAAAAATATATATAAAATAAAAATAGAAAATGAAGCAAATTGCGCCAACATCTTGAGGCTTGCAAGCACAAAAAGAAAAATTGAAATCACGTGGAAATTTGCACAAGTAACATGTGAGTGAAATCATAGTTTAATGCAAGCATAAATTGATCAATTCAATTTAATTTTGATTGACTAGTTAAATACTAATTAATCTAATCAATGTTAATTGAGTGATTTCTCAAGCCTATAAATAGTGAGTTTCAGAAAGGGGGAAGGACACAGACATAGAGGCTGAGACAAAAAGACAGAAACGTAGAGAGTTTATTTAGAGTTTTTGAAATAATTGTGAAGAAGAGCTGGGAATTTGTAGCAAAAAGATTAAAGGAAAGGTGGTTCGAAGTGCAAGTACAACAAAAGGGAATTCTGGAGGCTTGAAGAAAATGGTTGCATATTGGAGAGTTCAGAGTGGAAGCAGTGAAGAAATGCAATGAAAGATCCAGTTCAAGAAGGCTCGGGCGAAAAAAAAAAAAAATTGCAGAGTGACGAATTCAAAATAGGTTAGTAGTTATTGTTGCACTATTTTTTATTATTTTTTAGAAAAAGCTAAGTTCCAAATTTTGTAGTTAGTGTTTTAATAAAATAGAAAATAATTTCTTTTCTCAAAATATATCAAATAAAGTTTAGGAATTTGACTCGAATTTAGAATGTCTAAATACGAATATTAACCCAGATTCAAATACTCATACATGATGACCTGATATTTGACTCAAATCCGGGTCAGCTTGACCGAGGTCCTAAATATATAGTTGATCTAAGGACCCAAGACCTAGGTCAATACTGATCCAAGGTCCCATGACTTAAGCCCAATTCTAGGCATGCGACTCACTTCTATTAACCCAGATCAAACTCAATTGGGCTTTAAACAATCCAACCCATAAACCTTCAAAATCCAAATTTGAACCCATTCAAATGCACAACTCAACTGGGCCTTACCCAATTCAACTATAGCCTAAACCCATGCTCCTTGTCACACCCCAAACTTGGCAATGGGTCCTAGGTGTGATTTTAGTAACCTAATCTGCCCCTGTATCATACAAAACACACATGATACTATAATGAATGAGGGTTCGACCCTGTGGGGTTCCCGTACACCCTATACACATTCACACACATGACGTATACGCAGTGGAAAAGTTCATTCCATACATACATCATACCATACCAGAGTCTATACAAATAGAGTCTAAGTTCCATATTAAAAAACATAATCCAGGGTGCCAGCCATATCCAAAATGACAACCTTGTTACAGTCCAAGCACTTACACAAGTACTCTACGCAGTTAACCGACCACCATGTTCCCAATACTAAGACACTAGTTCTGGTTACTCGAAGGACTTGAAAACATGTACGTATGATAGGGGTGAGACATATCTCAGTAAGGCATAATCAAGTTATATCGGTGTGTGACATATAATGTTATCATGACATAAAACATACACAGTTCAATTCCACTAATTTCACAAAATAGTTCCAGTATAGTTCTCAACACACACACACACACACATGATCAAGCAACCCGATGTCATCACACCCTTCGGCATGAAGCTGGCCCGCATTACATGACGTCCTCGGCACATGGCGTAGCCCCAAGCTCCCATGGCATCGTACCAGTACATCTAGTGGATTCACATCCTTCGGTGATCAGCCGATAAAAGGCGATATTTCACGCCATCAGATATAGAGTCGGATACTCTTGCCACTAGTAGGTGATATTTCACACCCTCGGATATAGAGCCTGACACTCTTTCACAACCTGAAACAATTTGGAATGCACGTTTCTATATCTCATTTCAGTAAATCACAACTCAATGCATATTCATATAACAGTTCATTCCACACCTATTTGGTAATCACAAAATCATAATTTTCAAAATACATTTTAAAACAAGTCAAGGCACGACCATCTCCATAACACAATATACTCAATAATATATCCCCAGTTTTCCAACAAAACTAGAGATGCAACCCGACGCCCCCCTTTTTCCCAAGACTGTAACGTGAAAACCCTATAATTTTTACCCACTAGATTTCTCCAAATAAGAAGCCAAAACATACATAGGATCGTGAACCACAGTTCTACCGAATCTGATTTCAAAAATAACCGATATAAAATAAATCCCCTTACCTTTTCCCGAAATTCAAACACGAACTCTATGGCTCCTAAACAGCGAACTGAGTTCCCAAAACTTATAAATCACAGTACAATACATACTTACAATTCCATTCTCTACAAATCTACCAAAACAAAAATGAAAATCAGGCCTTACCTCGATCTTTGGGTCAAAACTCGAAAATCCTTAAAACGAAGATCTGTTCCACTAGTCATGAAGAGAATCCTTCCCCGATCCTCGCAATAATGTCAGATAGTTGATTCCAACAATGAACGAAGAAGAAATATAGAGAGAAGGATAGTTGCTTCGAATTCTAGAGAGAAAGAGAGAGAGGATTTTGATAACTTAGCTTCTAAGCAACCCAAAAGGATACTTATAGCACCTTTGACCCGGCCAACCTCGTCGACAAGGCGGTGTCTTCATCGACAAGTCAACGAAGGGAGTTCGTCAACGTCGTGGTGGCCTCGTCAACGAGGCTGAGATTTTAGGATTTCCCAAAATATCTCAACTTCTCCTCGTTGAAGAACCTCTAAATTTCATCGTCCAACAATAGAAGGGCCTTCGTTGACGAAAACACTGGCTTCGTCGATGAAGCCTACTCAAAGTATTGTTTTAGCCTCTTCTTATTTATTTATTCCTTATCTCATGGGTCGGGTTCTTACAACCTCCCTTCCTTACAAAAATTTCATCCTCAAGATTTGTAATCTCTCATTTACGAACTTATCCACACAATCGAATACACATACCCGACTCTAGGATCAGCCGGTGGCCACTTACAACGTAGTCCCATCACAATACATACATACCCTTGCTTATGGCGGAGGAATACTGTAGTTACATACATATACCATCTCGAGAGTTCACAATAACTCAAACACTCCTAGAGACTAACCACATATCATACTACAATAGTAGTGTAATACACACATACTCAACTGACTCTACTATCAAAACTACATCTCTAAACAACTGTGGATACTTCCGACGTATCTCCACTTCCAATTCCCAAGAAGCTTCCTCAACCTCGTGATTCTGCCACAATACTTTTACTAATGGTATATCCTTGGTACGTAGCTTCTGAACTTTACGGTCCAGAACTGGAACGAGTACCTCCTCATACGCTAAATCATCCCCAATTTCTAAGTTCTCGTAACTAATAACATGCGACGGATCCAACACATACCTTCTCAACATGGATACGTGGAACACGTCATGGATCCTCGAGAGCGCTGGGAGTAGTTCAATCCTGTAGGCTACTAGATCCACTCTCTCAAGAACCTCGAATGGTCTGATATACCTCGGGCTCAGCTTGCCCTTCTTCTTGAATCTCATCACTCCTTTCATCGGAGCGATTCTCAGGAATATATTACCCCCCTTGAATTCCAACTCACGACGGTGAACATCCGCGTAACTTTTCTGCTGACTCTGAGCCGATTTAATCCTATCTCGGACAAAACCCACGTTCTCAAACGCCTGCTGCATGAGTTCAGGTCCTAAAATTTAATGTTCACCAACCTCATCCCAATAGAGAGGAGACCGACACCTCCAACCATACAGAGCCTCAAACGATGTCATCCTGATACTAGCTTGGAAGCTATTGTTATAGGAAAACTCTACTAGTGGCAGAAATTGCATCCAACCACCACTGAAGTCTAGCACGCAAACCTGTAACATATCCTCCAATATTTGTATTGTTCTCTCCGACTTTAACTGTCCATCAGTCTGGGGGTGGAACGTTGTACAGAAAATAAGCTTCGTTTCTAGTGCTTCCTACAAGCTCTTCCAGAATCAAGAGGTAAACCTCGGGTCTCGATCTGAGGCAATGGACACTGGTACTCCATGCATTCTGACTATCTTATGCACGTATAGGTTTGCTTGTCTACTCAAAGGTTAGCTAACCTTTATCGATATAAAGTGAGCAGATTTTGTCAACCTATTCACGATTACCCAAATTGAAACGTCCTCAAAATTTACACCATTTATATATATAACCATACCTCTGCAGCAAAAACATAAGTCATACAACCATATATACTAAACAATATCAGAATTCAGTACATTCAGACCATAGCCATATACAATAACTCCCTCCAGTATCATCTACCCCCAAAAAAAAAAAAAAAAAAAAAAATACAAAATCCTATCACAAACTTACCCTACAACCAGGGTAACCAAGTCAACTCTCTATTCGAAAGCCTGATTTGCTCGCCTAGCTGGCTCATCTAAAAAGTGGTAAAGTAATGCGGTGAGACAACGTTCAATAAGTGGAAATATGCTATTACTAGTGTGTGGTGACCGAGTCGTAAAACTATAGTAATAATATTTAAAACTGCATGATCTAGAAAATTTGTAAAACACATGTAGAGTAGCTTAAAAAAATATTTGTATCATTTGAACTTTTTATCATTCATACTGCTATATCATACTATATACGAAAAAAGTTGTAAAACTGTATACATATACATCACTATGCTCTTTCCCTAGGACTCTGTATGTCATGATTTGACCCCTTATGACAAGGTTGTGCGGCCCGTAGGCGGGACTTAACCTAATCGACCCTCCAGGTAAGTCATCATACTCAACACTACCTCAGGCCGGCCAAACTGCATCCACAACTAAGTTCAGAACTGGTTGCTACCTTGTCAAACTAGCCCCCTCAACCCAGTGAACTGGGGAGCTGCATCATCTCCGAGCACAGTTTGATGATACCTACACACTATCTGAGATATGTGGTTGCACTCTATTCTGTATATAGGAATGGTACCGTGCTCTATAAACTGTATTTGTCTGAAATCTTTCCACAGGGATCTGATACTATACACATATATTTACTATACTCTTTTACTATTTTTTTTATTATGTTTCCAAAATAACCATAACGCTATTAATCTATACAGTAAATACTGTAATATCTGTAGCATCTTGATGCTATAACTGTATAATTTGTCTATACTTTCTATCTGCATAATCTGTCTATATACTTTGAGTGTTATGGCATTTAGGAAAACATAACATTCTGTAAATACTACGTTTACTGATCTGGATAAACATCTGAGTATATATATATATATATATATATATATATATATATATCCATCTGTGAAACTATCTAAATAAAATTGTATATGTACATGCATTTATTTGTATAATATCTATAAATATCTGGCTATGTCTATATGTTATGTATAACATCGTATACTGGAAGAATTGTATAAAAGTATACATTAAATAATATCTACTCGGGCCACACATACTTTACAATCTCATATCCTAGAAAAACTACATAATATTTGATATACATGCAATTGTAAAATTTCTATTTTCATAATCAAATCTCCTAACATAGCATATTTCCCTTACTTAGTTTCTGAAAAGCCCTCACTGAACTCTGGCCCTACACCCACAGGGTTCTCCACTCATCACCCTGAAAACGACATCCCCCATAACAAAACATTAGTATTTTCCTACATACAACATTTCCTATAGCTGTAGGGAAAGCAGATTCTGAATAAAACATCTTATCCTGAATTTGGGGTGAACTCCAAACCAATTCCACCCACGATCAGCTCCAGCAGACTTGTAGAGAACTTCATCAGGAGCGTCGTGGTGGCCTCGGATCTTCAATTCGGCAATTCACGGAACCGGAATCAAAGAGAGAAGGAGTATGAGACATTTTAGAGAGAGAGAGAGAGGAAGTTTTTACGCAAATTTTATGTTGAAAAATCCGAGTTTTCATTATTTATAGCCCCTAATTCGTTGACGAGACATGTCATCTCATCGACGAGTCCTTAAGAAATTTCGTCGATGAACTTACTCCCTCATCGAAGAATTTTAGACTGCCCCAAAACCTCTCTTGGTATCTTTTCGTCGACGAGACATGGTTTCGTCAATGAGGTCTACTTATGCGCTCGTCGACAAACTCCCTGTGTTCTTCGACAAGGCCCTGTGTAAATCTTCTGAGTTATTACATCAAGAGTGCAACGTCGTTCGTCGTCTACTACCTCCTTCTATTTTTGTTTCCATTTTCCTCCCCCTTTATTATTTAAATACCATTATTCTTCGGATCATTACACAAATGGCATTATGCCCGTGAGTGCTGGCGGCAATCCGGTAACAAAGTCTATGGAAAAGTGCTCCCATTTCCACTTCGGAATAGCTAAGGGCTGTAACGCCCTACCGGCCTCTGATGTTCAGCTTTCACCTACTGACACGTCAGAAACTGCTCCATGAACCAAGCAATCTCCCTTTTCATACCACTCCACTAGAAGGACTTGCGCAAATCCTAATTCATCTTTGTGTTACTAGGATGTACTGTATACAAAGAACGATATGCTTCCTCCAGAATTGTCCTTCTGATTTCGTTGTCATTTGGAACACACAGCCCGGTTCCAAATTTGAACACACCTCCCTCAGAGATGTTAAAATCCGCACCCAACCCTTGCTGCATTTTCTCCACAGTCTCAACTAACTCTGCATCACTAGCCTGCGCGACTTTAATATATTCAAACAAAGTCGATTGGATCACCAAGCTTGCAATGAAAGCCTAATGGTAACCAGCTACCAACTCTATGCCAAGGCTTTCTAGATCCCATATAATATGATGCTGAGCTACAACTGTAAATACTATCGCATGCTCCGAGTTCCAACTCAACGCATTAGCTACCACGTTAGTTTTCCCCAGGTGATAACTGATGGTGCAATCGTAGTCTTTGATCAGCTTAAGCCACCTTCTCTGCCTCATGTTCAACTCTTTCTACGTGAAAAAGTACTTAAGGCTTTTGTGGTCAATGAAAATTTTGCACTGAACACCATACAGGTAGTGTCGCCAGATCTTCAGTGCATAAACTACAGCAGCCAATTCCATATCTTGCGTAGGGTAATTGTTCTCGTATTCCTTGAGTTGCTGAGAAGCATAAGCTATTACCTTACCCTGTTGCATAAGAACACATGCCAAACACTTTAGAGATGCGTCGCTATAGATCACAAAAACGTCATCCCCAAAAGGAATGATCAAGATCGAAGCAGTAACCAGTTAGTGTTTCAACTCCTAGAAATACTGCTCGCGATCATTAGTCTAATCAAAATTAACACCCTTCCTGGTCAATCGTGTCAGAGGCCTAGACAACTTAGAGAATCCCTCCACGAATCGACCATAATAACCTGCCAATCCTAGGAAACTTCGAACCTCCTACACACTCTTCGGTCTCACCCAGTCGACCACAACTTCAATCTTGCTAGGATCAACTAAGATACCTCCCTTAGACACCAAATAGCCTAAAAATGCGAACTGATTCAACTAAAACCCACGATTCTTCAACTTGACATACAACTTCCTCTTTCGTAGAATCTGTAGCACCAACCTCAGATGATTTTCATGCTCCGCCAGACTGCTCAAGTGTACTAGAATGTCGTGGATAAACACCACTACAAGCTGGTCCAGGTACTCATGGAAAACCCTGTTCATCAGATCCATGAACACTGCCAGAGCATTAGTCAACCCAAAAGGCATGACTAAGAACTCGTAGTGGCCGTATCTGGTTCGGAAAGCAATCTTTGCAACATCCTTATATTTAACCCTCACCTAATGATACCCTGACCGTAGGTCGATCTTCGAAAAGACCTGCATCCCCTACAGCTGGTCAAAGAGATCATCAATACAAGGCAACAAGTAATGGTTCTTCATAGTCACCTTGTTGATCTCATGGTAATCAATGTACATGCGCATCGACCCATTCTTCTTCTTCACGAACAAAACTGGAGTTCCCCAGGGCGAAACACTAGGTTGGATAAAGCCCTTGTCCAGTAATTCTTACAACTGCTCCTTCAACGCCTGAAGTTATGCTGAAGCCATCTGGTACGGAGCTTTAGAGATTGGTTCCTTGCAAGGCATCAACTCTATCGCAAACTCCACCTCACGATCCGAAGGTAAACAGGGTAAGTCTTCTAGAAAACACATTCGAGAACTCGCTAACCACTCGAATATCCTTGAGCTTCAACTCATCCTGAGGTGGTTCTATCATGCAAGCTAGGTACCCCTGACATCCGCCCAAGAGTAACCTCCTCGCCTGTAATGCCGATAGAATCTATGGTGTCAAACGCACACACGATCCTACAAATTCATACTTCTGCTCCCTAGGAGGTCTGAACACTACTACCCTCCCACGACAGTCTATCATAGCATAACTAGAGGATAACCAATCCATCCCCAGTATGACGTCAAAACCAGACATATCTTACACCATAAGATTCGCTTGTAGCAGCCTTCCCCGAATTTCCACTAGGCATCCTCCTAGCATCCTCCTACAGGGGGTTACACTCCTAGACGGTGTAGCTACCGATAACTCCTTATTCATAACTTGGGTCTCAACTCCATACAGCTTAACGAAGCTCACAAATATAAAAGAATGGGTTGCACCCGAATCAAATAAAATAACAGCTTTATTTGAAAGCAATAACAAGGTATCTATCACTACATTCCCTACACGGTCAACATCTGCTGGAGTAAGAGAATATACCCTCATCGGAGTTGTATTCGCTTGGATGGTTCCCCAAGGCATCTGATAGCTACCTCGGTTTGCACTGGATGTAGGTGTGTCTCTCTTCGATGCGCAGCAGTCACGAGTCATATAGCCTATTTTCCACAACTATAACAATTACCCCTAAATGATCAGCACTCACCATCATGCCGTTTGTGGCACCTGATACAACGATCGCGCGACTGGTTCACCTGAGCACCCTGACTCTCGGTATTTTGGCAGTAGCCTGAGCTATTGTTCCTCTTCTTCCATGATCCCTGATAAGAACTAGATGACACTGGCCTCTGCTTCGGCTCCTGATCCACCTCATCCTCTAGGATGCAGGTCTCGATCACAGTGGCCTTATCCACCAAAATCGAAAACTCATGGATCTACAGTATATCCACTAATCTAGGATGTCTTTCCTCAAGCCCTTCTCGAACCTCCGAGTCTTCTTATACTTATTCAAGATCAAGCACGGTGAGAAACGGGATAGCTCTATATACCAAGCAGCATACCCCTACACCGTCATATCTCCCAGTGTTAGAACAAAGAACTCATCTGCCTTAGCATCGCGTGTGGAGGCTAGGAAGTATCTTTCAAAGAGCACTTCCTTGAAATGGCTCCACGTCATCTCTATTGGACTGGCTCTCTGCTTCTCCAGCAGACTCACCACAGTCCACCATCACCCAGCCTCCCCTGATAGCTGGAAGGTAGCGTAGAAGACTCTCTGCTTATTTGTATAGTGCAAGACCTCCAAAATCCTTTCAGTATTCTCGACACAGTCCTCTGCTATCATCGGATCGGGTCCTCTAGAAAACGTCGAAGGGTGCATACGTATGAACCTCTTAATGGTACACCCCGTAGCAGTAGGAGAACGTTCATGTCTCCTAACACTCCACCCGATCTCCTGCATAACTTGCCTCATCAACCCTCGAGGCACAGAAGGAGACTCATCACTCGCAGTCCCCTCAGAGCCACTATCCAAGTTGTTATCCTTGGGCTCCATTCTGAAAATAGAATAAGAATCAGTTAGAATTCCTATGTCACATACAGTTTACACAGTCATAGACATCTAATCTGGGGTCCAGGTTTGTCCTATTACACTGACACGAAACCATCAATGGTTTGCCGTGGTTTTACTGAAATTGTCATTCCAAGAAAAAAAACAGAACACTACCAACGAATCCTTGTCTAGCAAAAAAACAACCTTTGACCTATACTACCCATTTCCTAACTCTTATACTCTGGTATGTACACATAGCTACGCCTAAACAAGTCTACAAGACCTAACAACCTGGTAAGCTCTGATACCAAGCTGTCACGCCCCGAACTTGGCAATGGGTCCCAAGTGTGATTTTAGTAACCTAACATGTCCTTGTATTATACAAAACACATATGATACTATAATGAATGAGGGTTCGACCCCGCAGGCTTCCTGTACACCCTATACACAACGGAAAAGTTCACTCCATACATACATCGTACCATACCAAAGTCTATACAAATAGAGTTTAAACTTCATATTACAAAACATAACCCATGGTGCCAGCCATACCCAAAACGACAACCCTGTTACAGTTCAAGCACTTACACAAGTACTCTATACAGTAAACCGACTACCACGCTCCCAACACTAGTACGCTAGTTACAGTTACTTGAAGGACCTGAAAACATGTACGTACAATAGGGGTGAGACACATACTAGAAAGGCAAAATCAGTTTATATCGGTGTGTGACATATGAATGTTATCATGACATAAAACATACACAGTTCTGTTCTAGTATTTTCACAAAACAATTCTAGTATAGTTTTCAACACACACACACACATGATCAAGAAATCCCAGTGTTGTCACACCCTTCGACATGAAGCTGACCCGCATTACATGACTTTCCCGGAACATGGCATAGCCCCAAACTCCCATGGCATCGTACAGATACATCTAGTGGATGCACACCCTTCGGTGATCAACCGGCAAGAGGCAATATTTCACGCCCTTGGATATAGAGTCAAACACTCTTGCCACTGGTAGGTGGTATTTCACACCCTTAGATATGGAGCTGAACACTCTTTCACAACCTGGAACTATTCAGAACACACGTTCCTATATCTCATTTCAACAAATCATAACTCAATGCATATTCATATAACAATTCATTCCACACCTATTTGGTAATCACAAAATCATGATTTTCAAAGTGCAGTTTAAAACAAGTCAAGGCATGGCCATCTCCATAACACAATATACTCAACAATATATCCGCAGTTTTACAACGAAACTATAGATGTAACCCGACAACCCCTTTTTCCCAAAACTATAACGTGAAAACCTCATAATTTTTACCCATTAGATTTCCCCAAATAAGTAGCCAAAACATACACAAGATCATGAACCACAGCTCTACTGAATCTAATTTAAAAAATAACTAATACAAATAAAATCCCCTTACCTTTCCCCAAAATTCAAACACGAACTCTACGGCTCCTAAACAGTGAACTAAGTTCTCAAAACCTATAAATCACAGTACAATACATACTTACAATTCCATTCTCTACAGATCTACCAAAAAAGAAATGAAAATTGGGCCTTACTTCGATTTTTGGGTCAAAACCTGGAAATCCTCAAAACTAAGATCCGTTCCACAAATCATGAAGAGAATCCTTCCCCGATCCTCACAGTAACATCGGATAGTTGATGCTAGTGACAAACAACGAAGCAATCTAGAGAGAAGGAGAGATGCTCCGAATTCTAGAGAGAGAGAGAGAGAGGATTTTGATAACTTAGCTTCTAAGCAACCCAAAAGGATATTTATAACACCTTTGACCCAGCAAACCTTGTCGACGAGGCGACGTCTTCGTCGATGAGTCAATGAAGGGAGTTCCTAGACGTCATGGTGGCCTCGTCGACGAGCCTGAGATTTTATGATTTCCAAAAATCTATCAGCTTCTTCTCATCGAAGAACCTCTGAATTTCATCGCCAAACAATAGAAGGGCCTTCCTCGATGAAACCACTGGCTTCGTCGACGAAGCCTACTCAAACTACTGTTTTACCCTCTTCTTATTGATTTATTCCTTATCTCACGAGTCGGGTTCTTACACTCCTGGCCCAACTAGGCTTAGCCTAAATGAGTCCAACCTAAACTTGAGCTTAATCCCAGACTGCACCCAATAAGTTAACCCAGCTAATTTAAAGCCAAAAGTCCTATTTAACTTGAACTAGCCCACATTTAAACAAGACCTAACCCCAAACCCAACTTAGGTTAGATGAACTCATCTTGCTTGTTTCACAAGAAAACCCAAGAAAGGTTCCCTATAAAATCCACGTGAACCAAAAATGAAAGGAAAAAAAAAAACAAAAAACAAAAAAGGAAAAGAGACCCGCAAAGAAATAAATACTAGAGAAATCATGAAATGAAAGAGAAAGTAAAGGGAAATGTGATTGAATTGTATCTTTGAGCAGATTAGCACCTCGATTTGAATGTCAAAGTAGAGAGCTTGAAGCTCTCTATTGTATATAGTGGGGATTCATCAAAACCTACAAAAAATCGAGATGAGAAAATAAAAATAAAGAGAGATTTATGTGTGAGAGAATATGAAATAGAGAGAATAAAGAGAGGTTCAAAGGAAAGTAGAGAGAAGAATAGAGAAGATAAGAGAGAAGTGAGCCCAACTAAGTAAAAACTATTTGACACGGGTCAACCAAAGGTAGCTTGTTGACCCAGTTCAAACTGGTTGACTCGATTTGACTCTTTCGAATTGTCAATTCAGTTTATTTAATTTTAAATATTATTTTTGTTAGCCATGGTGGCTACATCATCATGTTTATTGTGTTTGAATGATATTAACCTATTTGTGGTTCCAAGCATTTTCTTATCTTTACAAATTATGTTTAGTACAACTACAAGTGATACATTCATGAAGTACTAGATGAAAGGTAATGATCGGACCAAGTTGATGTTGAGTAGGAAAGATCAAAAGGACACTCACTCGGAAAGGACTCAAGCACGACCAAATAAAGTTTTATGTTGAATTATATGTAATATGGGTTGTGTGAGGTAGGAACATTTTGTAACTTTTGCGGTTTTGTTTCTTACATGATTTCTGAGCAAGAGTTGAGCAAATGCACATGCATACTAAGACACATGAGTTTATAGAATTTCACGAAGTCACAAACTCAACATACATAGTTTTCAAAGTTAATTTAAAGAGTTGGTCTAAAGAATCCTAAACTCAAAATATGTTTTCCAAAGGGATAAGTTTTCAATATCTTGGTTTTATAAACTTTTTCATACTTAGTCCCGACTTTGACAAAACATGTTTTATGTCCTAGAGCCTCAAGAAAGTCAAGTATACTTTTATAAAGGACATACTTACCATATAGGATATCAAAATGAGCTTTCAAATATGTTTTCATAAATAAGATATCTTATATTCAAAATAAATTTTATAAGGAGAAGTTTTACATTATACTAGTGTTATAATCTTTTACAAACTTGGTCCTGGTTGGGTTTAAAACCTCAGTTATGAACCTATCAACTTTCCTGAAGACCTTTCAATATTTAGGGCATAACGTTTGCTAGAAATGTCCAAAAAGGATGATCTTGATGTCTATGGAAAGCTTAGAAAAAAATCCCACAACTTTCATATTGATGATTTTTTTCTGTTTCAGGGCCCTCATTGACGATTGGGTGCAATTATTCGATGATTCCAAGCAGAATGTTAATGATTGCTGGTAGAGTGTTACTAGTCGATGAATGAGGGCCACCAGTCGATGAGTGGGGGCTACTAGTCGATGATGCTCATCGTGAACATTGCTCCAACGACTAGAAAATGGCTAGCTTCTTTCGAACTTTGCTCCCAACGGTCCAGTAATGGCTAGTAGGTATTTTTGGCTATAAATACAAGTCCTTAGACTTGTTTAATATGGTTTTGGTGATTTATACAAGTTCATAGTGAAAATATCTTTGAATACAAAACTTAGGCATTTTGCATCTTCGTTTATCATTCACAAGTGTTTATTCTCACTTACTCTCTAATCTTGTGTGAATCATTCCTTGAGAGAATAGTGTGAGGTTTGGTTTGTAATTATCATCGGCTCATTTGTGGAGCATTTATTTGCCTTTCCATCATCTTGTAAAAGGTTCTTTGTGAACCATTGTTGGAGGTCCTTTGTGAACCGTTTGGTGAAGGTTCCTTGTGAACCAAAGGCTCTTGGTGAGTGCAGTAAGGATTTGTTCCCAAGTGTAGGGATTTGTTCCCGAGTTGTAAGGCTTCTCCGCCAGTGAAGGAGTATCCTTAGTAGATTATGGAATCCTTGGCTTGGTGCTAAGGCGTGGATGTAGGCTTAGTGTTGAACCACATAAAAATCCCAGTGTTGATCTTTTTCTTCCCTTCTCTTTATTTTATTTGTCTTGTGCTTGATTTTCATTATATATATTGTGATATAATTGCTTGCAATCTTGCCAAGAGTTATATTTTGTATAGAAAATTGAAATACGCGAAAAGATTCTATTCACCTCCCTCTAACTCTATATAATCCCAGGTGGGACATTTAACAAGTGGTATCAAAGTGAGGCGCTCGCATTTTTAGAGTGAAATCCAAAGTGTAAAGATCAAATGGAGGATTTGGTAGGTACTTCTTCGCAAGGACAATCCATGACCAAGCCACCACTTTTCAACGACTCCAATTACCCGGCTTGGAAAAATCGAATGACCATCTTCATCCAAGCACACGATCTCAAAATGTGGTGAGTCATCTCAAAGGGAGATGATAAGTTAAAAAATGCAAAAGGTGAACAAAAACAACTTGAGGAGTTGTCGAACATTGAATCAAGGTTAGTTGAGCTTAACTTTAAAACCAAAAAAAATTCCTTTATTTTGAGTGATAATGAATATAATCGGATTTGTGGTTGTGAAACCGGTAAAGAAATTTGGAATAAACTTGAAGTCACTTATGAAGGCACTTCACATGTTAAGAATTCCAAAGTTTACATGCTTGTTAATGATTATGAAATGTTTAAAATGGATGAGGGAGAATCTATCACATCCACGATCACTCGGTTCACACAAGTCAAAAATGGTTTAAAAGCACTCGGTAGAACTTATTCAATGGAGGATAATGTTCAAAAAGTTCTTTGCTCTTTGCTGAGTCATGGCATGCTAAACCTACCATCATTAAGGAAACAAAGGATTCGACCAAAGTCATATTCGATGAGTTGATTGGGTCACTTATGACCTTTGAAATTAAGAAACATAAATAGAAGATGTGTTAAGGATCTAATTGAAAAACTCTAGAAAAATGTTATGTTCCTGATCTAGTTTTTCTTGAACTTCCCATAAATTACTACCTTTTATCTTGTGTGCATATACCCAAGTAATCCAAAGGAATTGCTTAAATTCACATTCTTCTTCTCCAAAATATTAGTGGCAGCCCTCATTGTCCTGCTCCTCCTTTTCATCAATCTAAACACTTGCTCTCTCCTCCATCTACACGTATAGAAACCTCTCGCTGGACTTCTCCAAGTTTGATGCAACATCACTAACGATGGTGGAGACAACCTTAGCATCAGCGTCCTAAGCCACACATGGACCTTTTCAAAGCTGCCCTGGTGTTGCCGACGACGGTGAAGAAAGGGAGTGACCGCAGTGTCGGCTCTTACAGGCATATCTTTTATCTCTTTAGGGCCGACAGGGTGTTGTTGGTAGTGGCAGAGAAGGACGGAAATGTCAGCACCGACTTTCAAAGAGAGGAGCATCAAAAGTAAAGGAAATCGATACATCCATTTTGTCCAGGCTTATATAACATAAAATTGGACAAAATTTATTAATGCAATTAAGTAAAAAAAAAAATACAAGAAAATTAAAATACGAAATGAAGTTTTTACATTGAAATTTAAAAAAAATATATTAAAAAAATAAAAAATCAAAATCGAAAATGAAGCAAACTACGACAACATCTTCAAACCTGCAAGCATAAAAGGAAAACTTGAAATTAGACATGTGAAAATTTGCACAAGTAACATGTGAGTGAAATCATAGTTTAATGCAAGCATAAATTGATCAATTAAATTTAATTTTGATTGACTAGTTAAATAAGATTAATCTAATCAATGTTAATTGAGTGATCTCTCAAGCCTATAAATCGTAAGCTTCAAAAAGGGGGAAGGACACAAACATAGAGGCTGAGACAAAAAGATAGAAATGTAGAGAGTTTATTTAGAGTTTTTGAAAGAATTGTGAAGAAGAACTGAGAATTTATAGTAGAAAGATTAAAGGAAAGGTGGTTTGAAGTGCATGTATAACAAAAGGGAAATCTAGAGGCTTGAATAAAAAGGTTGCATATTGGAGAGTTCAGAGCGGAAGCAATGAAGAAATGCAGTGAAAGAGTTCAAGACGGCTCGGACAAAGGAAAAATTGTAGAGTGAAGAATTCAAAACAGGTAAGTAGTTAATGTTGCACTATTTTCTATTAATTTTTAGAAAATACTAAGTTCCAAATTATGTAGTTAGTGTTTTAATAAAATAGAAAGTAATTTATTTTCTCAAAATATATCAAATAAGGTTTGGAAAATTTACCTAAATTTAGGATATCTCGATCCAAATGTTGACCCAAATTCAAATACTCATACCTGATGACCCGATGTCCGACTCGAATCTGAGTCAACCTAACCCAAGACCCAAATATATAGTCGACCCATGGACCCAAGACCTAGGTCAATATTGATCTAGGGTCACATGACTTAAGCCTAATTGTAGGCCTATGACTCACTTCTATTAACACAGATCAGACTCAATTAGGCTTGAAACAATCCAACTCGTAAACCTTCAAAATCCAAATTTGAACCTATTTAATTGCTTGACCCAACTGAGCCTTACCAAATTCAACTATAGCCTAAATCCATGCTCCCAGCCCAACTAGGTGATTACGTGCTTAAACTGCATAATTAGGTACTTTAATTCATGCATTGAGATTTATATTTTTAATTAAATACCTAATAACTCTCAATATTTTAGCATGATATACTATTCATAATATTTGGGTTTTATTGAGTAATTTATGAATTTTTGGTATTTTTTATTGCAGGGCGACTATTGGAAGCTAAAAACCGATGGTACTTCGTAATCTGTGCGTAACTCTCTCATCCGACCTTCGATTCTGATGATTCAAAATTCTGTAGAAAGATAAGAAAACTTTATACAATTTTAATGTTTTACATTTTGGGAAATAATAGCTGCATCAAGATCAAAATCAGACGTAAAATTACCATACACTTTTTTTATGGACTGTTTCAGCATTACTTCGTAATCTAGGTGTAACTTTCCGATCGAGACGATTCAAAATTATGGGAAAAGTTGAGAAAGAGCTCTACAAATTTAGTGTTTCGAGCTTTGAGAGACACGGACGTTTATTAGGTCAAAATTGGCCTTGAAGTGCGGAATCGATGAGTTAACAAAAGGAAAGAAAAAAAAAAGAAAAAGAAAAATAGCCTGATGTGACCACGTGAGGGCCACATGTAGCAAACTGAGAACGTGCAGGTCTTCTAGTTGCTGGGGGCTGGGGCTGAATAGTAAAAAAAAAGGTGGGGGGGATTTATGGGTTATTTTG
This sequence comes from Malania oleifera, assembly GCF_029873635.1. Classification (NCBI taxonomy): domain Eukaryota; kingdom Viridiplantae; phylum Streptophyta; class Magnoliopsida; order Santalales; family Ximeniaceae; genus Malania; species Malania oleifera. Next base: position 3,712,002 of record NC_080427.1, on the reverse strand, counting down.
AAAAGTCAAAGGGAGGCATGTAGGGTTTAGCTAGTTTTTTTTTTTTAAATCTTTCTTTTGGGGGTGCGTAGGGGGTAGCAAGGGAGGGCTGCTATGGCTAGGAGTTTTTTCTCTTTTCTCTTATTCTCTCTCTCTCTCTCTCTCTCTCTCTCTCTCTCTCTCTCTCTCTCTCTCTCTCTCTCTCTCTCTCTCTCTCTCTCTCTCTCTCTTTATTTATCTATCTATCTATCTATCTATCTATCTATCTATCTATCTCTCTCTTTCTTTGAATTTGATAGTGTAGAATTAATTTTTGTTAAGAATTTAGTTTATTTCAATTCTAAGTTGGGATTAAATTTTTGTTTAAGCTAGTTCTTTAATTTAAGAATATTATTATTAGATAAATTTTTGCTCATCCCTCTTCTTTTCTCTCTCTTTCATTCTCTCTTTTCTTTTAAATAATTGTTTAAGTTCATCTTGCTTATTTAAGTTGTGTTTTAATTTAAGTGTTGGAATTTTTAATTTCTATCTCGTTATTATTAAAGTTTAGTTTTTAATTTACGTTTTGTTAAGATTTTGATTGTGTTAAAAATTAAATTTTGGTTGCGTTAGTGGTTGATTGAAGATTTTAAGGTTGAATGTTTCACTTGCGTAATAAATTTTTTGTTTTTAGGCTTTTGTTCAAAATTTTAAACATAGGTTTTATTCCCTGTCTGAATGGTTAGATGTAGGATTATTTTTTCGCAGTTAATTTTGTTACCACCTATTTTATTGTGCTTGTTTCCTGTTTCTTGTCATAAATTTAGTGCATGTTAGGTTCATAAATAAAATTTCACGTTGTTTTAATTTCGTCACAAAATCTTAAAAATCCCAAAAAACTAAATCTGAACTATGTTCAGTAATTCTTTTTTTCTTAATTTCTTTTGGAATTACACGAATTTGGAATTAAAATGCATTCCCTGAGGAGACGATCTGGCCCTTAGGCTAAATATTACACGACAAAACTCCTATACTTGGGATAGCTTTTGAGCTGCTCATTTTTCGAGTGAGTCAAGTTTTTGACGCCATTGCCGAGAAATGTCAGTTTTAGTTTCAAACTAGTTTTTTTCCCGTTATTTTAATTTTTCTCATGAAAAAGCAAAAAAAATTGAGCTTTGAAAAATAAATAAATAAATATAGTTGCACCTACACCACACACGCTTATGAATTTTTTCCAGGCCACACGAACCACACAACCATCTTGCATCATATTGCATGAGAATGCACAAAAATTTAACATTAAACTCGGAATGATATCTATGATACCTCAATTTTATGAGATGGAGTGTAAAAATTTGTATCAGCATTTAACTGATTTTAAGCTTGCATGTGTTACATTCATAGATGGTGTTGACCTTATTGGTCACGCCCGGTTTTGATTATGACAAATACTCATTGTATCTAATGAGTAGTTGAGTTTTTGTGCAGGAATCAAGAATGATAAAATCAAGATGTGCACAAAGCAAGAAAGGCTTGAAGACAATTTCATAAACTCTTAATTATAATATTTTCTAGTGAAATTGTCTGTAATAGTAATTAGGGTTTTTCGGTTTGTAATAAGCTCACACACATCACATGAATGATTTACTTTGTAAGCTCAAACCGAACCATAGAAAGACCTTAGAGTGTACCTTCGGGCGACCGAAGGTCGACCGACACCGGACTTTTTCGGTGTCTTCAAAATTGGACCCCAAGTGGCCTTAGGACACACACATATGCACATATGTTTATTAGGCACTTAAAATTGATTGAGTTGGGTCAATTCGGGACCGAAATGCACACTTGGTGCACTTTCGGTCGACCGAGCCAAATAGTTCAAATTGGCCCGGTCGACCGAAACCGGTCCGGGTCAACTATTTGACCCGGTCCCGGTCGACCGACCCCTTACAGGTCATTTGACCTCGGTCGACCGAACCACCTGGGAGTCAACTATTTGACCCCCCGGTCGACCGACCACTTTTGTTCGTCAACAACTTGGTCGACCGAAGGGCCTCGGGAAAATTCCCAGCGGTCCGGTCGACCGAGCCATGTAGTTCAAAAAGTGTCCGGTCGACCGAACCTCGGAATATTGAAAAATCGCCCTGCCCGGTCGACCGATCCCTTAGTTCAAAATTCCCCCGGTCGACCGAGCTACTTGAGTCCCGGTCGACCGAGCTACTTTTGGTCGACCGGACCTCTCGGGTTGTTCCCATTTTTACCGTGGTTAATATTTTTCTAAACAGGGTTAAAATGCATTAAACTCCATTAAACTTTTCTAACAATACCCTATAGGTCCCCAACGGTCATATTTTCTCCCTTGCCTATATATATGCCTTCATTTGCAAAGATTAAAAGTGATTAGCCACTTTGATCAGGGAAAATTCTTTGAAAATCCAAAACCCTATAATACTCATTCTTAAGCCTCCTACACTCATACTTACCTTCTCATACAAATTAAACCCTTTGTAAGTTGATTGAGTGCTAGTCTAAGTAGGTTTGCTCTCCCATTCATATTTGATTGTTTTATTATCCTTGAGAGCTAAACCTTGAGTATTCTTAGGGGACTTTATTATAAGTCTATCCTAAGAAAACTTTGATAGATCTTCTAAGATTTGCACCTCCATTGCAACATCTTAAGAAGATAGTATTTGTATTGTGGTTGCAAAACATTTTCAAATATCTACTGTGTTATTAATCTTGAAAATATTTGATGAGATATTTGATAGTGTGATAAAATCTTTGTTGCAATACTCGTTAACTCATATATCTTTTGCTGAATACAAAGATTGAATATCCTTTTGCAAACCAAACTTATACGTTGCTAGAGCTTCATATACATATGTGTATTGAGAAAACTTGTTGATTGAAATATATGAAGTCTGGATGATATCTTTGTTTGAGCACTTAGATTGAATATCTTGTGATACAAAGATCATTTGAGTTTGCACTCTCACGCACTCATTACAACGATAGTAAATCTATTTGAGAGTTGACATCTTAGACCACACTGAGCTTACAAATTATTTCATATTTGTGATGTATATTATTGCACGAATTTGGGTACATATCTGCTTTACTTGAAAGCACAATCACTGTACCATTTCAGTATAATACACATTGGTTGTATTTCCAGGCACGGGCCTGAAGAGGGAGACTAGCCCTGGAATAGTCCCGGATTGGCTTAGACCCGGTTAGGAAAGCTAGGTGCGTCGTCCTGTTAAGGCGTGTAGGTTGAGGTCAGCCCCGCTAATTGACCTGGTTAAGGTTGAGGTCAGCCCTGTGTTTATTTGACCTGGTTGTAAACGGTGCCGCTCCACCCTTAAGTGAGCTCTTAGTGGAATCCTCTAGCTTGCGAGCTTGAGGCGGGGACGTAGGCACGGTTGGCCGAACCCCGATAACATATGGTGTGTTCATTTATATTTCCGCACTTTATATTAGTCGCACATGTATGTTATGGGTGAATGATGCGTATGACTTAAATTTCACATTATACTTATCTACGCATTTGGAAATTGAATAGGCAGACCCTAGGTTGTGTATATACTGCTGTTTATCCGGCTTAACCTAGGTGATAAATTTTAAAATTCCAATTCACCCCTCCTCTTGGGAATACACCAATTCTAACAGATGGGGTTGTTATTAATTAGGCAATTAGATTGCGTTTATTTCTTTTTTTACTGAAAGACAAGGCTAAGACGTGGTTTAATTCTCTTAGGCCTAATTCTATCTCTAGTTGGGTTAATATGTAAAACGAATTTCTGCATAATTTTTTCCCTTATAGAGAACTCAATTTTTGCAGGAACAGATCAGTCGATTCATGCAAGGAGTTGATGAGACCTTCTTGGCTTGTTAGGAGAGATTCAAGTACCTGATGAACATATGTCCACATCACGGATTCGAATCTTGGAGGTTGGTGAATTATTTTTATATTGCCCTTACCCCTGAATGTGAACAATTTGTCCAATCAATGGGGAGTTCTTTAGCAAAGAGTCGGATGAGGCTCTATCATTCTTTGCTTATTTAGCCAAAAGTGCCCAACAATGGAACACACAATATGAACGGTCACCAATGGCAACACAACCTATCAGAGCGATTAGTGGTGGAGGTAGATACGAGGTCAAAGAGGAAACTAATTTACGGGCTCTTGTTGTTGCTTTGTCTAAAAAAAATGAGGTTATGGAGTCAGAGAAAGTGACAGCTAAGAGATCGGTGGAGGATTGTCTGCTTTTACCAAAATTGTAGGAGAGTGGATCTGATCAAATGCAGTTAGTAAATTGGATCAACAAATCTCAAAATCAGTCATTCTTGAATACTTATAATCCTGGATGGAGAAATCACCTGAACCTCTCATAGAGGAATGATTAGTTCAGTCCATAATCTTCGCAGTATCATCAAGTTCTTCAATCTTATGCACCACCTCCGCAACCGCTATATCATCCAGCTGCAGCCCCTCTATAGCAGCTGCAGTATTAGCCGCAATATATCTCTCAGAGCTACGCACCTCCGCGATTTCAACCAAATTTAGCTCCTATTCCAGTAAAGAAATATCCTGATGATAGCATGACGCAAATGACGAATATGTTTCAACAATTCATGCAGATTCATGTTACAACTAACAATCAGTACAGTTATGCTATATGTGAATTGCGGGACACCATTAATAAGATGAGCACGCAGTTGAATATCTTAAAACAGGGGAATTTTCGATAGAACCTTAGCCTAATCCTCAAGAATACCAGCACCAACAGCAACAAAAACATAATGTTTCTCTTGAGATAGCGGAGGTCATTATTACTTCAAGAAGTGGAAAAGAAGTTTTCCAACTTAAGATACTCACTAACAGACCAACAGTTATCCCGACACCTGAAGTTACAACTAAGATAGATGAGGTCAAAGAAAAATCAAAGGAAGTAAGCTCATAATTGAAGAAGTCAGTTAACGTGGAGACCGAGACCAGTAAGGAGTACCAACCTGTGGTACCTTACCCTCATAGATTGACAGCTGTGGAACCATCATTCCCTACTGGATTAAATTTCAAGGAGTGCAATGTCGACGTGAATCCCTGCAGTGGTAAGGTGTACACCCAATAAGGAGGGTGAGCAGAATGGTGAATGTTTAATTTTCGGGTAAAAATTTTAATGTTGATGCTTCTGAAGAACCAAAGGTAACTGCTCTGACAACTTTGCCTCAAAGACCAGTTCTTAAAGAAGTGAATTTCCTGAAAAATATACTTAATGAAGATCCTTTCTTGGTAAAACAAGGAATGTAGTCTACATACGTTTTGTCTGGTACCTTAGAACGTATTGATTTATTTGAGGCTAATTTTTGTGCAGGTAACAAGACTGATTCATTGTGGCGACTCAAATTTGGGGACTCGCAGGTTCAATTTATAGATCTACACTCACAAGATGAAATTCCTCTAGAGCCTCCACCAGATAGACTATGATGTTTTTCTTTCCTTTATTTTCATTTTATTTTACCTTGTTTTATTTTTAGTTAATTTTTAGGTACATTTTTCTTTAGTTTCAGTTTTTCTTTCCCTTTACTTCTTCATCCAGGTAAGCTCCACTTCCCTGTGTACATCTTTTCTATTTCCTCTATGAGTTCACATTGAGGACAATGTTCCACTTTAGTTGGGAAAATTTTTTTGAATACGGATGATTAGGCCATGATATACACTGACTTATACCCTTTACATACTTGCATATAACCTAAGAGTTACACATTTAAGTTGTATAGTGGGTTATTTATGTGTAGTTTATCTTTGTATGACTAATCTAGGAATTGTAACTCTATATAGGTTGACTAGTAGTTCATTCGTGTTAATTTAGTTATATAAACTCTTGTATTTACATGGTATCTCATGAGGCTAAAAATACACGTTTACGTGACTTGTAGCACTTAGGGTTCCTTATGAACACTGGGAGAGCACCCGTGACGACTATGACACCTTGTGAGGTATTGTTGAGCCATTTATTGTTCTTTTGAGTTTTTGACGTTAGCTTAGAGTTCGTGAAACTCAAATTTCCCTCCCTTTTTTTTTTTTTTTCTAGATATTCTTTGTACAATAGTCTATGTTTTTGACTTGCTAGCCTAGAGGTGACATCCAGTTGAGAGATAGAAACCTAGGTTTTGTAGCCTAGTCAAAATGTGAAGGCTGAACCACCCTTAGAGATACATTTAGTTCATGGACTACTGTTCGAGTGTAATTCTCATTGGTGGTATGAAGATAATAAAAGAAGTATAATGATTGTCCTAATTGACAATGAAAAGACAAAAATTGAAGAATGAGTATAAGAAAGAATAAGAAAATTAGAAATACACATGAAATGAAAGATTAATACTTGCTCCAAAGAAATGCATAAAAAGTCATGGACACGACACATGTTCTCCATATATGAGGACTCTTCAACCACTTAATGCTTCAGATGTATCCATGTCATGTTTGTGAATAAGTTGATCTAGGGTGGTCTTGGTTGGATATGACGAGTAATGAGAAGATGCTAGGGTCAAAGACCCGACACCTCACAAATAGGCTAGATCCTTTTCAGACTAGTCTACTCCATACATTTAGCATTTGTTCCTTACAATATGTGGGATGTTTGATCGCGACACTCCTTCTCACATATGATGATCGAACCCATCCTTTTTAAGTGTTTTTTAGGGTATACCAGTTAGACCAAGTCAAAACAATCGTTCTGTAGGTGTCCATTGGTATCCTAGGTGTAACGAGTCACACACATCGCTCATTCCTTGAGATTTCACCTATTTATACTCGAATTTATATGACCACATTAACTCTGAATTGTACTGCTAGTTAACTTCATGTGAGTGTATTGTTCTTAATTGCTATATAATGATGAAGCTTGCATGAATGACTTACTTCGGAGCAGTATGCATTGTATATGATGAGTTTGTGTGAAATTTGGTTATATTCCTGTATGTGAAATGATATGGTTGTGTTGCATGGGCAATAATTTCATGTTTGTTGGAGTTAGTATTTGTTAATACCACCCTGGAGTTCATTCACGCTATTTGCTAGAGACTAGCGAAACGTTAGTTGGGGGTGTGATTACACGCTTAAACTGCGTAATTAGTTACTTTAATTCATGCATTGAGACTTATATTTTTAATTAAATACCTAATTACTCTCGATATTTTAGCAAGGTTTCCTATTTATAATATGTGGGTTTTATTGAGTAATTTATGAATTTTTGGTATTTTTTATTGCCAGGCGACTATTGAAAGCTAAAAACTGATGGTACTTCGTAATCTGTGCGTAACTCTCTCATCTGACCTTCGATTCTGATGAGTCAAGATGATATAGAAACATAAGAAAATGATCTACAATTATAGTGTTTTGTGTTTTGAGAAATATTGGCCGCATCAAGGTCGAAATTGGACGTGAACTTACCATACGCTGTTTTTATGGACTGTTTCAGAATTACTCTGTAATCTAGGTGTAACTTTCTCGTCCAAGTTTTGATCGAGACGATTCAAAATTTTGGGGAAAGCTGAGAAAGAGATCTAAAACTTTTATGTTTCAATATTTGAAAGATACGGACGTTTACTAGGTCAAAATTGGCCTTGAAGTACAGAACCGATTATATGTTAACAAAAGGAAGGAAAAAAAGAAAAAAAGAAAAAGAGCTTGATGGAACCACGTGAGGGCCACGTGCAGCAAGATGGGAACGTGCGGGTCTTCTAGTTGTTGGGGGCTGGGGCTAAATTGTAAAAAGACGGGGGATTTATGGGTTATTTTGAAAAGTCAAAGGGGGGCATGTAGGGTTTAGCAAGTTTTTTTTTTAATCTTTCTTTTGGGGGTGCGTAGGGGGCTGCAAGTAGGCCTGGCAAAACGGGCGGGCGGGGCGGGTCACTAATGGGCCGGGTCATAAATGGGCCAGGTCATAAACGGGTTGGTATTAAACGGATCACACACATGCCAACCCTAACCCACCCGTTTAATAAACGGGTGGGTAACGGGTCACTCGTTTAAAAAAATATAATTTTTTTATTTTAAAATTTTTCAAAATTTCATATAAAATGACTTTTTTTTTTTGTAAAAAAAAACTGCATTATATTTATTAATTTATAAATAAAAAGAACTAAAAAATAATACATCCCGTGAATACATTTTTTTAAAAATATAAAATTAAAAAAAACACAAGGTGTGAGTGGTCTAAGTGGAGCAGTTGGACGCTGGAGCCTGGAGGTGTGGAGAAGTGGTATGTGGAGCTAGGGAGGCCGGAGGGGGGATTGACGCTTGTGGCAGTGGTCTGTGGCGCCTAGAGGAGTCAATGACTCGATCTGCTCAAGGTGTGGAGTGATCCGAGTGGATTGTTCGCAGGAGACGACGACTGGCAGGTCCGGCACGTAGCAGTGCACCGGTCACCAGAGGAGAGGAAAGGAGACTTAGGACTGTCGGACTGGAGACTGGAGACTAGAGAGGAGAGCTAGAGAGGATTGACAATCTGAGAGATAGAGAGAGTGAGAGGTGAGAGCCGAGAGGTCAGTGACGACCCAGACAAGGAGACTGGAGAGGCGCAGCGCGGGTTAGGGTCAGGGAGTCGGGAACTTTACTTAGCCTTAGGGTTTTTTTTTTTAAATGTGACTGTGTGATTGTGAACCGTGAGGCGTGAAGTGAAGTGAAGGGGGGCTGAACTGAGAAGGGGTTGAAATAGCGAATTAACGGGTCACCCGCCGGGTGACCCGCCCAAACCCACTTAACCCGTTTATAAACGGGTTGACCCGTGACCCACCCAATTATTAAATGGGTTAACTTTCTTAAACTCGGACCCGTTTTAAATAGGTGGGTCCGGGTGACCCGACGGGTTATAACCCATTTTTCCAGGCCTAGCTGCAAGGGAGGGCTGCTATGGCTAGGAGTTTTTTCTCTTTTCTCTTGTTCTCTCTCTCTCTCTCTCTCTCTCTCTCTCTCTCTCTCTCTCTCTCTCTCTCTAAATTTAATAGTGTATAATTAAATTTTGATAAGAATTTAGTTTATTTCAATTCTAAGTTGGGATTAAATTTTTGTTTAAGTTAGTTCTTTAATTTAAGAATATTATTATTAGATAAATTTTTGCTTCATCTCTCTTCTTTTCTCTCTCTTTCATTCTCTCTTTTCTTTTAAATAATTGTTTAAGTTCATCTTACTTATTTAAGTTGTATTTTAATTTAAGTCTAGGAATTTTTAATTTCTATCTAGTTACTATTAAAGTTCAATTTTTAATTTACGTTTTGTTAATATTTTGATTGTGTTAAAAATTTAATTTTGGTTTTGTTAGTGGTTGATTGAAGATTTTAAGGTTGAATGTTTCACTTGCATAATAAAGTTTTCATTTTTAGGATTTTGTCTAAAATTTCAAACGTAGGTTTTATTCCCTGTCTGAATGGTTAGATGTTGGATTATTTATCTGCTGTTAATTTTGTTACCACCTATTTTACTGTGCTTGTTTCCTGTTTCTTGTCGTTAATTTAGTGTGTGTTAGGTTCATAAATTAAATTTCACGTTGTTTTAATTTCATCACAAAATCTAAAAATCCCCATGAAACTGAATCTGAACTATGTTCAATAAATTTTTATTTTCTTAATTTATTTTGGAAGTACATGAGTTTGGAAAGAAAATGCATTCCCTAAGGAGACAATATGGCCCTTGGGCTAAATATTACATGACAGAACTCCTATACTTGGGATAACTTTCGAGCTGCTCATTTTTCGAGTGAGTCACTAGACTTGGCCTAATTTAGTCTGGCCTAAACTTGAGCTTAATCCTAGACCAGACCCAATAAGTTAACCCTGGTAATTTGAAGCCCATAGTCTTATTTAACTTGACTTGGCCTAAAATTAAATCAAACTTGACCCCAAACCCAACCTAGCTTAGATTAACTCATCTAGTTTGTTTGAAAAGAAAACTTGAGAAAATTTCCCTATAAAATTCACATGAACCAAAAAATGAAAGGAAAAAAAAAAACAAGAAAAAGGAAAGGGATTCACCTTTAGGATCTGGACTTGAGCTCTACAGTGAGATTATTTAGTAGAGAACTTGTAGCTAGCTCTCTACCTAGTGCAAAAACAAGACCCGCAAAGAGATAAATACTAGAGAAATCATGAAATGAAAGTAAAATTAAAGGGAAATGTGCTTGACTTGTATCTTTAAGCAGATTAGCACTTGGATCTTGAACTCAAAGTAGAGAGCTCGAAGCTCTATGCTATAGTGGGGATTCATCAGTACCTGTAAAAAATGGAGATGAGAAAATCGAAATAAAGAGAGATTTGTGTGCGAGAGAATTTTAAATATAGAGGAAAAATAGAGGTTGGAAGGAAAGGAGAGAGAAGAATAGAGAAGAGAAGAGAGAAGTGAGCCCAACTAAGTAAAACCTATTTGACATAGGTCAACCAAAGTTGGCCCGTTGACCCAGTTTAGACTAGTTGAACCAGTTTGACTCCTCCAAACTATCGGTTCAGTTTATTTAATTTAAAATAATGTTTAATTGATTGTTGGAATTGGTGTATTCCCAAGAGGGGGTAAATTGGAATTTTAAACTTATTCCTAAGTTTAACCAGATATTAGCAGTATTTCAAAACCTAGGGTTTGTCTATGCATTGCCAAATGCGCAGATAAATATAATGTGCGGAAATTAAATTATGCACAACATTCACAGTCACTTGAAAATAACATACATGTGTAGTAAATAAATTGCAAAAAAACAAAGCAGTGCACACACAATATGTTATCGAGGTTTGGCTAATACTGCCCACATCCCCGCCTCAGCTCACAACCCTGAGGATTCCACTATTGCTCACTTAACGGGTGGAGTGGCACTGGTTACAATACCAAGTCAAATTATAAGGGCTAACCTCAACCTTTAAAATCAATCCTTACAGGCTCAATAAACACTCCCTCAGGCCACGCCTGGAATACAACCAATAAAGTTTTTTGTACAATTAAAAGTGCTCCTAACACAAGCAGATTTATACAATAATATGATCCAAATATCAACAGATGATTCTCCACATTATATTTTGCAACAATCAACACAAGAGTCATCAATTGAGTTTGAATTAGAATCATATACCTCTTCTTTTTTTTAATGTCATTTCCCTATCACTTACCACTCCTTGAGTAGTGGTCTTGTCCTCCTAGGACTCTCCATATTTCCTTTCAAGTTCATCCCAGATATCCTTTGCAGTCTGACATGACTCAAACTCAACAAAAATATTAGAATCTAATGCAAGATATAACATGTCCATGGCATATGAATTTGCATGCATTAACTTAATATTATTTTCATCCAAAGGCATACGAATTCCATTAACAATCACTCGCCACGCTATCCAATTCATTGATTTTATAAATACGCTCATTCTAATTTTCCAGGTGGTGTAATCGACACCATAAAATACAGGAGGCCTAGAAGGTGACTGTCCCTCTCCGAATGGGGATACACCAAGTTGAGCCATTGCGATCTTTTTTCAAAAACGTTTAAGTCTAGTGCAACGAGGCTCTGATACCAAATGTTAGTTTTTGTGTATTCCCAAGAGGGGGGGGGTGAATTGGGTATTTAAAAGTTATCGCCTAGGTTAAACCAGATCAATAGAATTACTCAACCTAGGGTCTGTTTATATAAAAATAAACCCAATAATTCACAATAAAACATACACGTGCAGTAAATAAATTGCGGAATTGTAAAGAACACGCATGATATGTTATTGGGTTTCGACCAACTGTGCCTATGTCCCCGCCTCTAGCTCGCAAGCCCGAAGATTCCACTAAAGCTCACTTAATAGGTGGAGTGACACCTAATACAACCAGGTCAATTAGAACAGGGCTAACCTCAACCTTTACAAATTCTCCTTATGGGGAGGAAAAGGCCCTAATTCAAATTCACAGGGCTAACCCCAACCTAATCCTTCCGGGCTAGATCAAGCCCCCTCAGGCCACGCCTGGAAATACAATAGTATTTTTCACAACATAACTGGTACATTGATTATGCTTCTCAAGTAAAGCAGATATGCACCCCAATACGCACAATATACTCAATGCACCTCAAGTATGTATGAACTATGAGCTCGGTGCTCTACGTGTGCAATCAACACTCAAGGATGTATAATCTCAAATATGCAGAGAGTGTTCTAACAAGCTAATTTTTGAAATAGGTTAAATCAAATCTCAATAACAAATCAGGGTTTCAAAGATGCTAATCAAATATTCAAACTAACTCAAAATATTTTCTTTCAATGAAATAGGCAAAATAGTAGTTTGAAAATATTATAACTTTGTAAAAATATTTTTGCACACAAAATATAAGCTCTAATGAGTCTTGCAATGACAATGCATAGACCCACTTAGCTATAAGATTTTTCCCACACAAAGATTTATCAAATAAAATCGGGGGAAAATCAAGCTAAACCCTCAATATGAAAATCACAAACACAAGAGCAAGTGAGGGTTTTTAGAAAAATGGAATAATCAATAAAACACTCATAGAGCAATATTTCTCAAAGGAATGGAAGTATTATGAGTGTATGGGGTTGGAATGAACAAATAGGGTTTAGGAAATTTGAGAGAATTTTTGGCTAATCCTATTTGCTAATCTTGCCTTAATTTTGCAAATGATGAGATATATATATAGGCATAGACAAAATTATGACCATTTGGGACACCAAGGGTATTCTTAAAATTATTTTACAATGGTTTAGAAAAATTAACCCTATTTAACTAAATTTAACCCCGGTAAAAAATAATTTAACCCGCGAGATTTGAGTGCTCGGTTTGAGATTCAGGTGCTTGAATAGACTCAGTCAAAAATTTAATTTTTAAAGGTACGAGTGCCCGAAATTAGGGTCGGTTTGCTGAACCAAAGATAGAAACTTTCTGTCCGCGGTTCGGGTGCCTGAAGATGAGTTTGGTTAACCGAACCAGCAAGTTTTAAATGATTTTATGTAATAGTGTTAATCAATTCAATACCTACAACTCTTCTAGTTCTTGCATTATAATAGCCGAGAGCAGCATAAGAATATAAAAAAAACCACTCGCTAGAAAATAACTACTGGATAAAAAAAAAAAGTTGATAGAGCACAATTTAAGTCTAAAGCCTAACCTAACTCACCTCAACAACAACAAACCCAAAGACCCAATTGAGCAAAAAATTGTAGAAAAACCAGCCTGCAGAAAATCCAAACACCTCAGAACTATTCACAATGACTTTATTTTTGTTCTTGAATTTTAAGTTGTTTTCTGTACATTTTCCCAGTCTGCACTATTCACATTGCACTTAATGTAGTAGATGACTTAATTTTTTTAAACTGTATTGAATCTTATATATATATATATTTGGAAAAATTAATATTAATGAATGTACCTAACGACACCCATTAATAAATATTCTTTGAAATATCAATATATTGGGAAATATTAATATTTAATTTAATTTTGTCTCTTACATAATGTATGTGATGAATTCAAGTTAGCAATTTTAGAACGTCCAACATTTAGTTTACAAATTATCTAACCATTTTTTTTTGCATTATACTTTTTTTACTAAGAAATTTGTTCAGTGGTTAATTATCGGTGCCCCAATTGTGAAAGGGATGAGAAATAATATGCATACCGTACTAAAATATTAAATACATTTGTATTAAAATAACAAATTTAGTTGAAAAAAAAAAAATAAAGCGCCCCCACCAATGAGCTCCTAAAGGTAATGTATGATTTGTTTTGAGTTTATTCTGATCTCAATTTATTAATTTATTGAGACCAAATTTTATATAACATCTAGGGATAAGTGGTTTCTAAATATTATTTAAAGAAAATGTTCATTATTTGCAAGATTTTTTTTCTTGGAACTCTCATCTTGATGGATGGTATTATGTGATATGAATTGTAAATTGAACTACTGAAATGCATGCTTGTATTGAATGCCAACTGCATGGCTGATGCAGTACATTGTGAATTGCATGCTGGTAGTGGATTTAGGTTCTCGCATACTCAAACTCACTGGTATTTGCATGATGTATATTATTGTGATTTGTTTGCTTGAATCTGTCAAGTTTTAGTGTAGGAATTTTTTAGAAAATGTTCAATTTATAGACGGCATGCCGTTGAAATTTTGTTAAAGTTTTTCCATAATAAAACCATTTACAAAGAAACGTATGCATGATCAGTTAAAACTTAAAGTCATTCTAACTCGCGCCTCTCATGTGTTGAAATTTGTAAGAAAAGAGGAGATCTTAGGCTTATCATTGAAAATCTAAAACACTTGGCTAAGAATAACAATGTATAGAATATAGTGAAAGGTCAAGAACTAAATGTCATATGAAGTAAAATGCCAAATTAGCTACTGTCATTTCATGTATTCATTGAAGCTTAGACCCGTTCAAGAACGGTTACTATATATTCATGCCTAATCGTACATGTGAGGCAAATCAATTGTTATAATTCAATTGATTATTAGTCATACTATATTGACTAATAATCAATTGAACATGTTAATTATTTGTTTCGCTTATGATTAGTAATGTTTGTATTTCAACCAGTCTTGGATTGTCCGATGTGGACAGTTTAGGAAGTTATATTTACATTGTTGTCATTGTTCACGCATTGTCAATTGGCATTATATATTTCGAACGCGTCTCTACTTGTGTTCTCTGGATGCATAGTGGGTGTCATGACAATTTGTTAGTCATGGAAAACTAGAAACATGTTTACTTCCCCCATCTCGTGTACTTGGAGAGCCATGGAGAGATGCTGCCGAAATTTATATTGACTACGATGAAGGAATTTGAGCGATTGATAGCTATGTAATGCAACATTCCTGAATGGGATAGGATCCGTACCCTTTAGAGTATGATGGTTAATTATAGGATTCACGATGCATGCGTTATACAAATTATTAGAATGTAATGAACACCATTTACTTGAATATGTTATAGGCTAATTAATGAACATGGATAAGAGTTGGATGAACGCTCGGGGTAGGTTTTTGCCAGAATACGTGAAAGGGGTACATGATTTCATAGAGTTCGTGCATCCTCGTGCAGACAAAGCCAGTAGAATAAGGTGTCCTTGCAAAAAATGCCAAAACATAACATTCAAACACATTGATCTGGTCCATTCACATTTATTAGACTTTGGAATGGAGAAAAGGTACACAACATGGGTGTTCCACTGTAAAGATTACGCAGTTCAGAGCGATGATGATGACGATGAAGATGAAGGGCAAATATAGTAGATGGTGATACATGTTCGGAAGGGTTAATCGAAATGTTAGGCGACTTGCAAAATGGGTTTGCAGTAGACATGGGCAATGTCGGTGTGTCGCATACTGGTGATGAATCTACTTTAACAGGTACCACACCTTGTGATCCTAGTACGTTGAATTGACTAGGTAAACCATTTGATAATCTCGTGAAAGATGCACGGGTGCACCTATATCCAAACTGTAAAAAATTCTCAAAATTAGAGTTTCTAATAAAGTTGCTTCATGCAATGACAATGCATGTGTTATCTCAGATCGCATTCAACATGCATTTAAGTCTTATTAAGGCGGTACTGCCTGATGGTGAAACACTTCCGAAGACTTTTTATGAGGAGAAGACATACATGCATGAATTGGGTCTCGGTTACACTCTAATACATGCGTGTAGGTATGATTGTGTACTCTTTTATGGTGAACATGAAAATGCAAATGAGTGCCCAGAATATGGTGAACCGAGGTATACAACTAATCAGAAGAAGGGTAAAAGGATCCCCCAAATAGTTTTGCGATATTGTCCATTAATCCCGCGACTGCAACGATTGTATATGTGCAAAAAGATTGCTGCAGATATGAGATGTCATCAAAAGAAACGTCTTCAAGATGGAAACACCCTTAGCCATCTGGTAGACTCCAAAGTTTGGACCGATTTTGATAAAATGCATCCGTGGTTTGCTAGTGATCCTCATAACATCAAACTTGGCCTTGCTTCAGATGGGTTCAATCCTTTCGGTAACATGAACAACCTATATAGCATGTGGTCAGTTGTGATGATGTCATACAGTATGCTGCCATGGCGATGTATGAAAGAACCTTTTCATTTATATGTCTCTACTCATTCCCAGACCAAGAGCACCTGGTAATGATATTGATGTTTACCTGCGCTCGTTAATTCATGAGTTGAAAGAACTATGGGAAAAAGGAATGGAGACATTCGATGTGGAAACCAGGACAATATTTCGAATGCATGATGTAGTGTTGTGGATTAATGATTTCCCCGCTTACGACAACCTGTCGAGTTGGAGCATAAAAGGTTACTTAGCATGCCCAGTTTGTAATAAGGATGCTGGGTCCTTATCCTCGAAGCATGACCGCAACTTATGCTTTATGTGTCATCTTCATTTTCTATGAACTAGACATCCTTGGAGGACTCGTGACATCAAAAGCTTTAATGGAAAACTTGAATGAAGGTTGCAGCCAAAGCGATTAAGTGGGGAAGAGATATTAAATCAGCACAAGTTGATCAGAGATGTGAAATTTGGGAAACCACCGACTAGTAGAAAAGGAAAACGCGCTGAGTAGGAGTTAAATTGGACAAGGAGAAGCAACTTCTTCGAGTTGCCATACTAGAAAGATCTTCCACTATGCCACAAATTGGATATCATACACATTCAAAAGAACATTTGTGAGAATGTCATTTGTACTTTGCTGGATATAAATGGGAAGACAAAGGACACTGCAAATGCTCACCAGGATATGGAAGATATGGGAATATGGCCAGAGTTGCACCTGTTTCGTGAAAGGGATAAAATTCTCATGCCATTAGCTTGTTACACATTTTCGAAGGATGACAAGAATAAATTCTTTGAATGGTTGAAATCATTGAATTTCCTTGATGGATATGCATCGAATGTAGCTCGATGCATAAACATGAAGGAAGGGAAGATGTTAGGAATAAAAATTCATGACTATGATGTCCTTCTACAATAGGTTCTACCCGTTTTCCTTCGTGGACACTTGACCAAAGATGTTCGCTCGGTGCTAATTAAGCTGGGGATCTTTTTTCGACACTTGTGCTCCAAAAAATTGAGTGTAAACTTACTTGAATGGTTAGAGTATGACATTGTGATCATACTATGCAAGCTAGAGAAAATATTTCCGCTAGCATTCTTCGATGCGATGGTCCACCTAGCCATCCATTTACAAAGGGAGGCTATAATTGGAGGACCGGTCGAATATCGTTGGATGTATCCTATTGAGAGGTAAATTATAAAGTCCTTCTATAATGGTCACGTGATTTCCTCATTTTTTTTTTCTTTTTTGTGTTTACATGTCAATAATGCTTTGTAAAATGCATAGGTTCTTATCCACTTTGAACGGGTATCTGCGCAATAAGGCACGATCGAAAAGTTCAATCATTGAGGCATACATTGATAGTGAATGTCTTGTATTTTGCTCAATGTATCTACATGATACTGACACAAGGTTCACTTGTGAAGAGCGAAATGTAGATGTTAATGCTATTAATGCCAAAGATAAAGAACCGAGGAGCTCTATATTTCGAGAAAATATTTTGCCGTTCGGTGCACGGGTTTACAATTTCATTGATATGGACAACCTACAAAAGACCCATTTTTACGTCCTCAATAATTGTGATGAAACTGTTCCATATATCGAGTACGTGGTTCCAAACTCCTTACTTGCATTGTATATACATATGCATATTTATATACTTAGTTGACCTTAACATGTACTACTGTTGCATATAGTGAACATAAAACTGAACTTCTGGCCCAAAATGAAAGGAATGCTGACGAAAAACATAATAAGGAATTTGTCAATTGGTTTGGGAGTCATGTAAGTAACAAATACTGCCTCAGTACGAAGCAATGTATGTTTTCACTATTGATGGTTTACTCTTTTAAACTCCTGTTTATTTAATAGATGAAAGTCATGTATTACAATAAGGAACCAATATTAAGTAAAGAGTCGTACACGTTGGCATGTGGCCCCAATCAATGAGTTAATCACTACAGCGGTTACATTGTCAATGGGTTACAATTTTATACAAAGTCACTTGAAATGAACAGAAGAACCCAAAATTGTGGGGTTGCGGTGCTAGGCACAGAAGGAAATGAAGAAATTGACTACTTGGGTGTCTTGGATGATGAAATTCGAATAGCTTTCCCAAGAGGGGGGTGAATTGGGATTTAAAAAAAAAAATTATTTCCCTTTTTAAATACTTTTGTGTTATAACAATAATCAATGTTCAACCACAATCACAAAATTATATCAGAGTAAAAAAAAATAATCAACCACTTAATAATAGCCCTGTAGTAATGTGTAAAGCTTGCTAAATTTGTATAAGTCCTGTTGTTAAATTCCACAAACAACCTTCTTCCCAATGTTCAGCTTTTAAATAAACTTTCAGTTTAATAAGTTAAGGATGATCAACCAACGTAGTCCCTTTCGGTTTCTGCAATCAATGTTGATCAAACAAAAACAAATTAACTTCTAATCTATTTAATAACCAAACACTCAGAATTCAGAAATTTATAAAGCATCCACGCAGTTTGTAAATTTTTCTGAAAAGTAAAGAGTAGGGAAGAAAGAAGAACATAGGATTTTATGAGGTTCGGCTTCAACACAACCAACGTCCTCGCCCTTGGCAAAACCACCAAAGGATTCACTATCACCGCTCTTTTACCAGGTGAAACGATACCGATTACAACACTCCTTAGTTAAGGCAAGGGCCCACCTTCTCCAAACAATATCCCCTTGTTTGGTCCAATGATTCAACACTCGAACCGTCTATTAATCTACTGCAAAGATTTAAAACAAGGCATCTAAGAATTGCTCCTCAAGAGCTGATTAGTACAGATAAAAACTATATACTTCAATAAATTCACAGTACGAAATTCATAATGAAGCTCTAGAGTTTTATCACCATAGGAATCTTTCAATAGATGAAAGAACTAGTATTTGAAGAACAATCTCAGTGAGAAAATCAGTAGAACTTTAGAGAACTTCGTGCATGTGGAGAGCAATAAAGAACTTTCAGAATTTCAGAATGCTTGAGGGAGCGTTTGATTGCTGATTTGAAATCTGGGTGTGTAAATCAATGTAACTTGAGGGTATTTATAGATGTAGAGAGGTTTCTTATACGCAACAGCATAGGCTCGACAACGAAGGTGTGCTTCATCGACGAGAAGATACCGAGAGGATTTTTGGGCAACTTTGAATTTCATCGACGAAGGGAAGAGCTCGTCGATGAATTTCCCCTTGACCTTGTCGATGAGGTGACATGGCTCGTCAACGAAGCCCATAGTATAAATAGCCTAAAACTTGGATTTTCAAGTAAGAAAAATCTTAAAATCTCTCTCTCTTTCTCTCCTCCCTACGGTTTCTCTCTCCTCTCTCTTCGATTTCGGCTCCCTCGTTCGTCGGATCAACGATCTGAGGCCACCACGACACTCTTAGGGAAGTTCTCTTCAAATCTGTCGGAGCGGATCGTTGGTGGGACTGAGTTGAAATTCATCCCTGGTTTTAGGTAACGCTTTTTAAGCAAAATTTGGTGTTACCGTAGTTATAGGAAATGATATTCACGGAAAAATATTGAAGTTTAGTTCTGAGAGTTGTCATTTTCAGGGTGTTGAACGGGGAACCCTGCAGGTACAAGACGAGTGGATTTTAGGGGGGTTTCTTCTCAATGTCAGGTAAGGGAATAAACTAAAGTTGTTATTTTCCATGCAAATTATATTTTTATTATTTATCAACAAATTTATTTTTAGGAAGCATGTATAATATATATGAAGAAATTGGTAATAATGCATGTTTAGGAAAATACTCCTGTTATGTTGAAATGTGTATATATTAGTATGATATGCCAGGAAATATGATTTTCAGAATGGAATGTACAGTTTATTCAGCATTGTGTGACATGAGTATTATTTTACCAAAAAAGTATTATGTTATAGAAATTTTACGAATAAAGCATGCTTTTACAGATTGTGAGACAATACAGTGCACTATGGTTTCAGAATACATGATAAATGAATTATTTATTTCGAACCATATTTATGAAATGTTCGGCGTAAGGTCGTGATTGATAGCCGGCGTAAGGCCATGTGTGATATATGAAATTGGAGCAAGGCCATATGTATGATTTTGGCACAAGGCCACAGATATGAAAGTAAATGGCGCAAGGCTATATTTTTACATTATTATAGAACATGCTATCAATCTATTTACATTAAACTGTATATTATCATGTATTATGTATTATCAGAACTCGAATGATAGTTCAGTTCAGTTATAAGAGCACGGTACTATTGCTATACAAATTAGATATCTATGTTCAAACTTGTGCTAACCACCCCACAAGGGGTTGGGAGAAGGATAGTTGATGTGACTTTCAGTGTAGAGTTGTAGACATCTACCTAGCAGTCTGAACCAAGGCGTGGCGGGCCCATCGTACTTACAGACATTTTTGACTCGGCAGTGGTAGGCTAACCATTGTCGGGTACCGCCTTCGAGCTACACAACCCATCATAGGGGGTAATACATGACATCAGCTAGCTATACATCTTGGGTAGATTTTCAGTATTATCAGTTATATCAAACATTTCATGATTAGTATAAACTATTAGAAATTATGAAAGTTATGTTTATTCAGATATGTTATGATGAACATTTTCAAATATATGAAATGTACTGTATATGTATAATTGCATTAAATATTCATGTTACCACACAGCTGTGTTTAGTTTATTTTCCCTTATTGGGAAGTGTCTCACCCCCAAACTTAATTAATTTTTAGGAAACCAAGAAAGACCTGCGGATCGTGGCCGCCGTTAAGTCTGTTGTGCTACCCCGTTAGGAGGGCAAGTTTGAACTAGGGTCAGGAGATTTTTGGTATGGGATCCTAGTGATATTTTTGTATTTTTGGGAGATTGTATATAAATAAAGTGCTTTGGAATATAGTTAACTCTGGAATTATATATTTTGTGGTTATGAGAATGATGATTTACATTTACTACTGCCTATGTTCCGCTGTGTGTGGTAGGTGTTCCAGTTACCCACGGGTTTCAGGTTAACAATTTTATTTATTATGTTTTATTATATGATAAGATAAGAAGGTCATTATAGTTTGGTATCCAAGCCTAGGATACTAGATTTTGTAGACTCTAGAGTACAGTAGTAATAATACCAGAGTATAAGATAAGGGAATTCGAGGTCTGGTTTTGTCGTCTAGATGCAGGACTTTCATGGTGGTTTGTGTGATTTTCCTAGAGTGACGATTTTAGGAAAGTCATGGTAAACTATCGTCAAGTTGGGTATTTAGGTTGCAGGATTAAACCTTGAATTAAGATTAGGAGTGATGAATTAATTAAGGATATACTGTGCTAGTTAGATGATATGTTATGGAGATAGGGTCCTAAATTATGTTATTTGTTTTTCAGGATGGACCCTAGTGGCAGTAGTGCCCATGCCAGTGGAAATGAGGGTACTGGACCCTCAGGCACTGTAGGCAGTGATTTAGATGTAGTTTTACGCAGTGTGGCATAGCAAGTTATTGCTGAAATTGCCAGGAGTTCTAGAGAACAGGGTGGTCTGTCAGCAGGCCACGGTAGCTCGATCGATAAATTCATTAAGATGATTCCTCCAGCATTCTCAGGAGGAACTACCCTTTAGTCACTGAAAACTAGGTGTAGAAGATCGAAAAAGTATTTGCAGTGCTGCAGTGTTCAGAGTAGAAGAGAGTACTGTTTGCTACCTATAGATTAACTGGAGAGGCCCGAGAGATGGTGGACGGCAGTGAAACTTTTAAAGCAGCAAATGACAGTACCTGTGGAGATGATATGGGAGCGGTTTAAAAAGATATTCTTTGATAGGTATTTTTCAGCCTCATCTAGGGAAGCTAATATAGAGGAGTTCCTGAATCTGAAACAGGGACAACATACTGTGCAGCAGTACGTGGTGAGGTTCATCGAACTGTCTTGCTTCGTCTCGCACATTATTCAATATGAGGCGAGGAAGGTACGACAATTTGAAAGATGCCTGAGGAGAGAAATCTATAAGTAGGTATCGATATTGAAATTGCAGGATTTTGTTGAGGTGGTTGATAGGGCCACTATAACAGAGGTTGGGGAGCGGTTGGAGGCTGAGGAGTAGAGGCAGAAGAAGAGATCCACACTTTCTGGTTCCCAACAGGGAGTCAGCTGTGGTTCGTGGAAGAGAGGTGGCTACTACAGAGATCGGAGGAAGGAGACTAGGAATCACGATTTCCAGGGTGTGCAGCCATCTCCAGCTTGCTCGATTTTGCGGGAAGAGACACCTAGGAGAGTGCCATGCCGGGCGAGGTGTTTGCTACTGGTATGGGGAGCTAGGGTATGTGATGAGGGATTCTCAGGCTCATATTGGTGCTGCTATTGCTCCTAGACCTGCTTGAGGAAGTTACCAGGCACCATGTGGAGGCCAACAAAGGATTATGGCTCTAGCCATTGTCTTTGCTCTGACGTTAGGTGATGCTGAGGCGACCGTCGACGTGGTGACAGGTACGATTAATATGTTTTCATTTCAAGTTATTGCACTATTTGACTCAGGGACCACGCACTCATTTGCATATGTGGAATGTGTTAAATTATGTGGGGCAAACACACAGTTATTAGATATTGAATTATTAGTGACTACACCGACCGAGTTAGTGGTGAGGTGTAGTAGGATGCTCCAGGGTTGTCCAATTGATATTCAAAGGAGGATTTTACTTGTTGATTTGGTAGTGCTGGACATGCATGGGTTTGATATCATTTTTGGTATGGATTGGCTAGTAGCAAACTTTGCTAGTATTAATTGCCATTTAAGAGAGTGATTTTCAGATCGCCAGGAATATTAGAATTTAGATTTACAGGGTCACAAGTGCAATCTCTACCTCAAATGGTCTCAGCTGTCCAGGCAAGGAGACTCCTCCTGAGTGATTGTTAGGGATTTGTTACCTTCGTAAAGGAAACAACAGGGAATGAAGTGAAGCTCACCAATACGCCAGTAGTAAACGAGTTTACTGATGTGTTCGTAGATGAATTACCAGGTTCGCCACTTGATCGTGAGGTAGATTTTCCTATTGATTTACTTCCAGATACAACACCAATCTCTAAAGCACCCTATCG
This sequence comes from Malania oleifera, assembly GCF_029873635.1. Lineage (NCBI taxonomy): Eukaryota > Viridiplantae > Streptophyta > Magnoliopsida > Santalales > Ximeniaceae > Malania > Malania oleifera. Next base: position 3,688,865 of record NC_080427.1, on the reverse strand, counting down.
AATGGTGCCACTAGAGTCGGCAGAATTAAAAGATCAGATGCAGGATTTACTTGATAAGGGCTTCATACGACCTAGTGTATCTCCGTGGAAAGCTCCAGTATTATTTGTGAAAAAGAAGGACGAGTCTATGAGGATGTGCATAGATTACAAGGAGATTAATAAAGTGACCATCAAGAACAAATATCCTTTACCCCATATCGATGACTTGTTTGATCAACTCTAGGGTACACGGGTATTCTCTAAGATCAACCTCACATCAGGTTACCATCAAGTAAAGGTAAGAGCATAAGATGTATCGAAGACAGCTTTCAGGACCAGGTATGGGCATTACGAGTTCCTTGTTATGCTATTTGGTCTGACGAATGCTCCTGCAATATTTATAGATGTGATGAATAGGATTTTTCATCCTTATTTAGATCAGTTTGTTGTGGTTTTTATTAATGATGTATTGGTCTATTCGAGAAGCTGTGAGGAGCACGAGGTGCATTTGAGGCAGGTTTTGCAGATGCTAAAAGAAAAGAAGTTATATGCTAAGTTCAGTAAATGCGACTTCTGGCTCGAGAAAGTTGTGTTTTTGGGGCATGTTATCTCTAGAGACAGAATTTCTGTGGATCCTATTAAAATTGATGTGGTAGTGAATTGGGCTAGACCGAGGAATGTCCAAGAGATCAAGAGTTTCTTGGGGTTAGCTGGTTATTACCATCATTTCGTTGAGGCGTTCTCAGCTTTATCAGGCCCTCTGACATGATTGACTAAAAAGAATTCCAGATTTGAGTGGGATGACAGTTGTGAGCAAAGTTTTCAAGAATTAAAGCAAAGTCTAGTCACAGCACCAGTATTGATCATCCCGTCAGGGGGTGAGGGCTATACTATTTACAGCGATGCGTCCTTGAAGGGACTTGATTATATATTGATGCAGCATGGCAGGGTGGTGGCGTATGCGTCTAGATAGTTGAAAAAATATGAGAAGAACTACCCTACCCATGATCTTGAATGAGCTATAATGGTACACGTATTAAAAATTTGGAGGCATTAGTTGTACGACAAGTAGTGTGAGATTTTCTCCGACCACAAGAGCTTAAAGTATTTCTTCACTCAAAAGGAATTGAATATGAAACAGAGAAAATGGTTAGAGTTAATTAAATATTTCGATTGTACCATCAGTTATCACCAAGGGAAAGCAAATGTGGTAGTTGATGCACTGAGCTAGAAATCTAGGCAATCAGCGTTGGCAGTTATGGAGATCCAGTATCCAATCATGATGGATCTGGAGAGACTCAGCATAGAGTTGGTAGAGAGTGATCCTCCAGTACCCAGTTTAGTAGTGCAACCTACTCTGCAGGAAAGGGTTAAAGCCGCTCAGAAGGAAGATCCAAAATTAGCAGAGATGATGATTAGGGTACAGACTGGTCAAGGAAAGGAATTATGCATTTCATATGATGGAGCTTTACTGTTTTGTTCCAGATTGTGTGTTCCTACTGATGTTGACATCAGAAAGACTATTTTGGAGGAGGCTCACAGATTTTTGTACACAGTTCATCCTGGCAGTACGAAAATGTATAGGGATCTGCAAGAGTTTTACTGGTGGAGTGGCATGAAGAAGAAAATCACCGAGTATGTAGCCAGTGTTTGACGTGCCAGCAGGTTAAAGCCGAGCACCAGAGGCCGGTGGGTCAGTTGCAGCTGCTATTTATCCCAGAGTTGAAGTGGGATCGTATATCTATGGATTTTATCTCAGGACTGCCATCGACATCGCATGACCAAAAAGCGATTTGGGTGATAGTAGATCGGCTGACTAAAACTGCCCATTTCCTTCCTATCAAGATTAGGTATTCCCTCAACCATTTAAAAAATGATATACATTTACGAGATAGTTCGTTCTCATGGGGTGCCAATATCTATAGTGTCAGATCGAGACTTGCATTTCATGTCACGTTTCTGGAGAAGCTTGCAGGAAGCTTTAGGGTCTCATCTATCGTTTAGCATGACATTCCATCCTTAGTCAGATGGGCAGACTGAGAGGACGATACAGATACTAGAAGATATGCTCCGAGCATGTCTATTAGATTTTGGGGGTAGTTCGACTCAGTTCATGTTGCTGATAGAGTTTGCATATAATAACAGTTATCATGCCAGCATTGGCATGACATCGTTTGAGGCTTTATATGGTAGGAGATGTCGATCTCCTTTGTATTGGGACAAGATGGGTGAATAGTGAGTTATGGGACCAGAGCTTGTGCAATAGGTGTACGATAAAGTTCAGCTCATCAGAGATGAATGAGGGCAGCTCAAGGACGACAAAAGAGTTATGCCGATAATCGACACAGGAAATTAGAATTTAATATTGGGGATCATGTATTTTTGAAAATAGCTCCGTTAAAAGGAGTTCTGAGGTTTGGAAGAAAAGGTAAACTTAGCCCTAGGTTTATCGATCCATTTGAGATCCTAGAGGAAGTGGGACCGGTTGCCTACAGGTTAGCTTTACCGCATGTGTTATCTAGAATTCATGATGTATTCCACGTTTCTATGTTGAGGAAATGCATCATAAACCCTTCTCATATTATCAGTTATTGCGAATTAAAGCTCAATGATTCACTAGTCTATGAGGAGGTACCCGTGCAGATTCTGGATAGAAGAGAACATGAACTACATAATAAGAAGATTCCTCTGGTAAAGGTTCCATGGAAGAATCATGCAATAGAAGAGGCGTCTTGGGAGCTTGAGGAACATATCAGACAGAAATATCAGCGATTGTTCCAAGAAGTTCAGATGTAATTAGGAAGTGTAAGTAAATATGTAGTATTTCTTTTGTAGGTACATGTAATACTTTAGTTAGTAAGTAGTATTTTAGTTTTGGAGGAAATTTCTTTTGAATATGTAATCTCCCAGGACTTCCAATGTAACCACGGTATTCCTCCGCCATAAGTGAGGGTAAGTAATATAAGTTATATGAATGGTAAATTTCGAGAACGAAATTTTATAAGGAGGGGAGAATGTAATGACCTGAAGAATAATGGTATTTAAATAATAAGAAAAAGGGAAAAATGAAAACAGTAACAGAAGGAGGCGTGGCAGTATAGGCTCGACAAAGAAGGTGTAATTCGTCGATGAGAAGATACTGAGAGGATGTTTGGGCGACTCTGAATTTCGTCGACGAAGGGGAGTGCTCGTCGATGAATTTCCTTTTGACCTCATCGACGAGGTGACATGGCTCGTCGATGTTTCCTATAGTATAAATAGCCTAAAACCTCGATTTTCACACAAGAAAATTCATAAAATCTCTCTCTCTCTCCTCCCTACAGTTTCTCTCTCCTCTCTCTTCGATTTCGGTTCCGTCGTTCGCCGGATCAACGATCTGAGGCCACCACGATGCTCTTGGGGAAGTTCTCTTCAAATATGCTGGAGTAGATCGTTGGTGGGACTCAGTTGAAATTCATTCCTAGTTTCAGGTAAGGCTTTTTAAGTAAAATTTGGTCTTACCGTAGTTATAAGAAATGATATTCATGGAAAAATATTGAAGTTTAGTTCTGGAAGTTGTCGTTTTCAGGGTGTTGAACGGGGAACCCTGTAGGTATTGGACGAGTGGATTTTAGGGGGGTTTCTTCTCAATGTCAGGTAAGGGAATAAACTAAAGCAATTATTTTCCATGCAAATTATATTATTATTATTTATCAAAAAATTTATTTTCAGGAAGCAAGTATAATATATATGAAGAAATTGGTAATAAATACTGCTATTATGTTGAAATGTATATATATTAGTATGATATGCCAGGAAATATGATTTTTAGAATGGAATATACAATTTATTCAGCATTGTGTGGCATGAGTATTATTTTACCTAAAAAGTATTATGTTATGGAAATTTTACGAATAAAGCATGTTTTTACAGATTAAGAGATAATGCAGTGCATTATGGTTTCAAAATACATGATAAATGAATTATTTATTCCGAACGATATTTATGAAATGTTCAGCGCAAGGCCGTGATTGATAGCTGGTGCAAGGCCGTGTATGATATATGATTTCGGTGTAAGGCTGTATGTATGATTTTGGTGCAACGCCACAGATATGAAAGTAAACGGCGCAAGGTCGTATGTTTTTACATTATTACAGAACATGCTATCAATCTATTTACATTAAATTGTATATTATCATGTATTATGTATTATCATAGCCGGGATGATAGTTCAGTTTAGTTACAGGAGCACAGTACCGTTGCTATATGGGTCAGATATCTATGTTCAGACTTATGCTAACAACCCCACAAGGGGGTGGGAGATGGATAGTCGATGCGGCTTTCAGTTTAGAGTAGTAGACGTCCACCTGGCAGTTTGGACTAGGGTGTGGCGGGTCCATCGTAGTTATATACATTTTTGACTCAACAGTGGTCGGCCAACTATTGTCGGGTCCCGCCTTTGGGCTGCACAACCCATCATGGGAGGTAATACATGACATCAACTAGCTATACATCTTGGGTCAGTTTTTAGTATTAGCAGTTATATCTGACATTTCATGATTAGTATAAACTATTAGAATTTATGAAAGTTATGTTTATTCATATATGTTATGATGAACTTTTTTAGGTATATGAAATGTACTGTATATGTATAATTACATTAAATATTTATGTTGTCACACAGCTGTATTTAGTTTATTTTCCCTTACTGAGAAGTGTCTCACCCCCGAACTTAATTAATTTTCAGGAAACCAAGAAAGACCAGCGGATCATGGCCACCATTGAGTCTATTGTGCTACCTCGTTAGGAGAGTAAGTTTGAACTAGGGTCAGGAGATTTTTGGTGTGGGATCCTCGTGATATTTTTGTATTTTTGGGAGATTGTATATAAATAAAATATTTTGGACTATAGTTAACTTTGGTATTATATATTTTGTGGTTATAAGAATGATGATTTACATTTACTGCTGCCTAAGTTTCGCTGTGTATGGTAGATGCCCCCGTTACTCACAGGTTTCAAGTTGACAATTTTATTTATTATGTTTTATTATATGATAAAATAAGCAGGTCATTGCAAGCATAGTACTTGGCTTCTTTGACAAAATATCCCATGTATAATTTTTTACTTCTTTTGTTTGTTTTTCCATTATAACCTATCCTTTCTTTGTTTCCATTTAGTCTTTGTTGTCCAATCATGTTTTCAAAATTTTCTTTTCCTTTGGTAAAGTTGTATATAATTTTCTCTTTATCCTCTATTGATTTTTTAAGTTTGATTATCTCTAACTCTTTATTATTTAAATCATCTTCATTAATTTTTCCTATCTCTTGAGTAGTTTCTTTTATTTCTTCTTTTAACTTCTCAATACAAGAATCTTTCTCCTTTTCACTGATTTTAGATGTTTCAAGTTGCTTCATTAATTCTTTATTTTGATCTTTCAAAGCTATGTTTCTCTTGGAAATTTTTATGAATCTTTTATGTAAAGAAAAGAACTTAGCTTGTAATTCCTTATAGGAGGGCATGCTATTGCTAGACTCATCACGAGACTCATCATAAGATTCTGTTGAGGAGTAGTAGGAATTTACCTCTTTGTCGTTAGCCATGAAGCATATATTTGCCATCTTTTATCCACTTGACTTGTTTTCCATCTCACTGGAGCTTGAATCATCCCAAGTGGCCTTCATAGCTTCCTTATTTTTCTTCTTGTCTTTCTTGAGTAACGGGCAGTCCGGTTTGATATGCCATGGTTTCTTGCAATGATAGCATATAGGAGGTTCATTTTTACTTTTATTTTCTTTTCTACTTGTCTCTCCTTTTTTCAGGTTTCTTTTATTAAACCTTCTAGGAAACCTTTTATTCCTCCTATAGAAGTTGCCTAGTCTTTTAGTGATGAATGTTAATTCATCCTAATCTAAGTCGATTGATTCACTTTCCTCATCATTTGAGCTATGACTAGAAGCTTTTAATGCAATTGATCTTTTATGCTTGGGTTCAGGATTTCTTTCCTTTAAAGCCATTTCATAGGTAAGTAATGAACCTATAAGTTCATCTAGAGAGGTCGTCTTAAGGTTTCTACCTTCCGTGATAGCAGTAGCCTTTGGTTCCCATATGGAGGGAAGGCCTCTTAGAATTTTTCTAGTCATTTCGTAGGTAGTATAAGCTTTTCCTAAGGCATTTAAGGAATTGATTATGTGGGTAAATCTGGTATACATACTAGAGATTGTTTCATCGAAATTCATTTTTAATGCTTCATACTCACTCCTTAACATATTTATCCTGTTGTCCCTAACATCTATTGTTCCTTCATATGTTACTTCTAATTTGTCCCATATTTCTCTAGCCGTCTTGAAGGCCATGACCCTATTGAACTCATTAGCATCTAAAGCACAATATAGGGTATTTATAGCACTTGAATTTATTTGGAGCATCTTATAGTCTATATCGGTCATATCTTTTTTTTCTCTTCGGGAATTTGTTTTCCATCTACAATCTTAGTAGGAATTAGGCCACCATCCATAACTACTTCCCAAGCTTTCCAATCCATGTGTTGGAGATATATTTGCATTCTCTTTTTCCAAAAGGTATAGTTATGTCCACAAAAGATTGGTGGACGGGTTGAGGATTGGCCCTCACCAAATGGTGCTACTCCTATATTTTCCATTTGATCTTTTTATAGTTCCTTGTTAGGAATTACTATAACTAGGCTTTGATACCAATTGAAATTTGAATAGCTTTCCCAAGAGGGGGGTGAATTGGTATTTTTTTTTTAAAATTTTTTCCCTTTTTAATACTTTTGTATTATAACAATAATCGAAGCTCAACCACAATCACAAAATTGAATCAGAGTAAAACAAAATAATCAACCACTTAATAATAGCCCTGTAGTAATGTGTAAACCTTGCTGAATTTGTATAAGCCTTGTTGTTAAATTCTATAAACAACCTTCTTCCCAATGTTCAACTTTTAAATAAACTTTCAGTCTAATACGTTAAGGACGATCAACCAATGTCCTCACTTTCGGTTTCCCCAATCAATGCTGATCAAACCAAAACAAATTAACCTCCGGTCTATTTAATAACCAAACACTCAGAATTTAGAAATTTATAAAGCATTCACACAGTTTGTAAATTTTTCTGAAAAGTAAAGAGTAGGGAAGAAAGAAGAACACAAGATTTTACGAGGTTCGGTTTTAACATAGCCTACGTCCTCGACCATGGAAAAACCACCAAAGGATTCACTATCACCGTTCATTTGCCAGGTGGAACGATACCGATTATAACACTCCTTCGTTAAGGCTAGAGCCCACCTTCTCCAAACAATATCCCCTTGTTTGGTCCGACGATTCAACACTCGAACTGTCTATCAATCTACCGCAAAGATTTAAAACAAGGTGTACAAGAATTTCTCCTCAAGCGTTGATTAGTATAGTAAAAAACTATATACTTTAGTAAATTCACAATACGAAATTCAGATTGAAGCTTTAGAGTTTTATCACCATAGGAATCTTTCAATAGATGAAAGAATTAGTATTTGAAGCACAATCTTAGTGAGAAAATCGGAAGAACTTTAGAGAACTTTGTGGATGTTGAGAGTAATAAAGAACTTTCAGAATTTCAGAATGCTTGAGAGAGAGTTTGATTGTTGATTTGAAATCTTGGTGTGTAAATCAATGTAACTTGCGGGTATTTATAGATGTAGAAAGGTTTCTTACTTGTTCCCCAAGTTTACTTGGAGTAGGGTCCAAGTTTTTTAAAAAATTGGGCTTCAAGTAATTGAAATTTTAAAAATATGCCCATTGAGAAATTTGAATTTTGCAGTGAGCCAGACGACTGTGGGATCTCTGGCAGTCGGCTGTCCAAGTATTTCATACTCAATTTTCACAAACAGAAAGGTGGCAATCGGATGTCCTCAGGGTGGCAGTCATCTGTCACTGAACAACTCAATTTTAAAAAATCATTTAGAATAGTGGCAGTCGGCTGGAAAAACGCACGTAGATGCCTCATTTGTCACTAGAAGTCATCTTTCAAGCTTTCGACTTCTTAATTTAAGTCCTTTAATATGTCAACCGTTTATCCATAAACAGACAGTCATCTGTCAAGTGATTGTTTCTCATTTTAAGACAATTTTGATTTCTCTCTCTTTTGTTTATTTGGATTTAGAATCTCAATTTGGTTTTCTATGAAAAATAAGTTCCAAGTCTTAAAAACTAAGGTCTCTAAGTCTCTTTGCCTAATGAGCTTCAAAATGAATATTCATACATGAATCAGCTTGAAGTACTTACAAAGCTTTGTTCTAAAAGCAAATTTGACACTTTCTCCACTTTGAGACACTTCTTTGCTTTGAGTTCTTTTTGTCACTTATCTTGGATCTTTCAAACTTCTCCGAACTTTCATTATTTATCATTCCTTGTTCCTTGATCCTTGTAAGCTTTTCAGATAGGGTATTTGGAGTTTGAGAAAATCATCTTTGCCTGAAATAGTATCACTTTAAAAAAATATTAGAGAACCTTACTTTGTTATCATCAAAATCAAGAGTTGTAAGCCTAGCTAGGCCAACAGATGACATTATAGAGCTTAGCTATAGAGCCAACAGACTTGTCCACCTGTTCAAGTATACCTAGTGGGACATTGGCAATAAAAAGCCTGGGAAAAACACGGGTGCCTACTTTAATAGTGTCAATTTTAGTAAGACATAGTATCAAAATGACCCTTTTGTGCTAGCAACGCAGGCAGAACAAGTGTTTTATCTTAGAGACACAAAATTGAAGGGTGAATAGCATGTGGCCCAAAAGATTCCTCCCCGAAGTTTGTATGCTATTACAGAAGTTGCAAATGCGGAGATGAGTGCCAATAAGGCTGTGTTCTAAGAAAATGAGTCATTTGTCAGTGTAGCAGCGCAATCTTCTTTCAATGTTGTCGAAGAAGGAGCTGATCTTATACCATTGCATAGGGTTGGTGCCACGGCAGAACACATAGGGACTATTGACATTACAATTGAACCTTCTGTAGACGTTCACTTCATCGACGATGAGGAAACTGATGGGGAAGATGAAATAGGGGTCGAGTATTGTAGTGAAGAGGAAGACACTTTAGAAAATGAGGATGATATTGATATTGAGGACGTATAGGGGATAAGCAAGTGAAGGTTGTCACCATGTATCTGATATGTGTAAATAACTAAAAATATAATTATTATACATCCATCTAATATTCTTCTTATATTTACTTGTCTAATATTTTGTAGACATGGCACCAGGATATCGTCATGGCCAACTTCCTTCCAGGTTATCGACTATGTCATCGCATGAGGCTGATTTGGCAGCCTCGAGATAGATGGAGCACGTCAGTGGTGCTGCGGCACCACCATTGTCTGAGCCATCTAGACCTCGGCTAGAAATGGAAACCACAGCTACAACTGATACATAGGGCGAGGATGAGCATCGTTGGTAAGGTTACGATTAATTTATTTACATTTCAACTATTAATGGTTATTCATATGTATGACTATAATGTTGTTCTTAATTTAACTCTTCTTTGAGCATCTACATCCACACTAAGGTTAGGTCATGGTGTAACGAAGAACATGGCACTAAAGAAGCACTTGAAGAGGACTAAGCAGCAGATTCAGATCGACATTCCTCCAATCTACACGGCCTCGCTTAATGATTGGTGCACAGCGTGGACTCGGGAGCTTGGCATTATATGCAGACAGTATGCTCCAGTCACCACCTTCAACTGCCCATAGGTGACTTAAGAGCAGCGCATGGTACTTTACATGCGCATTTTGGTAAGTAATCCCAAACCTTCTTTTTTTTTTTTTTTTTTGTTTTTTACTATTAATATACTAGCCAAACAACTGTCTAACATTCTAATTGTACTACCTATGTAGGAGGAGTTTGATATGGACATTCTCGAGGATGACCATGCAAAGAGGGCAGTATACATCCAATTGTGTAGTAAATTTAAGAGCTATCACTCCAAAATGCGCTAGTATTTTCAAGCGATGGGAGATCAAGAAGAAGCATGCCCATACAATAAGATATCCCAAGAGGATTGGTAGGTGGTGTGTCGCCATTTCTGCGAACCACACTATCAGGTGATGTGTTTGTATTATAATAACTACTTTTTCACATTGATGTCACTAATAAAAGTCATTACATCTTTTTTGTAGGCTATATGTGAAACAAATGCTACGAATGGCAGCAAATTCCTTACGACGCATTGCAGTGGGTTGAGGTTATTTGTAAATCATCGAAAGGTAATTACTATATATAAAACTATTTGACCATTACCTAAGTTAATATTATTGATGTTTTATATGATAATGTAGCGTGATCCCAAGATTGGCGCAGAGGAGCTGCTGCCGAATCTTTATCAGAGAACACACCAATGGTGATTAAGGGAGTGGTGCGAGGATGCGCAGGGAAAATATGTAAGTTAAAGAAAATATTTAGTTTATTACTTGATTCAAAACAATGAATTTGTATTCTTACTTCTTCCTTTTTATCATTTTCCTAATTGAAATTAGGCACGAATGGTTGAGCTGAGGGATACACCTGTTTCAGAGGGGAGTCAATAAATGACAGATTACCAGATAACCACTTAAGAGCTTGGAGATTGAGCAAGGGCCTGGGTGAAAGGTCTTAGAAGTGGATACATCACCCCCAATGGCATCATCATTTATGGGTTCGACAGCTTGTACAGACATGGAACGAGCACGTCAAGACACCGATTCTCAAGAGGAGGAGATGGTTCGATGAATGCAGACGGTGGAAATGGAGAACTGGGAATTGAAAGACACGGTGTCCACAATTGTAGTGGAGAACTAGGAATTGAAACACACGGTGTCCACTGTTGTAGTGGAGAACCAACGATTGAAAGAGACGGTGTCCACCTTTCAAGCCTAACTGGAAGCCATGATGAATAGGCAAGTGCAGTTCGAACAAATGATGCGCCAATATCGACCAGATGATGCGGGTGGCTCCTCTCAGAAGGTATGTAAAACATAATTTGAACTGCATGTTGGTAGCTCTGTTGGTTTTTTAATTGTATTCATATGCTGAATTGTGAATTGTTGGGAGATACTTAAACTTTATTGATTGTGTTGTCAATTTAATTATTTCCAAGAAACCCTAACTCAATCTATCACATCAACATCACAAAATCTAAGTAACAACTTCATGCACTACCTAAGCTGCATCAAGAATGCTTGAGAAGCAACCTTCTGGACAAAACTAGAAAACCTTAGTTCAATTGTGTTTTAACTTTTTCCAAGTAATATTTTCCTGATGGATGGTTTTATGTGATATGAATTGTTTATTGAACTACTAGAATACATGCTTGTGTTGAATACCAACTGTATGGCTGATGCAATACATTGTGAATTGCATGCTGGTAGTGGATTTAGGTTGTTGCACGCTTGAAATGTTTTATTTTGGGAAAACAACCATGTTTCAAGTAGAGGTTTTATGGGAAAATGTCCAATTTACGTATGGCATGCTACCAAAATTTCGTTAAAATTTTTCCACAAAAAAACCATGTACAAAGATAATTATGATAAAATGAATGTTAAAATATTTTTGAAAGGATGAGTGAAAGTTAAACGAAAAGTCATTTTAGTAAGCCCTAAATTTGCATCTATTAACATACATGGCATATCATTTGCTTTTAACTATGGATAAGCATTATCATTTGTCCACCACTAGGAATATTATGTTTTGAGAACGAGTTAAAGTTTTTACGTGCGTTGTTTGATGCATGCAAATGTATATATTCATACATATGCCATTCACATTTATTTTAGTTATTCGTTTAGGATTGAAAATTATTGTATGACTTACTCTCTGTATTTTTCTTCCTGATTATACTGAGCGCCAACTCTCCATTTGTATACTAATTTTTTTTTTTTATGATTCTTAATTTATAGGGTTCGCGACTTTCATAACATCAGCACGATGTCATGCATGCATGCACTACAGTCGTTGGATGCATCTTTTGATTATTTCTTTGTAATTTTTATTATTATTTGAATAAATAAAATTTGTGTATTTTAATTTGAATTTGTATAATGTATTTGAATTTGAATTTTAAATTTTTTGAATTTTTTTTGTAATGTGAACGGATGTTATTTCTTTATTTTAATTGAATTTGTATTTGACTTCAAAATTTTGAATAATTTATGAATTTTGTAGTAATTATGGTTTCAGGTTATGTATGCGAAAATGTAATAACAGATTTTTACAGGAAGTGATGATTAAAAAGAATTAGTATTAATTTTTTTTTATTTTTTAATTATTAGTAAAGGATTCAAATTCATCACTAATAGTGACGAATTACAAATTTTTCACTAATAGTACAGTATTAGTGAAGGATTCAAATTCGTCACTAATAGTAGAGTATAAGTGACGGTTTTCAAATTGTGAAGGATTCAAATTCGTCACTAACATCTTACTATTAGTTATGAATTTGAATCCTTCACTAATAATGTACTATTAATGACGAATTTGAATCCTTCACTAATACCCTACTATTAGTGACAAATTTAAGTAGAGCCGATGTAGAATTTATAGTGATGGTATTGAGGTTTTAGTGACGGTTATAATTCGTCACTAATACTGTATTACTAGTGACGAATTTAAAATTCGTCACTAATAGTTAGTAGTAACTGCAGATATAGCAACTAATTTAAAACCGTCACTAATACTTATAAATTCATTACTAATAGTATTTGATCCTTCACTAATACACTGATTTTTTGTAGTGTTTGTTCCACCCACAAAGGAATGTGTTCGTGGAATCCTTAGGTGGTCTTGCCTAAGGCGAGGATGTAGGTTGGGGATAAGTCGAATCTCGTAAAAATCTCAGTCTCACTCTTACCCTTTACTCTTTAAATTTTCAGCATTTATAAATTATGTTTCTTAGTGCAGGTAGCTAAAATTGAGATTGAGAATACCTTTTAATTTAAGAAAGTAAATTGGTTAATCTTTTGCGGAAACTTTAGAGGGAGTACATTGATTAATTGTTTGCAAAATTTTTTATTAAAAGAAACGCACAAATATTCATTCATACAGGGCTATAAACTGAGATTTTGCAAACGCTGAAATAAGGAAGTGTTGCATCTCTTAAAATTGATGAAGTATTGTGTGATTGATTGGTTGAGATATTTGGATTGTGATTGATATTATGCTTGGATTTTGGTTGATTTAAAATCAAAACATTCTTGTGTGTTTGCTAAGTATACAAAAGATTGTGAATTTGTTAAAAAAAAAACTTAAAATAATTTTATAAACCCAATTCACCCTCCTCTTGGGACTACACCTTAACTTTCAATAAATACCATAAATCATGCTATCTTTCACAAGTTGTCAAAATTTTGAAAAGGTGTATGTGTTGTCCAAAATATAAGTCTCAATTGGTTCTTTCACAAAGGAATCAAGTTACATGCAGAAAAGTTGCTATTTCAAAGGTTCAAGAATATAAGTTCTATGTTAGCATAGTAATATTCATACAAATGATTGTAGCTAGCAAGTATCAATATTAAAAAAAAAAATGGTTCAAATGTGCTATTCAAATTTGAAATTTTAGGCTTCAAGCGAAGGTTTACACAATATTAAGCAAGAGTTTACAGTCGAATAAGGGCTAAATAAAATACATTACCAAAGGAAATCTTTTTATGACTTGATATTATCCACCACAAGCTTGGATCACCCCATAGGTCCTTCGTACAAGCTTTGAAACACCAAGACGGATGCAGCAATGGAGTGTAAGAAATGTGGCATGGGGGTGTATGTTGATGGTTGTTGTGTGGTGTTGATGGAGGCCATGAGAGGGAGGAGATGGAGATGGAGTTGTGGGATAGATAGTGGTCTCTCATCACTTGATCTCTGGAGAGAATGTCGTAACCTCACACTACTCTTTCACAAGGAGAGGAACAAGTTTTACAAGCTTAAGCAAAGAAATACTTCTTCAATATTCAACTTCAATTCTATTCTTTGTTCTTACAATGAGACAGATATATATATGGACTTAGCATGGACATACAAAGCATGGGAACAAAGCATGGGGGGACAAGGCATGGAAACAAAGCATAATCCATGTGGGGCTCATGAAGCGTGTGGGGTCCACATAGGTTTTGAGTTGGACTTTGCTTTAATACTTCACTTGGGTCCTCAAATATGGTCTTCAAGCACCTAATAATCTTGTAATAACATATCCAAGCAAATTATAAAGTCAACATAATAATAACAAAGTCTTCAAGTCTTCCATCAAAATGATTATATGGTCTTCAAGTATGATATTCAATTAATCCCATGAGTTCTTGCAAAAGAGATTTCATGATTGTGGACATCTGGAGGTTGTCCACATGTCACGATGTCAGCAAAGGAAATAGGCAAGGCATTTTGATCCCCATCAATAGTGAAGGCGCATCAATCGTCTAGAGCACAATCGAGAACCAGGGTATACCCTATCCAGCAAGTACAGAACACTCTATAGGAAACATAACCTATTATGTATAAGTGAGTAAATCCCTAGCTATGCTATCCTATCCCATGGGATTTCATCACAATAAGAGAATTAAATGTGCATGAAAATTAAAGACACTGTATTTAAATTGTAGAATTGAAATTAGAGCAGCGTAAATTGACAAGTATTAAAAATGGCATCAATTGAAGCTTAAAGGTCTGTCACTAGCAATCGGGATTACAATCGAGAACCAACTAATCTACGTGGTAGCACTCAAAACTCGAACATTGTCATGGGCTTCTAAAGAATTCGAATACAAACCAGAAATGAAATTGAAAGAAAGTTGAAAATATAATCTAAATGGCACCCAAAGACACTCTAGGTCTACTAATAACCAAAGAGGGGCCAAAGAGGAACCCTAATCACATATTTGAAGTTTGGTTTTATACCCAAAAGGGTTTACAAGTGTTTCAATTCAAATCAGGAATGTTTTGGCAAAAATCTAGCGAAAAAGGTTATGGGTTCGAACACAGTCGACCAGGTCGCACCCTAGTCTTCCCCTAGTTGCACCCTGGTCAAGACTCTTAGGAATTCTAGGGTTTATTCTCAAGGCTTCCTGGTAGGCTCACCAAAGCTTCGATCCTTAACTACCAAAAATAATATTCATAAAACCTAACTATCTCAAGTTCAGTAAAAAAGTGGGTAAGTTGGGTATTGATCCACGCAGACTCGAAGCGCAGTTATTAAACCACTTCTAATTTAGTTTACTAAAGCCTTGTGATGAAAAAGAAGTGAAAGATGGTATTTTGCAATGGTGATTATCTTACAACTACTAGAAAGCATGTAACTGAAAGCAAGTAAATCAAAACTACTCCAAAGCAAGTAAATTTCTAAGTTACCCTACTCTTGCAAAGCGATATTGTGGTCCGAATCAGATACTGGACGTTGTGCTTCTAACTACGCTCATCCCGACTTCCATAGAAGTACTAACTCGAGTAGGCCAAAGCATGAGAGGGGCGTTGAGGGCGCAGGGTAGCAAGGTTGCACCAACCATTTGGAGTACGTTCGGGTACTGGAGTATACCCGGTCTCAACGATAACGAACACCTCTGCGGTTCCATAGCTGCCTATTTCCCTCTAATTGATACGTAGCAGTGCTTATCCTTATTAGAAATCTTTCATCAAACATATATCAAGTAAATGGAAAGCAGTAAATTGAAACCAATAATTGAAAGCATGAGTAAAAAGATCATCCCTTTATCATTCCAAACGTCTGTCACTAACGGTAGAAGTATAAGAAGAGATCCTAATATACACGGCTATTGTATGAATGTCGCCAGTTGTAACAGGCCATTGGACACTCCATACGCGAATCGAAACTACTCTACTCCTATTCTAACTTGGCTCTCAATGACTTTTTAGGTCTGTCACAAACCTAAGAGAGGCCAAAGAAGAACTCATAGCTTGTGTTTGTAGCTAATACTTATAGACTCTAGGGTTTACAGGGGTTGTTTTACAAGTTAGGAAAGTTTGTAGCAAATCTCGTGCAGCAAATCGTCGTTGTTGACTAATCACCCTTATGTCATTCTTGTGCATGCCCTAGTTTGATCTCGCGGGAAGTCGGGATTTGAATCTTCAATATCTTTGAATTCGTCATGCCTCAAGGTATTGATGGTCAAGCTGATGGTCGACACTTACAATATCTCCATCATCAAGATATCTCGATATCTCAACATGGTCGCCCCAACGGGTTACTTGGTCGAGCACTTGGTCGAACCTTGCAACATTATGATCTCAGTCTGAACATTGGAGTCCGCAATGGAAGACTAGGTCGCCCCTGTGATTTGCTAGTCACGACATATGGTCGAGCGTCATATTTTTGTCTATTTATGATCTGAAGCTTTTGGAGCTTGGCTAAATGTCTGAATTTGAGCTTTGAATTCTCCAAATCCTCCTTGGCTTCTTGTAAAACTAACTCCATGGTTTTAACTTGTTTTTCCTAAAAAGACAAAAACAAACCTTGCATAGCTCTGAACAAAGATAACTCTAAGTAAATACATAATAAAATGAGGATAAACAAAGGTAAATGAGGGTCTAAAATCATATATTTTAGGACTCATCACAATCTCTAACTTACACTTTGCTAGTCCTTGAGCAAAGCAAAATCTAAGAAAACTACCAAATCCTACCTATATCCTCTTTCACGGGAAATACGATTACATTTATCGTATGCAACGAGGCTTTAAATCCCTAGCTTGATCCTAGGGAACAAGTTCTAGTCTCCTGAGGGTTTCCAGGGTGACACCCACAAACACCTGCTCAGTGAACGTTAGAAAGAATTTGCAAGTAATAAGAACCTTACCATTTCATATACAAAAATATGACCCAGTTACATGTAGGCTTGTTCATTCATGATTCCATTATATACACTCCATAGCAATTCATTCATGCAAGTCTCAACACTGCACAACCATTATACAGAAGATACAACTCTCAAGGGATCAAACAACAATTTCAATTCAGAGTTAATATTACCATGTAATTTCAAGCATTGCTAGATTACATCACAAGGCATGTGTAAAGTGTATCTGTCACACTCGGGGTGCCTTTGGACACGTACAAAACAGTTGTTTTAACTTAACCTCACTGGTATGCCCTCAAAACAAAAAACACTCGAGAAAAGGGGTTCACTCGCATATGTGAGGAAGAATGTCATGATCAAACATCCCACATATTTTGAAGAACTTATGTTAAGAATGGAATATACTAGTCTAATAAGAATAGGATCCAGCCTATTTGCGAGGTGTCGGGTCCTTTACCTTAGCATCGTCTCACTTACTCGTCATATCCAATCAAGACCACCATAGATCAATCCTTTCACAAACTAGACATAAATACAACAAATGCATTTTCCAGCTTGAAGATTCTTGATATTTGTAAAAACAAGGTGTCGTGTCCATAGTTAACCATTTTTCTTGTATCTAAAGCGGTTTTTTTTTTTTTTTTTTTGTGTTTCTATTCTCTTTTACTTTCTCATCTTCTGCTTATTCTTTTCATTGGCTTTCATTTCTTGGTAAGCTAGGACAATCATTAAACCCTTGCGTCATCTTCATACCACCAATGAGAAATTCAACTAGAAAAGGAGTCTATGAAGTATATCTATCTCTAAGGTGGCTCAATTTTCATGTTTTGAGTAAGTTACAAGACCTAAGTTTATATCTCCCCACTTGATGTCACCTCTAGGCCAGCAAATGCAAGAATAAATACTAGTTAACAAGGGGTATCTAGAAAAAGGAAAGTTGAGTTTTATGAACACAAAGTTTGACATCACAACTTAAGAAATAAATGAACAAATCAACAGTACCTCATAGGGTGTCATAGTCGCCACAATTGTTCTCTCAGTGCTCTCAAGGAACCCCAAGTGTTACAAATCCTGTGAAAGTGCATTTTAAGCCTCATGAAGTACCATTGAATACAAGATTTTACACAACAGTATTAACACAAATGAATCACTAGTTGACCCTTCTGGAGTAGCATGACAGTTCATTAGGTCGTTTAAAATGAAACCATGCACAAATGGCTCACTACATTGTTAGTAAGCATAATAAAATCATATAATATATGGGCCTAGGCATGTAACATCTAACTTATATAGGTTTATGTAAAGGGTAAAATAGTTGTTATCATGTTATGAAGCACATACTATTTACTGAGGAAAAATTTTGAATGTCTAAAAATTTTGAAAATTTGTCCATTTTGTGCAAACGAGGGTAGGATGCTACCCCGTACCAACTTAGAACTTCAGTGTCCTCACTAAAGTGTGGAAAGAGAGAACCTAGGTGCATGGGAAGGGACATGGCATATGGAGTGAAAACCAAGTAGTGTACCTGCATCAGTAATATTCACAGAAACCAACAATGGCAAGCTTGAGCATAGATACACACTGTAGCACAAAGGATATTTGCATTCCAAAATCACCATGTACATTTCATTTGTAACAGATAGGAGGTGCAAAGGATTAGACAAATGAATCGCTAGTACAACTTTGAAAAAAGCATGGTGTGGGTATAGAATGGGAAGGCAAAAACAAAAGTGGGTTGTGATAGCACAAGACAAAGGCAAAGAAGGGGGGAAGTCATTCTTCTCTAGATGTCGAATCCAAATCCAAAATGTGGAACGAATTTTCAACAAAATAGCTAGGGTTAGTATAGCTGGCTATAGCTCAAACAATCTTTTGGAGTGCTTCAACTAGGGCATCCTAAATCACTGGGCCCAAGGTGGTGGGTGGTAACTTAGCAAGCATAGGCGGAACTGTATGAGGTACTTGTGGAGTTTGCCCTGAACGCATTGTCCATCATGTAGAAAAGGCGTTCTGCTGAGGTAGCTAGGTTTGGCGAGTTTGAGCCAGAGTATTAGAGGACAGGCCATGCTTCACCTTGATCTTGCTTCTCGAGTGCAGCTCCATCAATGTTGGGTGTGTGGCTTGGAAAAAGAAAAAAGATGATGAGGAAGGAAGGGGCTAAACCATAGGTTGTGGAGTAGTGGTGTGAGAAAAAGGTGCCCGTTGGAGCTTGATGTGATGGTCAGACAGGTGGCAAGGAAACAAAGGTGAGGATTAGACATGAGCGACTAGAGTTTGGAGGTGAGCGATGAGGATCAACCAGGAGGCTATAATGGTGGGAGTTGAAACGTCAGGGATTAAACAGGATTTTAAATGAGTTTGACTTTGCCAACTAGGGCGCACCAGTGTGTAGTGCTGGTCACCACCTGCATTGAGCCTCTCAACATTTCAAGTCTCATCAGAGTGCAAGGAATGGACCTGGTGGCCTGTATTTATGATGGTCGCCCTCTTGGTTGCACCCTCCAACTTATCCAAAAACCTACTCTAAAGATGCTAAACCCTACTTAATCTTCTTTAAACATCCTATGGACATAAAAAGAAACAAAAAATTTTTTGGTTTGCCTCCCGAAAGCACTAAGTTTATCGTGTTCAGCCAAACGCATCAATACGCCTAATGAGCTCAGCTTGGTTCAAAGTTAAAATTGTCCTCTCCTCTATTCATACCACTCTCCTTAGCATCCACCCACAACTTGGCCCCTAGAGTGGAGTTTAAAACATGAACTGTAGAAGGTTGCCCATAGTGGTCCTCCATACTAGAGGCAGAGTGATTCTCAGGCTAAAATGTTTCCTCTTCCCTAGAACCTCTATAAGTCAAGTCTTCATCCACAGCTTGGATGACATTAAATTGGTGCAGGGAGGCAAGAAATACGTTCAGTCAGAGTTTCCTATGGCCCAAGAAGATGTCCACAATCCCCGTCCAACATTGAATGTAGGCATTAGCTGTGGCTAAGAATGGTCGTCCCAATAGGACAAGGATCAGGTTTGTGGAAGTCTCGATGTCAAAAATGATGAAATCAACAGGGTAATGGAAATCTCCCACCTTGAATATCACGTCTTCTACCACACCTCGGGGTTGCTTAAGAGATCGATCAGAAAGGTATAAAGAAACCGAGGTGGGTCGCAAAACTCTTGGGTTAAGTTTTTGATAGGCCGAGTATAAAAGGATGTTAACACTTGCTCTTAAATCTAGAAGGGCTCCATCAATGGGGTAATCGCTAATTTCGCACAAAATGGTAGGTGAGTCGGGGTCTTTTAGTTTAGGAACAAGGTGCTTTAGTATTATGGAACTCATATGCTCGTCCTGCTTAGCCAGACCATCCATGTGCACCCTTGATTCTATCCCTTGCATTGACAAGTCCCTAAGGAATTTTATGAATGCTAGTGATTGCTTAATGTCATTGAAGAGAGGCTTATCCATTCTCACTTGTTTAATCATGTCCTAGATGGACTCAGTGGAGGCCTCTTTCCTAAATATAAAGGGTGCAAGTGGGGCTACCGAATGTGTCACTGAGTAGCCATGAAAAACCCTATGGGGGGCAAAGTGAGGTGTGGTCCTGCTGGTGGTGGGTGTAAAATTCAGGGGATTGTGTACCCAACTAGAGGGAGCAAGTGTGCATGAATCAGTGTTGGGTGCTTCAAGTTTTATCTCTTTATTTTCGCCCTTGCTTGATTGCTCCTTACCTTTTTCATCTATCATCTTGCTACTTTGGAAGGTGGCTATCACCTGGGCTTGCTCAGGGTATGATGAAAGACTAGATTTCGTAATTACATGCTTAAACTTTGTAATTAGGTACTTTAATTCATGCATTGAGGCTTATATTTTTAATTAAATACCTAATTACTCTCAATATTTTAGCATAGTGTCCTATTTATAATATTTGGGTTTTATTGAGTAAATTATGAATTTGTGGTATTTTTTTTATTAAAGGGCGATTATTGGAAGCTAAAACCAATGCTACATCATAATCTGTGCATAATTTTCTCGTTCGAGCTCTGATCGAGACGATTCAAAATTATGTAGAAAGTTGAGAAAATTATCTACAACTTTCCTGTTTTAAGATTTGAGAGATACGGGCTCTAAAATGGTCAAAATCACCCTCGTTTGGTGGGAAACAAAATAAAGAAGAAAAGCAGAAGCAAAAGAAAAAACAAGAAAAAAAATATAATACTTACCTTGATGTGACCCGGCCATGCAGACGGGTTCGGATCCTTCAGGCCATACATAGGGCTTCGTTCCCCTTCCCCTATATATTGTTTTCTTTCTTTCTCTTTCGAAACCATCCCCCTCTCTTCCTCCTCCTTTCTCTCTCAACTCTTTCTTCTCTCTACTCTCCCAATAGCACCCAAGCGCTCCCTCTCTTCCTTGCTCTCCTTTCCTTTCACTCATACCCTTACAGATCTCTCTCTCCCTCTTCTCCCCCTCTCTTCCTCTTGGTCTCTCCCTCCTTCCCTATTTCTTGATGTCCCGAACTCCCCCTACTCTCCTTGCTCCTGCCATAGTCTCTTGCTGCTGCTGCTGTACTGCTGCTATTGGTCAACTATTGTGACTCTTCTGCTGCTATTGTGCCGCTTCTGCTACTGCCATGAAGCCGATGAGGCCTTGCTATTACATGGGGTTGCTATTGAAGCAATCCGAGGAGTTCCCTGTTGTTGTTGTCTACTGGAAAGCCAACCCGAGCCACCTTCTCCTGCTGTTTTGCTGCCACGACTACTGAACTCGAGCCATGGCCAGCTTTGTTTTTTTTTTTTCTCTCTCTCTCTTTCTTTCTTTTTCTTTTTCTTTTTCTCTTATTTCTTCTCTCTTTTTTTAGTTTTATTTTTTTATTACTTTTAATTAATAGCATAATTTTATTTTTTTAAAATTGTGTTTGGAAGTTATCAGTAAGGTTTAATTGTGTTCTTTCACTTCTTAATTAGTATTATCACTTGAGTTAGTATTTGATTTGAGTGATTTATTTTAGGATTCAAATATTGTTGTGTTTTATTTAATTTAATGTTGGTTTAATTAAAATCTGATTTTTTTTTTTTGTGTTTAAGTTTATCGTTTAGTTGTTAAAATTCTAATTTTAGTTTGAGTTCTTAAATGCGTTAGAAATTTGGCTATTGTTGAATTTATGTTTGAATGAGTTTATTTTTTTATTTTTTGTGCTTAAATTAAGTAGGAAAGATATCATCTTTACTTTTTATTTCGAAGTTCAACGCGTGTTTCAGTTTTTATTTGGCTATTAAACATAGGATCTCAGTGTTAATTTAGTGCGCGTTAGGATTTAGAATTTAAATTGCATGTTTGTTTAATTTATCAAAAGAAATCTCAAACATCCTAAAAAATCCAAATCTGAACTGTGTTCAGTGCTTTTTTTCTTCTTATTTTCTTATTGGAATTACGTAAAATTTGAGATTAAACTGCATTCCTTAAGGAGATGATATGGCCTTTGGGCTAAATATTACACAACAGAACTCCTATACTTGGGATAACTTCTAAGTTGCTCATTTTTAGAGTGAGTCAAGTTTTGGGAGCCGTTGCTGGGGAATGTCCGTCTTAGTTTCAAATTAGTGTTTCGCCGTCATTTTAATTTTTCTCATGAAAAAAAAAAAAAAGGAATTGAGCTTTGAAGAAAATACGGTTGCACTTGCACCACACACACTTATGGATTTTTTGCAGCCTACATACATCACTGCACCATCTTACACTGTTTTACCTAATGATGAACCTAACTTCATAATGTAGCGCGGGAGGACGTCATTGATACCTCAATTCTACGAGATGGAATCTGAGTGTCCTTATTGGAACCTGAAAGAGTTTGAATTGACTTGCAATATTATTTTTTTTCTTGTGCTAGAACTTATGAATTTACTAAACTTTGTTTATTTCTTGCCTCTTTGAAGGATAGGGTGAAGATGTGGTTTAATTCTTTGAGACCTCACTCTATCTCTAATTGGGCTGATATGGAGCATGAATTTCTGCATAAGTTTTTTCCCTTACAAAGAACTCAATTTTTGTAGGAACGGATCATTCAGTTTATGCAAAAGGGCGATGAAACTTTTCAAGCTTGCTGGGAGAGGTTCGAGGATCTACTAAGTACTTGTCCACATCACAGGTTTGAATCATGGAGGTTAGTCAATTATTTCTATATAGTTCTTACTCCTGATTGCAAACACTTTGTCCAGACCATGTGCAATGGAGAACTCTTCAGCAAAGAACGAGATCATACACTATCATTCTTTGATTACTTAGCTGAAAGTGTCTGACAAAGGAATATACGATACGATCAGGCACCCATGGCAGTACAACCTGTTGACCTTATAGGTCACGCCCGGTTTTGATAATGACAAATACTCCTATATTTAATGAATATCTAGTTCTTGTGCAGGTCTACATTAGCAAATACATTGACGACACAAAGAGAAAATGAAGTTGAAGACCAAATCTCCTTTTGTAATGCATTTCATGTCTATTTGGTCTGTAATAGTAGTTAGGACATTTGGTTTGTAATAAGCACATACAACACATGCATGGTTTATCTTGTAAGTTCAAACCAAATCATAATGCAAAATGACCTTAGAATGACCTTAGGGTTTACCCTTTGGTCGACCGACACCAGACTTTTTCGGTGTCTTAATTTTGGACATAAATGACCCTAGGACACACACATTTGCACATATGTTTGTTAGGCACTCCATTAGGGTTCATGTGTCTCAAAATGGGACCGAAATGCACACTTGGTGCACTTTCGGTCGACCGAACCAGGAAGTTCATTCTGCCCTGGTCGATCGAACCAGGCCTAGGTCAACAGTTGACCAAGGCCCTAGTCAATCGAACCAGGTAGTTCAAAGGCCCTGGTCGACCGACACCCCCTGGTGTCAAAAGTTTGACCATCTGGTCGACCGAGACAAAAATGAACTACAACTACCTGGTTGACCGAGGGTCCTTGGGAAAAATCTCAGCTGTCTGGTCTACCGAACCAACAGTTCAAAATGGCATGGTCGACCAAACCTCGAAAAATTAAGAAATCGCCCTCTCCTGGTCGACCGAGCCCTCAGTTCAAAAGTCCTTGGTCGACCGAACCATATGAGACTTGGTCGACCAAAACATTTCTGGTCGACCGAACCTCTCAGGTTGCCCTGATTTTTACCATGGTTAAATATTTTTTAAACAGAGTTAAAATGTTTTAAACGTCATTAAACTTCCCTAATAATACCCAATAGGTCCCCAACGGTCATATTTTCTCCCATGCCTATATATATGAGATCATTTGTGCAAATGAAGAATGATTAACCACTTTGATTAGGAGAAATTCTCTGAAATTTCTAAAAGTCTTATAATACTCATATTTGAGCCTCTTACACTCATACTTACCTTCTCATATTGATTAAACCCTTTGTAAGTTGATTGAGTGCTAGTCTAAATAGGTTTGCTCTCTCACTCTTGATTGATTGATTTGATTTTTTACGAGAGCTAAACCTAAGTGTTCTTAGGGGGCTTTTGCTAATAAGCCTATCCTAAGAAGACTTGTTTAAGCTTCCAAGTATTGCATTTGTGTTGCAATATTTTAGGAAGCTTGTATTTGTTTTTGGGTTGCAAAATCATTTTCAAAACATACCCAAATATCTTGTGTGATTTATATTGATATATTTGTGAAAAGATATTTGTGTTTGTGATAGTAATCTTTGTTGCAATATTCACTCACTCATACATTATTTGCTGAATACAAAGATTACACATCTTTTGCAAACCAAGCATATACATCATTTGATACTTACATGTTTGAGATACCCTGCTAATTGAAATACTTGAGACTTGACATCTTTGTGTGAACTTATTGGTTGAATATATTGTGATACAAAGATTACTTGTTTGACACTCTCACGTATGCATTACACTGATAGAAAATACTTTTTAGAGTTGAACCATCTAGACCACATTGAGCTTACATATTGAATCATATTGTGGTGTATGTTATTGCGCGCATTTGGGTACATATCTGCTTTACACAAAAGCAAAATCACTGTACCATTTGATTGTAATACACATTTGTTGTATTTCCAGGCACAGACCTAAAAAGGGAGACTAGCCCTAGAATAGTCCCGAATTGGCTTAGACCCAGTTAGGAAAGCTAGGTGCGTCGTCCTGTTAAGGCGTGTAGGTTGAGGTCAACCCCTCTAATTAATCTGGTTAAGGTTAAGGTCATCCCTATGTTAATTTGACCTGGTTGTAAACGGTGCCGCTCCACCCTTAAGTGAGCTATTAGTGGAATCCCCTGGCTTGCGAGCTAGAGGCGAGGACGTAGGCACAGTTGGCTGAACCCCGATATCATATCGTGTGCCTTGTTTATATTTCTATACTTTATATTTACCGCACATGTATGTTATGGTGTGAATGATGCATTTGATTTAATTTCCACATCATCTTTATCTACGCATTTGGAATTACATAAAAGAACCCAGGTTTGTGTAATACTGATTGTGGGATTAGTTGAACTTAGGAAGAAAGTTTAAAATTCCAATTCACCTCCCCCCCCCCCTCTTGGGTATACACCTTTTCCAACACAACCTATTGGCGCAATCAGTGGTGGAGATAAATATGAGCCAACATATTATCTAGACACTCTTCTACCTCAGTATCAGCTACAACAGATCCCTTACAGCTGTGTACCATCAGGATTTCAATCTAATGTAGCACCTGCTCCACCGAAGAAGTCTCTTGAGGATGCTTTCCAACAATTAATGTAGATTCAAATTACAACTAACAATCAGTATACTCGGGCCATAAATGAATTGCGGGACACTGCTAATGCGATGAGCATGTAGTTGGATATCTTAGAAAAATGGAAATTTCTTATAGAACCTCAGTCTAGTCCTCAAGATTACCAGCAGCAATAGCCACAAATATATAATGTTTCTTTTGAGATAGCGGAGGCCATTATTACTTCGAGAAGTAGGAAAGAAGTTTGCCAACCTGAGATGCTCATCGACAGACAACAAGTTGTCCTTGCACCTAAAGCTACGGCTAAGATAGAGGAAGTCAAAGAAATATCAAAGGAAGTGGGCCTAGAAGTGAAGAAGTCAGTTAATGAGGAGGCTGAGACTCATAAGGAGTACCAACCTATGGTACTCTATCCTCAGAGCTTGGCATTCGTGGAACCGTCACTCCCGACTGGAATAAACGTCAAGGAGTCCAATGCTGAAGCAAATCCCCGCAGTGGTAAGATGATTGGTACATCAGATAAAGGGGGTGAGCAGAATGGTGAGGATTTAACTTTCAAGGAACCAGGTAAAACTTTTAATGTTAATGCTTCTAACAAACCAAAGGTAACTGTTCTAACACCTTTGCCTCAAAGACCGGTTCTTAAAGAAGTGAAATCCCTGGAAAATATACTGAATAAAGATCCCTTCTTATTAAAACAAGGAAGGCAATCTACTCATGTTTTGTCTAGTACCTTAGAACGTACTGATTTATTTAAGTCTACCTTTTGTGCAAATAACAAGACAAATTCGTTATGGTGACTCAAATTTGGAGACTCACCGGTTCAAATTATAGGCCTGTACCCACCAGATGAAATTCCTCCAAAGCCTCCGCCAGACAACTGTGATGTTTTCCTTTCCCTTTTCATTTTGTTTTACCTCATTTTATTTTTAGTTAATTTTCAGGTACATTTTTCTATAGTTTCAGTTTTTCTTTTCCATTATTTCCCCACCCAGGTACGTCCTGCTTCTCTCTTGCACAGTTTTTCTATTTCCCCTATGCTTTCACATTGAGGACAATGTTCCACTTTAGTTGGAACGGTGAGAATTTACATGTGACACTGTGCATGTCTACTTGCAAGGTTTTGTTTTAATTAATGGAAAAAAAAAAACAAGAAAGAAAGAAAGAGTATTGAGGAATCACAGGATTATGCCATGATTAACACTCACATATACCCTTCACATACTTGCATATAACCTAAGAATTACACACTCGAGTCATTTATGTGTAGTTTCTCTTTATATGATTTTGTAACTCCATGAAAGTTGGTTGGTAGTTCATTCGTGTTAATCTGGCTCTATAAACTCTTGTATTTACATGGTATCTCATAAGGCTAAAAATACACGTTCATGTGACTTGTAGCACTTAGGGTTCCTTGTGAGCATTGAGAGAGCACCTGTGGCGACTATGACACCTTGTGAAGTTGTATTGAGCCATTTATCGTTCTTTTGAGTTTTTGACATCGGATTAGAGTTCATGAAACTCAACTTTTCCTTTTTTTTTTTTTTCTGGATACTCTTTGTACACTAGTCTCTATTTTTGACTTGCTAGCCTAAAGGTGACATCTAGTAGGGAGATAGAAACCTAGGTCTTGTAGCCTACTCAAGATGTGAAGGCTAAACCACCCATAGAGATAGACTTAGTTTATGGACTATTGTTCGATCTTAATTCCCATTGGTGGTATGAAGATAATAAAAGAAGTGTAATAATTGTCCTAATTGATCAAGAAAATACAGAAATGGAAGAATAAGCTAAAGAAAGAATAAGAAAAGTATAATTGAAATGTTAATGCCTACTCCACACAAATACCACAAAAAGTCAAGGACACGGCACATGTTCTCCACGAATGAAGATTCTTTAACCGTCTAATGCCTCAAATGTATTCACCTCTGGTTTGTGAATAAGTTGATCTAGAGTGGTCTTGGTTGGACATGGAGAGTAGATGAGAAGATGCTAGGGTGAAGGACCCGACACCTCACAAATAGGCTAGATCCTTTTCAGACTAGTCCACTCCAAAATTTTTCGTTTGCTCCTTGCAATATGTGGGATGTTTGATCACGACACTCCTCCTCACATGTGATGAGTTAATCCATTCTTTTTGAGTGTTTTTTAGGGTATACTAGTTAGGCCAAGTCAAAACGACCGTTTTTTAGGTGTCCACTAGTATCTTAGGTGTAATGAGTCATACACATCACACATTCCTCAAAATTTCACCTGTTTATACTCAAATTTATATGACCGCATTAACTCTAAATTGTATCGCTGGTTAATTTCATGTGAGTATATTGTTCTTAATTGCTATATAATGATGAAACTTGCATGAGTGACGCGCTTCAGAGTTGTGTGCATTAAATATGAACGAGCTGGTGTAAAATTTGGTTATATTCCTGTATGTGAAACGGTATGGTTGTGTCGCATGTGCATTCATTTCATGTTTGTTGCAGTTAGTATTTGTGGATACCGCTCAAAAATTCATTCATGTTATTTGCTAGAGAGTAGCAAAATGTTAGTTGCGGGGTGTGATTATGCGCTTAAACGGCATAACTAGGTGCTTTAATTCACGCATTGAGGCATATATTTTTAATTAAATACCTAATTACTCTCAATATTTTAGCATGGTGTCCTATTTATAATATTTTTATTTCATTGAGTATTATTAATTTTTGGTATATTTTTTATCGCAAGGCGATTATTGGAAGCTAAAATAGACACTATTTCGTAATCTGTACATGATTTTCTCATTCGAGCTATGATTGAGACGATTCAAAATTATGTGGAAAACTGAGAAAATTATCTTCAACTTTTGTGTTTTAATCTTTGAGTGATACGGGCTCTGAGATGGTCAAAATCACCCTCATTCGCTGGAAAACAAAATAAAGAAGAAAAGGAGAAGCAAAAGAAAAAGAAAAAATATATATAATACTTACCTCGATGTGACCCGGCCATGCTGCCGGGTCCAAATCCTTCAGGTTGTGTGTAGGGCTTCCTTCCCCTTCCCCTATATATTGTTTTCTTTCTTTCTCATTTTGAAACCAATGCCCTCTCTTCTTTCTCCTTTCTCTCTTTACTTTTTCTTCTCTCTACTCTCCTAACAGCACCTGAGCGCCTGATTACGCGTCAAAACTGCGTAATTGGGCACTTTAACCCGAGATTTACGTTTATATTTTTAATTAAATGTTCAAAATTGTCCAATATTTTAATAAAGTTCCAAAATCATCATTCTTGAACTTTATTGCACTATTTATGAAGTTTTGGTAATTTTTTGTTGCAGGAAAAATCTCAGAAACCAAAACCAACACCTGTTCGTATTTCATACATAACGTTTCCTTCCAAGCTCTGATCGAGACGATTCAAATTTCTAGAGAAAGAGGAAAGGATTATCTACAACTTTTATGTTTTGAGTTTTATGAGAAACGAGCTCTAGAAGAGTCATATTTGTGATGAACAAAGAACAAAAAAAAATGAAAAAATATAATAATTCAAGTCCTTTCAAACGGGCCAGGTCAGATTCATCTTGGTTGGATCCGGGTCTAGGGTTTCCCCCCCTATCCTTTAAATTCCCTTCTCTTCCTCCCCCTGCCCAAGCAGCTCAAGGGCTCCCCATTCTCTCATTCTCTTCCTCTTCTTCTTCTTCTTCTTCTTCTTCTTTTTGCTATCTCTCTTCCCTTAGCTTCTCTCCTTTCTCACTTTCTCCTTCTCTGGTTTTTATTTTTCTCTTATCACTCTCTATTCCTCTCTATCCCAGTTACCTTCCCCTCTCTCCCTTGAACTCTCCTCTATTTTCTTGCAGCACGACACCAGCCAACCGAGCCTCTTTTCCTCCCCTCAACTCTTCCTCCCCTCTTACTCTATTTCTCTGCAACCCGTGAGCCCTCTCCAGCAGCTCCTCCACTCTCGGCCAAGCACTTCTCCAGTAGCTCAGCCACAGCCGTCTCAGCCAGAATAGCAGCTTCGTCCCAACTCCAGCAGCAGACCCAAGCACCACAGCCTTCTCCGCCAGACTTCCTTGTTGCTGCTATACCAACACAGCCCGAGGCCTCTCCACCTTGCAGTCTCCACCATAGTACCAGCCCCTGCCACAGCTCTGTGGATTTGTTTCTCTCTCTCTCTCTCTCTCTCTCTATCTCTCTCTCTCTCTCTCTCTCTCTCTCTCTCTCTCTTTTCCTTTCTTTCTTTCTTTTATTTACTTTTCTTTGAATCTTGGAATATTGAAGAAAGTTTAGTTTTTTTAATGTTATTGGAGTTTTCTTTCTTTTTGTTTAATTTGAGTAATGTTGGGTATTTCATTATTGTTAAATTAATCTCTTTGTTTATCTAATTGATAGTTAATTTAATTTAGAATTCTTAATTAAATTCGGATAATTTTTTGTCGAAATTCGATTTAGTCAGGGTCTATAATTAGTAAAGGTTGTGTTTTTATTGTGTTCCGTTATTGTTTACGTCTTTTAAATTTCCATTGAGTTCATGTTTGCATTTAAATTGTGAGTCTTGATTTGTTCTCTTAATTGTGTTAAAGGTTCGATTTTTAGTAGGTTCGGTTTTTTTTAGTGTGTGTTTGGTTTAGTTTCCATTGGGTGTTTTTAATTCCATATTTTAGGTGACCATCTTTAAACTAACGCATGTTAAGTTTCCCTGAGTAAATTAGGATTTCCATTAGTGTTCTTTAGTTCAAAGCATGTTAGTTTTAGGACCTTAATTTACATGTCATTTAATTCATAAAAAGTGAAATTGAACGATCTTGAAAATGTGAATCTGAACCAAGTTCAGTGCATTTTTTTTTTCGATTGGACAAACGTAACATTTTGAGATTAAAACGCATTCCCTGAGGAGACGATCTAGCCCTTGGGCTTAATATTACACGACAGAACTCCTATACTTAGGATAGCTTTCGAGCTACTCATTTTTCGAGTGAGTCAGCGCCCCCTCTCTTCCTTGCTCTCCTCACCTTTCTCTCTTACCCTCTCGACTATCTCTCCCTCTTCTCCCCCTCTCTTCATCTTGGTCTCTTCCTCCTTCCCTCTTTTCTGTTTTCTCAAACTCCCCCTGCTCTCCTTGCTTGTGCCATAGTCTCTTGCTACTGCTGCTGCTAGAGGAGGTCATGTGTTGCTGCTGTACCACTATTGTTGGCCTACTGTTGTGCCGCTTCTACTGCTCCCATGAAGCTAAGGAGGCCCTGCTACTGCGTGGGGCTTTTGCTGAAGCAATTCGAGGAGGTCCTTGTTGATACTGTCAGCTGGAAGGCCAACCCAAGCCACCTTCTCATGTTGTTTTGCTACCACGGCTGCTGAACCTGAGCCACGGCCAGCTTTGTTTTTTCTCTCTCTCTCTTTCTTTCTCTTTCTCTTCCTTTTTCTCATATTTATTCTCTCTTCTTTTAGTTTTATTTTGTTATTACTTTTAATTAATTGAATAATTGTATATTTATTAGAAAAAATTTAATTAAAGTTTTAGTTTTTAAATTGTGTTTGAAAGTTACCAGTAAGGTTTAATTGTGTTCTTTCACTTCTTAATTAGTATTATCACTTGAGTTAGTATTTGATTGAGTGATTTCTTTTAGAATTTAAATCTTGTTGTGTTTTATTTAATTTAAATTCGGTTTAATTAAAATCTGATTTTTTTTTTCGTGTTTAAGTTTATCATTTAGTTGTTAAAATTATGATTTTAGTTTGAGTTCTTAAATGCGTTAGAAATTTGCCTATTGTTGAATTTATGTTTGAATGAGTTTATTTTTTTATTTTTTGAGCTTAAATTAAGTAGGAAAGATATCATCTTTAGTTTTTATTTCAAAGTTCAACGCATGTTTCAATTTTTGTTCGGCTATTAAACATAGGATCTCTGTTTCTCAATGTTAATTTAGTGCGCGTTACGATTTAGAGTTTAAATTGCATGTTCGTTTAATTTATTAAAGGAAATCTCAAACATCCTGAAAAACCTGAATCTAAATTGTGTTCGGTGCCTTTTTGTTTCTTATTTTCTAATTGGAATTACGTAAAATTTGAGATTAAATTGCATTCCCTAAGGAGACGATCTGGCCTTTGGGCTAAATATTATACGACAGAACTCCTATACTTGGGGTAGCTTTTGAGCTTCTTATTTTTAGAGTGAGTCATTCCGGTTCACATTCCACCCTATATTGTCCCTTAAGATTTGTTATAGACTAACTTGGTAACTTACCCTCATCCCTCCGACTTAAAGTAGTAGCAAGCTGCCTCATGGTGGCTTCTAGCGTTGCGATAGATTAGGAATGGGAGTGAAGGAGTTACTGGTCCACTTGACAGTCAGCTTCGAATTGCTTAAGCGTTGTCAACACCATCTCCTAAAATGAATCATATTTAGATTAAGATGGAGGCAGCTGCTGAATGGTTGAAGGTCTAGGGGCTGAGTTCGGATGATTTTGGAAATTTTGATACGAGTGTGGAAGCACAGCATTAGGGTTTTGTTGAGGTCTTTGGCTTTGAAAAATCAGAGCACCCAGGATTATAGGTATTCGAATAAGGGTCATTGGACGGCTTATCATACCAATTGTGAGTGGCCTTTACTTCCTCCTGCACAAGCTCAGGCTGGGAGTGCACATGCGGGCAATTATAACATGTATGTGAAGGGTTAGAACAAATAGCACAAACCTCTGCACCCGCTATTGTCTGCAGTCTTAAGGACAAGCATTGATCTAATTTTTTAGATATAGTATGCAGAGTAGGGGCTAGGTCCCCATTTGTTGTTAATACGTAGACTCCCTTAGGTTTCGAAGTTACTGGATTGGGTAGTCTACGAATAGCTTCCATGTGCTGCTAAGAGTTCTCAGCCAAATTTTCAAAGAGAATCCATGCTTCGTTTTCATGCTTTGTGAGGAAAGTACCTCTGCACAATGCATCTATCGTAGACCTTTCTCTCTCAACTAACCCTTCTTAAAAAGTTTGCACTAATTAGCACTTGGGGACCTGGTGATGTGGGCATTTACGGAGAAGGTCCCTAAAGCACTCCCAAGTCACGAAAAAGAGTCTCCCATCCATCTATAAGAAACTTGTGATGGCTCTCCGAAGCTGGTTAGTTTTTCCAATTGGGAAGTACTTTTTAAGAAATTCATGTTGCATGGTGGCCCCGTTGACTACCGAGTACGATTCTAAGGACGTCAGTTAATATTTGGCCTTATCCTTAAAAAAAACGCGAAAATCCTAAGATGGAGAGCATCATCACTAAAATTAGGTATGCGGATCGTGGAACAAATTTCCAAGAACTCATCTAGGTGCTGGTAAGGATTTTCAATAGAGTTCCCATGAAAGTTGAGCAGCATCGATATGATTGAAGTATTTATCTCAAATTGTGCCACCTGGACATCCGAAAACCAAATGCAAGACAACGATGTGTATGCATTAGGTACAAGGTAGTCCCTAAGTGGTCAAAGGTGTTGCTTTCTCACCACAAGTAGATGGGGAGTGTGGGGTTCCGGGATTTTTTTAGTGGGAACCAAAGGGTTATCTTCGGCCATTGCTTTCAGTTTAGATGACCCAACCTTCTTCATATTAAAGATAGTTTTCCTAAGGGACCTATAAGATTTTTCAATCTCAAGATCTATGAGAATTATCTTGGGTTCCAAAGAACGTAGACCAAACATAGACACGTGTGAGCACACAGATTCTGACTTCAAAAATAGAAAACAAAATATAGAAAATAAAAATTAACAAAAAAGTGAAAGCAAAAGGAGAGAAAATAAAAAGAACAAGGCAATAATACTCTAAAATAGAAGTTGGCTCATAACTGTAGCCAAGTCCCCGGCAATGGTGCCAAAATTTGGTAGGCTCGCCAAGGCTTGGGTCCTTAACTACCAAAAATAATATTTATAAAACCTGACTATCCCAAGTTCAGTAGAAAGTGGGTAAGTCAGGTATCGATCCATGGATATGTGAAGTACAGCTATTAAACCACTTCCAATTTAGTTTACTAAAGCCTTGTTATAAAAAATAAGTGAAAGATGGTATTTTTCAAAGGGGATTATCTAACAACTACTCGAAAGCATGTTACTGAAAGCAAGTAAATATAAACTACTGGAAAGCAAGTAAATTTTTAAGTTAGCCTACTCCTACAAAGTGATATTGTGGTCCGAATCAAACGCTGGACGTCATGCTTCTAACTACGCTCATCCAAACTTCCATAGAAGTACTAACCCGAGCAAGCCAAAGCGGGAAAGGGGAGATCGAGAGCATAGAGTAGCAAGGGTGCACCAACCATCTAGAGTATGGTCGGGAACCAGAGTATACCTTGTCTCAACGATAACGAACACCTCGGCGGTTCCATAGTAGACTATTTCCCTCTAACTGATACGTAGTAGTGCTTATCCTTATCTGCAATCGTTCGTCAAACACACAGTGAGTAAATGGAAATTAGTAAATTGAAAACAGTAAATGAAAGCATGAGTAAAAAATATTATCCCTTTATCATTCCAAATGTCTGTCACTAACACCAGAAGTATAAGAGGAAATGCTAACATACACGACTATTTTATGAACGCCGCCAGTTGTCACAAGCCGTCGGACACTCTATACATGAACCAAAACTACTCTGCTCTATTCTAACTTGGCTCTTAATGACTTCCTAGGTTTGTCACTAACCTAAGAGAAGCCAAAGAGGAACCCAGAGCTTGTGTTTGTAGCAAATACGTATAGGCTCTAGGGTTTGCAAGGGTTTTTTTACAAGTTAGGAAAGTTTGCATCAAATCTCATGTAGCAGATCATTGATGTCGACCAAGTCGCCCTTATGTCATTCTTATGCGCACCCTAGTCGGATCTCGTGGGAAGTCAGGGATTCGAATCTTCAATATATTTGACTTCGTCGCGCCTCAGGGTCTTGATGGTCGAACTGATGGTCGAGACTTACAGTATCTCGACATGGTCGCCCCAACGGTTTACTTGGTTGAGCACTTGGTCAAACCTTGTAGCATTTTGATCTCAATCTGAAACTTGGAGTCCGTAGTGCAAGACTGGGTCGCCCCTATGGTTTGCTGGTCGCGCCACATAGTCGAACGTCATCTTCTTATCTATTTATGATCTAAAGCATCTAGAGCTTGGCTGAATGTCTGAATTTGAGCTTTGAATCCTCTAAATCCTCCTTGGCTTCTTGTAATGCCTAAGTCCATGGTTTTAACCTATTTTTCCTAAAAGGAAAAACAAACCTTGCATAACTTTGAACAATGATAACTTTGGTAAATACATAATAAAATGAGGATAAAAAAAAGGTAAATGAGGCTCTAAAATCTTGTATTTTAGGGACTCGTCAATTGCTTGACCTAGTCATGCCTAAAGGGTCTCCTAGTCACACCCTGGTCAAAACTCTCTGGATCTCTGCATCAGTTAGGCTTGTGTTCATCCAACCTGGTCACCACTCAAGGTTTCTTGGTCACACCATTGGTCGAACCTCTTAGCATCTCCACTTTAGCCTACACTCTGGAGTCTTCATTTTGTGACCTGGTTGCCCCTTGTGTTTGCTGGTCGCACCACATGGTCAAGCAAGGTCTTGTTTTCTTTGATGAGCTAAGTCTTTGGGGACTTGGTTGAGCACCTGGTTGAGCCTTGTGCTTCCCAATTACTCCCTTGACTTCTTGCATTACTTAACTCCTTGATTTAACTTCATTTTCCTAAAACATGAACAAACCACTCATAACTCCAAACTATGATAAGAAATGGTAAATATAAGATAAATGAGAACAAAACATAGGTAAATAGGGGCCTAAAATAGTGCATTTTAGGGACACATCAGTGATTCCTAATTTACAACTAATGGAAAGGTACCCTACTGATATGTTCACAACTTTGAGCAAGGATACATGACTTTGAATATAGATAATTCTTTACGGAATATGATCATTGTTTGGTAAAGT
The DNA here is from genome assembly GCF_029873635.1 of Malania oleifera. Lineage (NCBI taxonomy): Eukaryota > Viridiplantae > Streptophyta > Magnoliopsida > Santalales > Ximeniaceae > Malania > Malania oleifera. Next base: position 3,653,434 of record NC_080427.1, on the reverse strand, counting down.
TTTCCTATAGAAGAGAAAGCTTTTGCATTAACTATAAATAGGTAATTTTTACATTTTAAGCATAGAGGGAATATTCTATTACAATTTATTGAAGACCTTGAATCCCTTTTTGGATGCTTCTAATTTGATCATAGTAGGATGTATTTTAATAAGCACTAGTAGATTAATAATTGATCATGATAATCAGTGCTTATAACTTTAAAGACCCGGTGAATTATACGAATTTAATAATAGGAGGAAGAGAGAAAAGGAAATTAAATTTGATATATATCAAGGTCTTATTAATGAACACAACACGTTTATCAACGAAGTGGCTTATTGGGCTCTTTGATGAGGACACGTGTCTCGTCAACGAGAAGATACCGAGAGGCTATTTTTGAACTCTGAATTTCACTAATGAGGAATAAGTGTTCGTTGACGAATTTCTTTTATGACCTCATCGACGAAGTGACGTGTCTCATTGATGAAGGCCAGTGTATAAATAGCCTAAACTCGAATTTTCGACAAAATTTTCACGTGCAAACCCTCCTCCTCTCTTTCTCTCTCTCTCTCTCTCTCTCTCTCTCTCTCTCTCTCTCTCTCTCTCTCTCTCTCTCTCTCTCTCTCTCTCTCTCTCTCTCTCGTTCTCTCTCATTCGTCCCTCTCCCTTTCACTCTAAGATTTCGGGCCGGATTCTCTCTGGTTCGACAATCCGAGGCCACCACGACACTTCTAGGAAAGTTCTCTTCAAATTTTATGGAGTAGATCGCTAGTGGAGTTAACTTGAATTCCATCCCAAATTCAAGGTAAGGTTTTTTATATGGTATTGGCTTTCCTATAGTTGTAGAAAATGTAGTACTTGAAAAAAATACTGAAGTTTTGTTTAGAGAGATGTTGTTTTCAGGATGTTGAACACCTGCGGGTGTAGGACCAGTCATATTAGGAGCTTTTCAGTAGTCAGGTAAGGGAAATATGCCATGCTAGTTAAAATAAAGATTTTTACGAGTAAAATATAGTATATGATTATGGGTTTTTAGAGCAAGAAGTTATACAGTTTTATACATTATATTTAATAAGTTTTAATTATTGTGTGGCATGAGAATATAGTACAAAATTCTACACAGCTTTTTACAAATTATACAGTTTTGTTACAAGCTATGGCTACATAGTATTTATAGAATCATGTTTCACAGTATATATGCAGAAAGATGTTTTTACAGTGTTTTTAGTATCATGATTTATAGTATATACAGATAGGAAGATGTTTTTACAATATTTCCAAGATCATAATTTACAGTATATAGAAATAGGAAAATGTTTTTACAGTTTTTCATAGTACCATGATTATATAGTTTTACAAAAACCATGATATATAGATCATAGAACCATGACATACAGAAATACAATTGATATAGAAATACAGTTTATTACAGCATCATGGTTAATAAAGTTGATACAGGATCATAGTAAAATAGATAGATTTTATATAAAAATGTATTATATAGTGTTAGACCCTGATGGACCATTAGAGATCAGTTTACAGAGCACGGAACCATAGCTATTTACAGTTTAGAGTGCAACCATATAACTCAGATAGTATGTGGATTTACAGTAATCGATCGTGCCTATGTAGTGGATAGGCTACTCGTCAGTTAGGGTTAAGGTAGCCGATCTGACTTTCGGAGTATAGTGACTTATCCTAGTAGGCTAGCCAGTGATAGGTGCCGCCTACGGGCCACACAACCCTATCATGAGGGGTTATATCATGACATACAGTTATCCATCCAAGAAAATTTTTTGAGTTATTATATGTATATTCAGATTTACAAAAACAGCAGATGTATCTATGAATATTAGAAGTATTATGAATAGAAAATTCATAAAGACGGTTGTGTTAAGTAACATAGCTATGAGCTATGTTGTACGTTATTTATACATGTTTTCTCAAATTCAGTTATTTATGGTATTTCTAAATTAGATTCTACAAATTGTAATTCATTTGCCACACACTAGCAATAGTATATTTCGTCTTACTGTGCGTTGTCTCATTATAGTGATTTAATATTTTCAAGTGATCCAACTAGGCGAGCAGATAGAGGGGGCTACAGTACTGCCCTATTTGTAAGGTGAGTATATTGGGAGGTTATTTTTGTATAGCACTAGTTTCAGTTCAGGGTATTTTTGGGAATAGTTGTGTATATATATTTTGGGAAATATTCTGACACTCTGGTATTGTATATATATGGTTATTGTTTTATGAATTCAACTTCTCGCTGCTTAGGTTGTTTGTTGTGTATCAGATTCCATAGGTCCTATATGGACCATGACGAGGGTTTGATTTTTATTAAAAGGTATCAAAGTAGTGAAATTTCATAGTATATATATTCATAGAAAAAATATATATATAAAATAAAATCAGGTCGTTATAGTTTGATATCAGAGCCTAGGTTGCTAGGTTCTGTAGACTTTAAAGCGTAGCAGAAGCAATACCAGAGTATAGAAAATGATTGAGGTTTTGTTATATGGTTTGGGTACAGGATTTTCATTGTGGTTTATGTGTCTTTCCTGGGGTGACGATTTCAGAAAAGCCATAGTAAACTATTCTCTAGTCATGTGTCTAGGCTGCAGAATTGGATTTTGAATTAAGATCAGGAATGGTAGTTAAGTGGGAATATGGGATTTTATTTGAATGAAATAGAATAGGTTTGCATGGGAGATAGGGTATTTAAAGTGTGTTCTTTGTTTTTCAGGATGGACCCAGGAAGTAGTGGTACGAACGTAGAGGGAGATGGATCAGTACCTTCCAGTATGGGAGGTGGAGATACTAATGCAGTATTGCACAGCGTCACCCAGTAAGTGATGGCTAAGATGGCCAGGAGATCAAGGGAGCGTAGCTGCACGATCGAGCAGTTTCATGTATGAAACCCCCATTTTTTCTGGAGAAATTGACCCGATTATAGCTGAAAATTGGGTCCTGGACATTGAAGATATGTTGGCAGTGCTTCCATGTAGAGACAAACAGAAGGTAGTATTTGCGGCGTTTAAACTGACAGGAGAGGCAAAACGCTGGTGGAGATCAGCGAGGTTGATTGAGGAGCAAAGGCCGGATCCAGTGCCAGTGACGTGGAGTCGATTCAAGGAGCTGTTCTTCAAGCGACATTTCCCTACTATCATTCAGAGAGCGAAGGCAACAGAGCCTAAGCCCTTAGTCCAGGGGCAGATGATAGTATCTTAGTACGCAGCTCAATTTATTGAGTGGTCTCAATCTGCCCTGCATTTGGCACTAGACGAAGAGAAAAAAGCAAGAAAGTTTGAAGAAGGTTTGAGCCATAACTTGTTTAAGCAGGTTATTGGATTACAAGCTCAGACATTTGTAGAGGTCATAGATACGGCTGTGATTATTGAAAGTGGCATGCAGAGGGGTATCACAGCTCAGAGTCAAAGAAAGAGGCCCATGCCTCAGGGTTTTCAGGCAGGTTCCAGTCGGGGCCCATGGAGAGGAGACCATTATAGGGGAGATCAGAGACATACAACAAGACCTTATGAGAATCAGGGTATGTAGACCTACCCTGTGTATTAGACATGTGGGAGACAATATTTAGGAGGGTGTCGGGTAGGGAAAGATGTTTGCTATCGCTGTGGGAGACCCGACCACATGGCACGAGCATGCCTAAGACGGTCGATCTAGGTCCCAGCTCCCAAACCCTATCGGGGAGGTTATCAGGCATCTCGTGGAGGCCATCAGAGGAATGTAGCCCCAGCGAGGTTTTATGCTTTGACGTCGGGTGCTGAGGCTGCCACAGATGTAGTGACAGGTACTTTTACTATTCTGCTATATCAAGTTATTTTTTTATTTGATTCAAGAGCTACTTATTCCTTTTTCTCTACAACCTATGTCAAATTGTCTGGAAATGAGACCTAGTTATTAGATGTAGAATTGTTAGTAGCTACACCGTCAGGATCAGTGATGAGGTGTCAAAGAATGCTTAAGGGTTATCCAATAGAAATACAGGGGAGAGTGTTACCAGCTGACCTAATAATATTAGATATGTATGGGTTTGATGTAATACTAGTTATGGATTGGTTGGCAATTAATCACGCCAGTATTGATTGTCACCCGAAAGAAGTAATTTTTAGACCCCCTGGCAAGAAAGAATTTAGATTTGTTGGTTCACATGTACGTGCTTCGTCGCAGTTAGTGTCATCCATGCAAGCAAGCAGACTGCTCTTGGATGGAAGTCAAAGGTTTATGACTTTTGTAAAGGAGGTGTCAGAAAATGAATTGAAGCTTGACAGTACAGCAGTGGTAAGGGAATTTCCAGATATTTTTCCAGAAGAGCTACCTGGGTTGCCTCCCATTCTCGAGGTATATTTTGCTATAGATTTACCTCTAGGGGCAGCGCCGATCTCTAAGATTCCTTACCGTATGGCTTCAACTAAATTAGGAGAATTAAAGGATCAATTGCAAGACTTGCTGGATAAAGGATTTATACGACCCAGTGTATCACCGAGGGGAGCTCTAGTATTATTCGTAAAGAAGAAAGATGGGTCTATGAGGATGTGTATTGATTACAGGGAGATAAACAAGGTAACTATTAAGAACAGATATCCTCTACCCTATATAGATGATTTGTTTGATCAACTTTAGGGTACACGAGTGTATTCTAGGATTGACCTCAGATTAGGCTATCATCAAGTGAGGGTAAAAGTAGAGGACATCTTGAAGACAGCCTTCAGAACCAAGTATGGGCACTATGAATTCCTCATTATGCCATTTGTTCTAATAAATGCCCCAGCTATGTTCATGGACTTGATGAATAGAGTCTTTTACTTGTATTTAGACCAGTTTGTTGTGATTTTTATTGATTATATACTGGTTTACTTGAGGAGTTTTGAGGATTATGAGGCGCACTTAGGACAGGTACTACAGACGCTCAGGGAGAAGAAGTTGCATGTCAAGTTTAGTAAATGTGAATTTTGATTAAAGAAAGTGTCGTTTTTGGGTCACGTGATCTCAGGGGATGGTGTTTCTGTGCATCCCAGTAAAATTGATGTGGTGGTGAATTGGGCGAGAACGAAGAACGTTCAGGAAATCAAAAGTTTCTTGAGACTGGCAGGTTATTACCGTCGATTTGTTGAGGGGTTTTCAGCCTTATCAGGGTTTCTTATGCGTTTAACCTAGGAAAATTCTAGATTTGCATGTGATGATGAATGCGGGCAGAGTTTTCAGGAGTTAAAGTAGTGGCTTGTCACTGCACCAGCACTGACGATTCCATTAGGAGGTGATGATTATGTAATTTATAGTGATGCATCTTTGAAAGGGCTCGATTGTGTATTAATACAGCATGGTAGGGTGGTAGCATATGCTTCCAGATAATTGAAAGAGTATGAAAAGAACTACCCTACTCACAATTTGGAATTGGCTGCAGTGGTGCACGCACTAAAGATTTGGAGGCATTACTTGTATGGTAACAGATGTGAAATATTTTATGACCATAAAAGTTTAAAGTACTTCTTTATGCAAAAAGAGTTGAATATGCAGTAAAGGAGATGGCTAGAACTCATCAAGGATTACGATTGCACCATCAGCTACCACCTAGGTAAAGTAAATGTGGTGGCTGATGCACTAAGTTGTAAATCAGAGGGTACAACGTAGTTAGCAGCAGTAATTCAGTACCCAATTCAGATGGACTTGGAAAGGCTCGGCATGGAGTTAGTAAAGGATGATCCTTAGGCCGTTATTGTCAGCCTGGTTGTACAGCCTACGCTATATAAAAAGATTAAAGCCGCTCAGGGGGATAACCTAGAATTAGAAGAGGTAATAGCCAGAGTATAGGATGATCAAGGAGAGGAGTTCAGGATTTCTAAAGATGGGGCTCTGAGGTTTCACACCAGATTATGTGTACCTATGGATGATGATATTAGGAGAATGATTCTAAGGGAGGCTCAAAAATCTATACACACTGTTCATCCTGACAGTACTAAAATGTATAAGGATTTATGAGAGTATTTCTTAGTGAGTAGTATGAAGAGAGAGATTGTAGAATTTGTACAGTAGTGCTTGACGTGCCAGCAAGTTAAGGCTAAGCACCAGATGCCGACATAACAGTTGCAGCCACTTTACATCCCTGAGTGGAAGTGGGATCACATATCCATGGATTTTGTTACTGGGCTACCGCTGGCACCGCATGGTCAGAATGTCATCTGGGTAGTTGTTGATCGGCTGACGAAAACAACTCATTTTCTACCTTTTAAAGTTAGCTACCCTATGAACAAAATGATAGAGATTTACATTCAGGAGATTGTTCAACCCCATGGAGTACCGGTATCTATAGTCTCAGATCGTGATCCATGCTTTACATCATGGTTCTGGAAGAGCTTGCAGGAGGCTTTGGGGTCTCAATTAGTATTCAGCACCGCATTCCATCCTCAAACAAATGGTTAGTAAGAGAGAATGATTCGGGTACTTGAGGATAAGCTGCGAGTGTGTGTATTGGATTTTGGGGGTAGTTAGACCCAGTATTTGCCACTTGTGGAGTTTTCCTACAACAACTGCGGTGAGATTTTAATTGGGTGGCCATGTGTTTTTGAAAATAGCACCACTGAAGGGAATCATGAGATTTGGAAAGAAAGGTAAGTTGAGCCCTAGGTTTATTGGCTCATTTGAGATACTTAAGAAGATTGGGTCAGTTGCCTATCAGTTAGCTTTACCACCAGCTCTATTCAGAATACATGAAGTATTCCATGTTTTTATGTTAAGGAAATACATCCCAAATCCTTGCCATATTATCAGTTACATAGAATTAGAATTCAGTGATACTCTAGCATATATGGAAGCTCTAGTGCAGATCTTAGATAGAAAAGAATAGGAATTGCACAGTAAAAAGATACCACTAGTAAAAGTCCTGTGGAGGAATCACGCGGTAGAAGAAGCTTCATGGGAGCTTGACAATGAAATCAAATAGAAATACCCACACCTATTTAGTGGGATACAGTAGTGATATGTAAGTTAAAGTAATGATAAATTTATTTTATTTAGTACAGTGTAATTGTAATGTAGAGTATAGGATAAGTAGTATTTCTGGTTTTGGGAGAATTTTTCTCTTATGGGTATAATTGTAATCTCCCAGAACTACTTATGTAACCATGGTATTCCTCAACCATAAGCGAGGTTAAGTAATAAAATAAGTAGATTGTTTTCTTTAAGGGATGATAAATCATATGGATAGTAAATTTCGAGCACGAAATTTTATAAGGAGGGGAGAATGTACAGACTTGGTGAATTATATGAATTTAATAATAGGAGGAGGAGAGAAAAGGAAATTAAATTTGAAATATAGCAGGGTCTCATTGACGAACACAGCACGTTCATTAACGAAGTGGCTTATTGGGCTCGTCGACGGGGATACGTGTCTCGTCGATGAGAAGATACTGAGAGACTATTTTTCAACTCTGAACTTCGTCGATGAGGAATAAGTGTTCGCCAACAAATTTCCTTCATGACCTCGTCGACGAAGTGGCGAGTCTTGTCGACGAAGGCTAGTGAATAAATAGCCTAAACTTGAATTTTCTACAGAATTTTCAAGCGCAAACCCTTTTCTCTCTCTCTCTCTCTCTCTCTCTCTCTCTCTCTCTCTCTCTCTCTCTCTCTCTCTCTCTCCTGTTCATCCCTCTCCCTTTCTCTCTAAGATTTCAGGCCGGATTCTCACCGGTTCGACGATTGGAGGCCACCAGGCACGTTCATCCAAAATTCAAGGTAAGGTTTCTTATTTGATATTTGGCTTTCCTACAGTTGTAAAAAATGTAGTACTCGAAGAAATACTGAAGTTTTGTTTGGGGAGATGTTTTTTTCAGGGTGTTGAACGAGGAACCCTGCGGGTGTAAGACCAGTCATATTAGGGGCTTTCCAGTTAAAATAGAGATTTTTACCAGTAAAATATAGTATATGATTATAGGTTTTCAAAGCATGAAATTTATACAGTTTATACATTATATTTAATGAGTTTTAATTATTACGTGGCATGAGAATATAGTACATAATTCTACACAGCTTTTCATAGATTATACAGTTTTGTTACAAGCTATGGCTACATAGTAGTTACAGAATCATGTTTTATAGTATATATACAAAAAAATGTTTTTACAGTATTTTCAGGATCATGATTTACAGTATATACAGACAGGAAGATGTTTTTACCGTTTTTCCAAGATCATAATTTACAGTATATACAAATAGGAAAATGTTTTTACAGTTTTTCATAGTACCATGATTATATAGTTTTACAAAAACCATGATATACAGATCATAGAACCATGACATATAGAAATACAGTTGATACAGGAATACAGTTTATTACAGCATCATGGTTAATATAGTTGATACAAAATGATGGTAAAATAGATAGATTTTATATAGAAATGTATTATATAGTATCAGACCCTGGTAGACCATTCAGATCAGTTTATAGAGCGTGGTACCGTAACTATTTACAGTTTAGAGTGCAACCACATAACTCAGATAGTATGTGGATGTACAGTAGTCGATCGTGCCTATGTGATGGACAGGCTCCCCATCAGTTAGGGTTGAGGAGGCCGATCTGACTTTCGGAGTATAGTGACTTATCCTGGTAGGCCAGGGAGTGATAAGTCCCGCCTACGGGCCACACAACCCTATCATGAGGGGTTAAATCATAACATACAGTTATCCATCCAAGAAAATTTTTTTAGTTATTATATGTATATTCAAATTTACAGAAATAGTAGATGTATCTATGAATATTAGAAGTATTATGAATAAAAAATTCATAAAGACAGTTGTGTTAAGTAACATAGCTATGAGCTATAATGTACGTTATTTATACATGTTTTCTCACATTCAGGTATCTATGGTATTTCTAAATCAAATTCTACAAATGGTAACTCAATTGCCACACACTAGCAATAGCATATTTCATCTTATTGAGTGTTGTCTTATTCCAATGATTTAATATTTTCAGGTGATCCATCTAGGCGAGCATATCAGTCTCGCAGATAGAGGGGGTTACAGTACTGCCCTATCTGTAGGATGAATATTTTGGGAGGTTATTTTTGTATAGCCCTAGTTTCAATGGAGGGTATTTTTCAGAATAGTTGTGTATGTATATTTTGGGAAATATTTTGACACTTTGGTATTGTATATATATGGTTATGGTTTTATGAATTCAACTTCTCGCTGCTTAGGTTGTTTGTTATGTCTCGGATTCCATGGGTCCTATTTGGACCGTGATGAGGGTTTGATTTATATTAAAAGGTATTAGAGCAGTGAAATTTCGTAGTGTGTATATATATATATATATATATATATATATATATATATATATAATAAAATCATGTCGTTACAATAACTAGGTATGAGAAGGTTTTACTAGAGAGTTTTATATGTTGATTTTTTAAGTGATGACTAAATTTCCTTTTTTGAATGTCTTTTGAGTTTTGATTATGCAATTATGTTCTAAGATGAGTTGAAGGTTGGAGGGTACACAGTACTGATGTTTTTATGATTGACTACCCTAAAACTCAATTTTGTGCCATGGACAATATATGCTATGCTTTAGATATTTAGTATTTAAGCATTTAGAATTGTGTAACTAAGGAAAACACCTTTGTTCATCAAAAGTGGATTTTCTGGAGCATGCTTCTGAGATTTTATTCTAGAGTAGATGACTTCTGTTATTCATCTCAGAAATACAAGATTCCCAAAACATTTCTTCTTGTAATCCTTAAGTAGGCTAATTAAGCCCTTAACCTTTGCTTTGGACATCTTGGAGGAATGATGAATTTATGTGGAGACAAATGTCCCATTAAAGCATATGCTTTTTCAATCCTTTCTAGTCCTAGGATAGCATCCTATCTTATCCTTTTAGCAATAGCCAATACTTTCATATATTGACCAATCAAACAATGATATATAGAGCTAAAAGATCATATTGGATTTATCATTTGAAATTTTCATATTGGCTTAATTGTCTAAAGTTCTCAGTATAGTAAATGTGTATACTGGGGTTTGACATTTTGAGCACTATCCACTATCCAAGCATTTAGTCATCACTATCTCCTTTTATTTTATTTCTCATTGAATAACTAATCTTAATATCTAAGGAAGAGCAATCCTAAATTGAAAACAAAGGCGTAGTCCCAAGAGGGGGGGGGGTGAATTGGATTTTAAAAATTTTCTTTCAATTTTTTTAAGAATCCTTAACCTCTTGTTGATTTAACAATCACACATAACTCAATCAAATAAAATATATTCAATCAATCAAGATGCAACACTTTGATAGATTCAGCATTATTGTATGTAGCCCTTTTATATTCAATCCCTATAGTGAATGTGAATTTGAACCAAGCTCTGCATATATGAAATCATTCCTCAATGCAAACCACAACCCAATTCCCAAACAACTCATAATTTAAATAAACTCTTTAGTTAATTTGTCTTTGGGTGTTAACCAAACAACGTACTTCCTTTTGAGATTTCCGCAAAGTTTTGATCAACCAACGTACTCCCTTTCGGTTTCTGCAATCCCAAATCAAAATTAAAGTTTAAGTTTATTTAACTTCCAAATTACGTACTTTGTATAACTAAGAAAATTAAATCATCCACGCAGTTTATATATGCTAAATATAAATAAAGTAAGGAAAAGAGAGAATGAGATTGAGTTTTTACTAGGTTCAGCTTATCCCTAGCCTACATCCTCGCCTTTGGCAAACCACCAAAGGATTCACTAAACCAGTTCCTTTACCAGGCAAAACAACACCGTTACACACTCCTTCAGTAGGCTAGAGCCCACCTCTCCAAGTGATATCCCCTTCCTCGGTCACTCCTTCAATAGGCTAGAGCAACACCTCTCAAAGCGATACCCAATGCTTAGCCAATGATCGAAACACCTTGGAACGTCAAAGAACTACAAGAAACACAAGATACAAGTTGCGTACAAGTATACTCTCACAAATAGAAGATTAGTACAATTTCAAAACTATATACTTTAATGTAATTCAAAATATGAAATTCATATTTGAAGCTCTAAAAGTATTTCACCATATGATTCTTTTAATGGATGAAAGAATTAGAACTTATAGCACAAAATTGATGATTTGGAATCAGCAAATCCTCAATAGAATTCGTGCAAGTTGAGAGTAAAAGAGCCTTTGAGAATTTTGAAAACAATTAAGAGTGATTGAATGCTGAGTTTAATTCTTGGTAATTAAATCAATTTAACTTGGGTGTATTTATAGAGGTAGAAAAGTATCTAGCTTGTTCCCCAACTTTACTTGGAGTAGGGTCCAAGTTTTAAATAAGTCTGAGCCCCAAGTAATTCGAATTTTTCAAAATAAGTCCGTTATGTATTTTAAAATCTTCCGCGTGGCGGTTGACTGTTAGGTTTTTGTTAGATGCCTGTCAATGCATTACTCATATAAAATATACAAGCAGTAAGGTGGCAGTCGTTTGTTAACATGGGGTCAGTCGCCTGTCACTAAATAACACAATTTTTAAAGACAAACAGAAGGGTGACAGTTGACTAACAAAACTCAGTCAGTCATCTCAAAATACATTGTTAGTTGCCTGTGAAGTCTTAGACAGTTAATCGACATGTTTCTGTCGGTACATTTTAAAATCTTTTAATATGACAGTAGACTTTCCATCTGGAGTCAGTCATTTGGCAAGTAAAAAATCTAGTTTTAAACTTAGTTTTGGTCTCTCTCACTTTGCCTACTTATTTCTTGGAATATAAATTTGTTTTCTTTTAAAAATATGTTCCAAGATCTAAAACTAGGGTCTCTAAGTTTCGTTTTCCTAATGAGTTTCAAAGTGAAAATTCATACTTGAATCATACTTGAAGTAGTTACAAAGCTTGTCCTAAAGACTCATTTGACTCTTCTTTACTTTGAGTATCTTTATTGCTGAGCTTCAATGATCTTGAATTTGATGTGAGCTTTCAAGATTTATCTCTATTGATCTTTCAATATTGCTTTAGATTTTGAGTTTCATTGATCTTTGAGCTTTCCATATTGATCACTTGATCTTTCCAACAATCTCCCCTTTTTTTATGATGACAAACAAGAAGCAAAAATTGGAGTCAGCCTTAAAAAGACTCCCCCTTTCAATAAGCATCATCTTAACAATATTCACAAGATCAATATTAATTTCAAAAACTCTTTTACAATCATGCTCATCACTTCATTCAAGTTCTATTTTATCAATCAATATCAAATACTTCTCCTCCTTTTGATATATATTATGTTCATGCTCAATTTTTGCAATACCATACTCAATTTTTTCTTAAAACTTCTCCCCCTTTTGACATCAATCAAAAAGAGTAAAAAAAAAATGATAAAGTAAAAATAAAGTGACATTTTGAGCATATCATCAAACATGCATATCAACATATGTATACACTCACTTTATTATTTTTCAATGTAGTGTATTTTATTAGTCATGCATGTGTGTTGTAACATCTTTACTAACAACATTTTTCCCTTTGACATATTCAATATGCCAATTGATGATTTCATGATACCACTTTAACTTTGGATTTGTGATATCAATTTAGACATTAAATAATACGAACCAAGTTAAATTCATGATACGAATTGATACCAATTGAAAAATAGGGAAACGATCATAATATAAGCAATAAGTCATAACTCTCCCCCTGAATTTAATATATTCCATTTTGTTACCAATTGAAAATAGAATAGTGTTCCCAATTATGCTTTTATCATCCCATGTTTCAAAAACATTGATTCATATCATGTACCAAATACCAATATCATGTCAATATCTACAATGTCATACCACGCTCATAGATATAACCATACTTGACATGCTCAAAAACCAATTGAACATTTAGATTGTGATACCAAGTGAGCTTTTAAATTGTGATATCAATTAAAATATTCATGGATACCAAAGTACTTTATAGATACCAAAGCCAATATCACATCATGCATAGCTCATGGATACCAATATAACTACTATTATATCTCTCATAGCTCATAGATATCAATATAAAGAGCAATAAGTTTATCCATGTGATTCATCAATAGCATACATGGTCAAGAATTAATCTCATATCAAAATTCATGTTTATGCTCAATAATCTCATGCTCAAATTTGTAACATAGTAAGCTATATACCATAAGTTATTTTCATGTCTTTGAAGATTTTAAGATGTACACATGTAGTATATAGCCAATCAGCATAACATTTAAGCAAGGAGTATTTCATTTTCATTTGCTTTGTACCACAATATTGTTCAAGTTGTCCTCAAGTATCTCTCATTCTTAAATGTTTCTTATTTTCTTCAAAAAAAATTTTAATCAAAATATTCATGCATTAAGCTTGATTTTTTTTTCTTTTGATTTCATATAAATTTCAAAACCTCATATTTCTTTCCAAATTTTAAAACTTTCTTAATTTAAGCTTGTATGAATTATCCTATGATTTTGGTCAACAATGTTATTTATTTGTCTCATACAAGGCTTTTTATCTAGGTACCCATACCTTCTTGGGTCTAGTTGGTCTAACAAGAGATATTTCTTTTACTTTCCATACTTGTTTAGGTTTCACACCCTTTCTCTTAAATAGACATTCAAACTTTATATGTCCCTTCTTCTTACATAGGTAGCACATGGTGTGAGTGTAAGCATTTGAAGAAGTGCTTGCATAGTCTTTAGAGGCTTTTGTAAAGTACCCCATATAGAGGTTCTTCTTCCTTGTATTTTCAACTCCATTAAATCCTATGCCTTCTTTGTTTAAGGTCATTCTTTGTGATCCTATCATTTTCCAAAAATTTTCTTTTCCTTTTGTGAAATTGAAAATGATCTTTTCTTTATCTTTGATTTGACTTTTGAGATCATTTATCTTAATATCTTTCATGCTATCAATATTCTCTTGTGATTTCTCTAATTCTTGAGACATTTTTCTGATTTTATCCTCTAATTCAGAAATATATATGTCTTTTTCATATTCCATAGAGGATAGGGATCGAAGATCTTCTATCATCTTTTCATTTTTGCTTTCTAATTTCTTGATTTTTGAATCATTTTCTCTTTCAGCAATTTTAAGGGATTTTAAATCTTTCATCATACGTTCATTTTTATTTTTCAATGAAGTATATCGTTTAGTCACATTAACTAACATCTTATGCACCTTGAGTAAATCATTTTGAAGTTTTTCATAAGATGGCATGCTCTCATCATCGGTTTCATTAGATGAATCACTACTATACTTTTTATCCGATTTGGATGAGGAACAATGTTCATCATCATCATCACATGCCATGAGGCAAGTATAAGCAACCTCTTGGTCACTTGATTCATATTCTGAACTACTTGTACTCAAATTATCCCAAGTAGTGGCTTTCATGGCCTTTTTGTTTTTCTTCTTAGAATCTTTCCTAAGTAGTGAACATTCCGGTTTTATATGTCCAGTTTTGTTGCAATTATAACATGTAGGAATTTTATTTCTTGATTTCTTCTAGCTAATTTATTCTTCTTCTTTATCTGATTTAGAGTTTTGATTTCTTCTTTTGAATTTGCTCTTCCTTCTTAGTATCTTTACAAGTTTCTTAGACATTAAGGCTAGTTCATCTTCAACCATCTCTTCTTCACTACTAGAGTTTTCTTTTGAAACTTTGAAGGCTAAAGATTCTTGGGCTTTGGTTTTACCATTCCTTTCATTTATTGACATTTCATATGTAATAAGAGAACCTATAAGTTTATCTAAGGAAGTGTTTTTCAAATTTCTTCCGCAGTGGCTTTTGGTTCCCATATAGGTGGCAGCCCTCTAAGAATTTTACAAATCATTTCATACATTGAATATGTTTTTCCTAGGGCCTTGAGGGAGTTAATTATGTGTGTGAACCTTGTGTATATGCTAGTGATTGATTCATCTAGGTTCATTTTGAAAGCTTCATCCTCGCTTGTGAGAATGTCTATTCTACTATCTCTTACATCAATGGTACCTTCATAGGTAACTTCTAATTTATCTTAAATCTCTTTGAATGATTTTCAAGCCATGATCTTATTGAATTCATTCATATCAAGGGCACAATACAATGCATTCATAGCACTTGAATTAACTTGCAGCATTTTGTGATCTAAGTCGGTCATGTCCTTTTTTTCTTTCGGGACTTGTTTTCCATCTACTAGTTTGGTAGGAATTAGATCACCATCAGTGACAACCTCCCAAGCTTTCCAATTCATAGTTTGAAGATAAATTCTCATCCTTTGTTTTCAAAATGTATAATTTAAACTACAAAATCTAGTTGAGGATTGTCCTTCTCTAAAGGGAGCTACGCCTAAGTGTGCCATTAAGATCTTTGTATAGCTACTAATTAAGATTTGCTATAACCTGTCTCTGATACCAATTGAAAACAAAGGTGTAGTCCCAAGAGGGGGGGGGGGGTGAATTGGATTTTAAAAATTTTCTTTCAAATTTTTTAAGAATTATTAACCTCTTGTTGATTTAACAATCACACAAAACTCAATCAAACAAAATATATTCAATCAATCAAGATGCAGCATTTTGATAGATTCAGCTTTGTTGTATGTAGCCTTTTTATATTCAAGCCCTGTAGTGAATGTGAATTTGAGCCAAGCTCTGTATATATGATATCGTTCCTTCAATGCAAACGACAACTCAATTCCCAAACAACTCAAAATTTAAATAAACTCTTTAGTTAATTTGTCTTTGGGTGTTAACCAAACAATGTACTTCCTTTTAAGATTTCCACAAAGTTTTGATCAACCAACGTACTCCCTTTATGTTTCCGCAATCCCAAATCAAAATTAAACTTTAAGTTTATTTAACTTCCAAATTACGTAGTTTGTATTATTAAGAAAATTAAATCATCCACGCAATTTATATATGCTGAATGTAAAGAGAGTAAGGGAAAGAGAGAATGAGACCAAGTTTTTACCAGGTTCGGCTTATCCCCAACCTACGTCCTCACCTTTGACAAACCACCAAAGGATTCACTAAATCAGTTCCTTTGCCGGGTTGAACAACACCGTACACACTCCTTCAGTAGGCTAGAGCCCGCCTCTCCAAGTGATATCCCCTCACTCGGTCACTCTTTCACTAGGTTAGAGTAGCACCTCTCTAAGCGATACCCCACGCTTAACCAACGATCCAAACACCTTAGAACATCAAAGAGCTACAAAAAACACAAGATACAAGCTACGTACAAGAATACTCTCACAAAAAGAAGATTAGTACAATTTCAAGACTATATACTTCAATGTAATTCAAAATATGAAATTCAGATTGAAGCTATAAAAGTATTTCATTGTATGATTCTTTCAATGGATGAAAGAATTAGAACTTGTAGCACAAGATTGATGATTTGGAATAAGCAAATCCTTAGTAGAATTCATGCAAGTTTAGAGTAAAAGAGCCTTTGAGAATTTTGAAAACAATTGAGAGTGATTGAATGCTGAATTTAGTTCTCGGTCATTAAATCAATCTAACTGTGGTATATTTATAGAGGTATAAAAGTATCTAACCTGTTCCCCAAGTTTACTTGGAGTAGGGTCCAAGTTTTAAATAAGTTTGAGCCCCAAGTAATTTGAATTTTTCAAAATATGTCTGTTATATATTTTAAAATCTGCCACATGGCAGTTGACTGTGAGGTTTATGTTAGTCACCTATTGATGCATTACTCATATAAAATACATAGGCAGTAGGGTGGCGGTTGTCTATCAACATGGGGTCAGGTGCTTGTCACTGAATAACTCAGTTTTTAAAGACAAAAAGATGGGTGATAGTTGACTAACAAAACTCAGTCAATCGTCTCAAAATACACTATCAGTCCCCTATGAAGTCCTAGACAGTTGACTGACATGTTTATGTCTATACATTTTAAAATCTTTTAATATGACAGTAGACTGTCCATCTAGAGTCAGTCGTCTGGTAAGTAAAAAATTCGATTTTAAACTTAGTTTTGTTCTCTCTCTCTTTGCCTACTTATTTCTTGGAATATCAATTTTTTTTCTTTTAAAAATATATTCCAAGATCTAAAACTAAGGTCTCTAAGTCTCGTTTGCCTAATGAGCTTCAAAATGAAAATTCATACTTGAAGTACTAACAAAGCTTGTCCTGAAGACTCATTTGACTCTTCTTTGCTTTGAGTTCTCTTTATTGCTAAGCTTCAAAGATCTTGAATTTGATGTGAGCTTTCGAGATATATCTTTTGATCTTTCAATATTGCTTTAGATTTTGAGCTTCATTGATCTTTGAGTTTTCTATGTTGATTACTTGAGCTTTCATTCTTGAAGCTTTTTCTTCTTTAATATCAATGCTCTCATGATCTTCAAGTTTTAATCCATGCCTTAAGCTTGATATAATCATCCTTATTTGAAGTACAAACTTTCATGAATTTTTTAACCTTGCATTCATCATTGAGTCTTGAAAAGACATCACTAAACAAAGCATGTTAAGTTTTACTTATTTATTAGCATCAAAAAAGGATGTTAAGCCTTGTAAGGCCAACATAAATATTATATAATTCTTTTTGGTACCCATTCTTCATTGGGTCTTAAGGGGTTTGTTTTCTTAACAACTCATACTAGCTTCCTATCTTTGCCTCTAGCACCTCTAAATGGGCAAATGTAACTAATGTGCCCTTTTCTTTCACAATATGAGTATATTTTGTTTGAGGGATTTGGTTTGTCAATCCTATTTTTATAAAAATAATTATGACTATAAGATTTAGAAGAGGAACCTGAATCTTTTTTGGAAAAGCTAATTCTTTTAACTCTTAAGGATTTTGAGTTATCATTTTCATTTGTAAATTTGGAGATTATTCTAGAATAATCTTCCACCTTTCCTTCTAAGCTAGTGATTTTCAAATCCTTTTCTTTTTCTAAGGTAGCATGAGATTTTTTAAAATTTTCTAATTGTTTTGTCAAACTTATTTTTATCTTTCAAAGTTATGTTCCATTTTGACATCTTTATTAGAATCTTATGAACCTTAAATAACTCCATTTGTAGTTCCTCATAAGATGGCATGCTTTCATCATTGGATTCATCACATGATTCATCACAAGATTTATCACAAAATTCATCACAAAATTTATCACAAAATTCATCACCAGAATCATTACATGAATCATTAAATGAGGTAGAAGGGGAGACGTGGTCTTCATGGACTAATGCTATTAAGCAACAATTTGCCACTTCTTGATCACTTGAGTCTGAATCATCCCAATTTGTCGACTTCTTTTCTTTGTTTCCTTCATAAGCATTTTCTAATTCTTCCCATATTTCCTTCGCACTTTGGCAACTTATGATCTCATCAAATTCATTAATATCTAAAACACAATACAAAACATTTATAGCACTAGAGTTCATGTGCATTAATCTTAGGTCATTATCATCCATTTCATCTTCTAGTTTAAGAATTTCTTTATTACCAACAATTTTAGTAGGTACATAGTTGCCTTCAACAATCACTCTCCATGTCCTCCAATCCATTGTTTGAATAAAAATTTTCATTCTTTGTTTCCAAAAGGTATAATTTACAGCACAAAACATTAGAGACCATGTAAAGGATTGACCCTCACAAAATGGGGATACACCAATATGTTCCATGTGATCTTTTTACAAAAATAGTTAAACTTATTATAACCAAGCTCTGATATCAATTGTTAGAAATGGTGTAATCTCAAAAGGGGGATGAATTGGGTGTTTAAAAAATTTCATGCAAATGCTTAATAATTTTAATCACAATTTAGGCACATGATCGAAGTAAGAAAACACAATCAATATTCATAAAAAAAATATGAACAAATGTAAATGTGGTTAATTTAAAAACAATAACTTGAGTGTGTACATATGTTTGGAATACATGGTTATTGATATGCTTAAAATGATTTTTATTTGAATTCAAATCATTTCTTTTCTTTTTGATTGATGTCAAAAGGGGGAGAAGTTGTAAAGCAAAAATTGAGCATAATTGAGCATGAACATCATATCTATTCAAAAGAAGTATTTGAGTATTTAATATTGATTGAAAAAGCTTGTAAAACCAAAAGAAAGTGATGAGCATGATTGATGAAATTAATATTGATTTTATTAAGATGAAACTTATTGAAAGGGGGAGCTTTTTTAAGGCTTACTCAAATTTTCTCTCCTTGTTTATCATCATCAAAAAGGGGAGATTGTTGGCCTTACAAGATTTAAAATCTTGTTATCTTGTTTTAATGCTAACAAACAAGTGAAATTTAATGTATTTGTATGAGTAATGTTATTTCAAGGCTCACATACGAGAAACTAAGGTGAAAGTGCTCACAAGGATCAAATGAAGCTTAATTGAGTCAAAGCATGGATTTAAAGATGATATATGAAACCTTTGAATATAAGGACATGAATGAGTTGTTTAAAGCCAAGGCATATTAAAGTCCAAAGAGCCAAAAAAAGGCAAAGTGAGAAAGCTGAAAAAATATGGAAGCTTGAAGAAAAGATGAACTCAATCCAAGGACAAAGCATGAAGACTCAAGAACTTAGAATGTTAATATATTAGAAGTCTTTATGTAAGTGCTTTAATGTTTAAAATATCATTTGAAATATTTTGAAGCTCATAGGTTAATTTCTTAGACCTAGATACCTTTTAAAATACTTAAAAAATATTTTTATAAGATCAAAAATTATTTTAAAAAAGGTTAGAATCATTTTTGGAATAAAAAGCACCAAAAAGAGTTTTCTCAAATGCTGTCAGTTTTTATACAGTCGCATTGAGGTAAATTTTTATTTATAAAAAACTCATTATTTTAAAAAGTAGTCAACATTAAAGTTGTAGCCTTTTCTCTTAGCTTTCTTTTGATAGCAATAACACCTAATTTGGAGTTATATAGAAAGACTTATGGCCAAAACACTAAAGCAGGGTCACTGCTATCAAACATCTTAACACTGTTCAACAGGAAAATTTTTTAAATTCTAATATTTTAAAATATAGCCGTTTGAGCTCCAAACTTTCTAAAATATTGGGAAACTCTCTAAGGAAACTTTTGTAACATGGAAACAAGTTTGAAAGCCTATAAATACATGGTTTTGCAAATCAAAACTCATCCAAGAATTGAAAATTTTGTTTTGAGAAACTAAAGGCAATCTTGTTCTTCCAAAGTTCTCTTGCTCACTCATTGAAAAATTCTTTTGCTAAGATATTCTAAAGTGCTAATCCTTCCTCCTCTGAATTCCTACTATTAATCCTCATCTAAGAAGGATATTGGTGAATTCTACACTTGAGCTTCATTCTATTTCCTATTGATATTTTACATTGAAGTATAGAGTGCTGAAATTGTATTAACTTGCTCTTTAAAAGAGTATACTTGTACGCAGATTTTATCTTGTGTTTCTTGTAGTTCATTGACGTTCCAAGGTATTTGGATCGTTGGCTAAGCAATGGGATATTGCTTAGAGAGGCGAACTCTAGCCTATGTAAGGAGTGACCGAACGAGGGAATATCGTTTGGAAAAGGCGGGCTCTAGCCTTAACCAAGGAGTGTTGTAAAGGTTTGTTCCACCCATCAATGGAACAGGTTTAGTGAATCTTTTGGTAGTTTGTCAAAGGCGAGGACATAGGCTGAGTATAAGCCGAACCTCGTAAAAATCCCCGTCTCACTCTCTTTCCCTATTCTTTATTTTCAATGCATATTTAAATTGCATGAATGGTTTAAATTTAAAAATAATATAAACTACATATATTTGGAAATCAAACAAACTTAAGTTTTAATTTTGATTTGGGTTGCGGAAATCGAAAGGGAGTACGTTGGTTATACTATATCTTGTGGAAACCATACGAGAGTACGTTACTTGGTTAACATCCTAAAAATAACTTTACCAAGAGTTTATTTGAGTTCTAAATATTTGGAAAGTGTGATTTAATTCATCTATACAGAACTTTACATCAGCAAGCATAAATTTTCATTCAACTATAGGGCTTACAAATTCATAATCACAGGGCTTATATAAACAAACAAACTATCTCAAGATCTTATGTTACCAAAGTGCTGAATACTTTATATCTTGGTTTGGTTGTTTGATGTTTAACTTGTACTTGGAAAATAAATTGATTGTTTGGTTTGAAGATTGTGTTTAATTGATTAATTGTTTAATTGTGTTATTGATTGGATAAAAGAACTAAGTTCTTGTGTGATTGGCAAAATTAAACAAACAAGTTAAAGAATTGGTTAAGTGTTTAAAGAAGTTAAGGATTCTTAAAAGAAGTTAAAAGAAATTTTTAAAAGTCAATTCAACCCCCCCCCCCCCCCTTCTTGGGAAGCTATTCCTAATTTCAGCATGCTTTCGTATGATGAATTGCATCAGGAATATTTGTACACCCTTAAAATGCTTGAGAAAATGAATAAGAAAAATGCTTATTTGAAATTAAAATTGAAAGATTTTTCAAAGTTAGTTGAACATTAAAATGAATCTCATGTATCTCTCATGAAAGACAAGGATTTGAAAATTAAAGAGTTAGAAAAGAATTTGAAAGATAAAACTAAGATCATTTGTAAATTTACTGAAGGTCAAAATAATTTTGAAAAACTCCTAGGAGCTCAAAGAACTTCCCTAGAGAAAGAAGGTCTTGGTTTTAATGGGAAGGAGAATCTAAAACAGAAACATCTTTACATGGGATATTTTGTAAGAGAGTCAAAATCGTACGTTCCAACTAAAGACTATCATAGAAATATTACATGTTTTAAATGTAAGAGGTTGGGTCACATAAAATTTGATTGTCTTTTCAAAAATAAAGATGTCAAACTTAAGAAAGTCTGGAAAGTCAAAGGAGAATCTAGTACTAATCCCCATGGACCCAAGAAAATCTGGGTATCAAAAGTAGTTATCTGATTATGTCATACAGATGTGCTTGAGATTATCCTCCTCGAAGGACAAGTGGTATATGGATAATAGATGCTCGCGACACATGACAAGAGATAAAGCTAAATTTGCATCTATCATATCCAAAGATGAAGGATTCGTTACATTTGGGGATAACTCTAAAGGTAAAATTATTGGAGTTGGTAAGGAACCTTCACTTGTCATTGATAATGTGTTGTTAGTTAATGGATTGAAACATAACTTATTGAGTATAAGTCAACTATGTGATATAGGCTATAAAGTCTCATTTGAACATGGCAAATGCATTGTAGAGAACAAATCTGAAAACAAAATATTGTTTACTGCTGATCGGCATGAAAATGTATACATCACTAGCCTTGATAACCTTGCTTCTCAACATGTTACTTGTTTCTTTGCTATAAATGAGATTAGTTGGATTTGGCATAGGAGACTAGGACATGCAAATATGGAACTTAATATCTAAACTTGTTAAGGAAGAATTAGTTAAGGGATTTCCTAAGACTAAATTCGTGAAAGATAAAATTTGTGACGCATGCCAACTAGGAAAACAAGCAAAATCGAGCTTTAAGAAGAAAAAAGTAATCTCTACTACTAGACCACTTCAAATGCTACACTTAGATTTATTTGGTCTAAACCCAATTCAGAGTTTAGGAGGAAAATCATACACATTCATCATCGTTGATGATTATTCAAGATATACATGGGTTCTCTTTTTAGGTCACAAAGATGAAGCATGTGAACAATTCATAAATCTGTGTATGAAAATTCAAAATGAGAAGGATTATACTGTCTCTAAAATCCGAAGTGATAGGGGTAGAGAATTTAAAAATCAAATCATGGAAGACTACTGTAATTCATTAGGAATAGCTCATAATTTTTCGACTCCTAGAACACCACAGCAAAATGGTGTAGTTGAAAGGAAGAATAAGTCTATACAAGAAATGGCGAGAACTATGCTTAACGAAGATAAACTACCTAAGTACTTCTAGGCTAAGGCAGTAAATACCGTCTTCTATGTTCTAAATAGAGTTTTGATTAGACCATCTCTAAATAAGACTTCTTACGAATTATGGAATGGCCATAGACCAAACATATCATATTTTCATGTCTTTGGCTGTAAATGTTTTGTGCTTAGAGACAATGAACATTTAGGAAAGCTTGATGTGAAATCATATGAAGGTATCTTCTTAGGGTATGCCTTAGATAGTAAAGCCTATAAAGTATATAATAAACGAACATTAACCATTATAGAATCAATTCATGTAGTTTTCGATGAGTCAAATCCCTTCTCTAAAAGGACTAATGAAGATGAAATTGAGATAAATAAGGAAGGTGAAAAACTATCCATTAAAGATGATTCGAAAAAGAGAAATGAAATTAAGGAACCATCTACTAAAACTAATCAAAGTGAAAATAAGTTTAATGAACCACCTAAAGAATGGAAGTACATAAAGAATCATCCCATTAATCAAATAATAGGTGAACCATTACATGGAGTAGCCACACGATCCTCACTTAGAAATAGGATTAGTCATTTTGCTTTTCTATCTCAAGAAGAACCTAGGAATGTGAGTGAAGCAATTGAGGATGAATCGTGGGTGTTGTCCATGCAAGAAGAGTTAAACCATTTTGAGAGAAATAAAGTATGGACATTAGCTCCTAGACCTAAGGATAAGACAATTATCAGAACAAAATGGATATATAAGAACAAGAAAGATGAACCTGGGATAGTTGTTAGAGATAAGGCAATACTAGTAGCTCAGGGATATAACTAGGAAGAAGGAATAGATTTTAAAGAAACCTTTGCCCCTATAGCTAGAATGGAAGCCATTCAAATGCTTTTAGCCTATGCTGCTTTTAAGGATTTCAAGTTATATCAAATGGATGTCAAAAGCACGTTTTTAAATGGCTATATAAGTGAAGAGGTATATGTAGAACAACCCCCAGGCTTTGAAAACCATAAGAATCCATATCACGTTTATAGACTAACAGAAGCCTTGTACTGTTTAAAGCAAGCTCCTAGAGCTTGGTATGAGAGATTAAGCGGCTTTCTACTAAACAATGGATTTATCAGAGGAAGGATAGACACAACACTTTTTATAAAGTCTAAGAAAGATGACATGCTCTTAGTTCAAGTATACATAGATGATATCATATTTGGAGCTACAAATAAAGACTTGTGTAATGAGTTTGCAAATACTATGCAAAATGAATTTGAGATGAGCATGATAGGTGAACTAAATTTTTTCCTAGGACTTCAAATCAAACAAGTGAAACATGGAATCGTTATATATCAATCGAAGTACATTAGAGATCTGCTCAAAAAGTTTAACATGGAAGACGGAAAAACACTAGGAACACCTATAAGCTCTTCTTTGAAACTAGACAAAGATGAACAAGGTATACCAGTAGATGTCAAGTTCTATCGTGGAATGATCGATAGCTTACTTTATCTGACTGCCAACAGACCTGACATAATGTTTAGCGTATGTTTGTGTACAAGATTTCAGGCTGCACCAAAAGAGTCACATTTGTTAGCTGTTAAACGAATACTTGGATACCTAATAGGAACCGTGGAACTTGGGTTATAGTATCCTAGGTATACATCTTTTGATATTATTAGTTATTCAGATGCTGATTTTGCTGGTAGCAAAGTGGATAGGAAGAGCACGAGTGGTACATGTCATTTCTTAGGACATTCGTTAGTCTCTTGGTTTTCCAAGAAGCAGAATTCAGTAGCTCTTTCCATAGCTGATGCGGAATACATAGCGGCAGAAAGTTGTTGTGCTCAAACATTATACATGAAGCAACAACTGACGGATTTTAGATTAAGTTATGACACAATTCCCATAAGATGTGACAATACGAGTACAATAAACATCTCAAAAAATCCTATATTACATTCACGAACTAAACATATAGAAATAAGACATCATTTTCTTCATGATCATGTGCAAAAAGGAGATGTGACACTTGAGTTTATATGCACAGATGAACAATGGACAGACATATTCACGAAACAACTTGAGGAGGATAGGTTATCCAAATTAGGCATGGATTAGGCCTGATGCACAGTCGAGAGGTTACCTAGAATTATATAAGATGACATAATTCAGGCGGAGTAACATCACTTAATATTCACAATTGGCTAAAAATTTCATAGTCAACTCATTTGTTCTCATTCGGTATCACATTTGTTCACATCATGATAAGAGTTTATTGAATTACACATGTTAATCATCACATAATCTTTGAAATTTTCCATACTGTGTATGTTCACATTGTAATTTACATTCAATAACACAACTTTCTGCATTAGCAAGGGGGAGAAGTAAATTGAATTAACATAGAGAGACACATTTCACAGTACAATTTTTAACATCTAATGGTTGAATGAGTTTAAAACCTTGAGACTGAAAGGAGGAGAAGAATATAAGGTTATGTTCATTCATGTATTATTATACACCTTTTTGTTAATGTCAAAAGGGGGAGAAGAATCAGGCTATGGTAAAAATGGGCAAAATGGTTGGAAAAACTAATTGTGTATGCGCATGAGCATATTTCACTTGCTGAATATTTGATACATTATTTGAGAGGGGAGCCTTGTTAAGCGTAACCCATTTTATATTTTTGTTCGTGTATTCGTTTTCATCAAAAAAGGGGATATTATTGACTCTATGAGTCTAATCCAGTTTTGATAATGACAAATCACTTGGTATTTGATATATGCATTGAGATTGTGAACATGAACAATATTTAGCATGCACAGAAAGCTAGCAAGTCATGGAAGCCATGAAGATTAAAGAATATACATCTTGGCACAATCCATGGAACTAAAAGAGTTGAAGAACAAAGATACAAGTGGCAAGTTCAAGATCGTCATGCGAATAGGCATTTAAAACTAATGTATTCACATATTTCACATGATTTAATTTGAGGCTCAAAATAAACCCTAGACTGACCTTAGTACTCATGCATCTCATGAACATCTTTAGGGGATATTTATGGACTTAGAGATTGTTTTTGAAAGCCCGAAAAATATTTTATAGAATAGCTAAGAAAGAGAGCAAAACAAATTTTTGAAATTAAAAAGAAAAATCCAGAAAATGCACTGTTCAGAAGACCGAACTCCCTGTTCAGTCATCTAAAGTCAACTTCAGAAGACCGAAGTTAAACTTAATCATCTGAAGAATTTCTTCAGAAGACCGAAGATTTAGTTTAGTCATCTGAAGAATTATTGGAACACATAAACAGGCAGAACCACACCAAAAGACTGAACCCTGACTTCAGTCATCTAAACCCGCAACTTCAAAAGAATGAACCCCAACTTCAGTCGTTTGACCCTGTGTATAGGTTCTATTTTTCAAAGCTCTAAGGAACTTCAATCGTCTGAGCTCTAACCCTCAGTCGTCTGAACTTACAAGAAGATTAAAATTTTGATTTTTTTTAATGAGAGAACACGTGAGTTATTTCTTTATCAAGTTAATCCAATGGTTAGAAATCATCCTAAGGGCAAGGTTACCTATATAATCAACATTTAAACCCTTGTGCCTCCAAGAAGAGAAAAGAGAAACAACCTTTGGCATATGATTGAGCATATTGCACGTTTAGCACAACTTGGGAGAACTTTGAACACATTGTTGAAGTTTTTGCTTGGGATTTCAAAGTTTATACATCAAATCTGAGCTAAAGTTATCTTGATCTTCAAAAGGCAATCTAGCAATCATTGTGCTTTCATTTTGGTATTAAGGTTGTGAACCGAATGAGGAGGAAATTGTGCCTCTTGTAAGCAACGGATGTAAGGGAAGCTCTGTCCCAGTTAAAGGAGCAGGGATTCATTGGAATCCTTAAGTGGGTTGCTCAAGGCGAGGATGTAGGCCGAGTTGGCTGAACCTCATAAAAATTGTCCTTACCTTCTCTCTTCCTTTACTACTTTTATTTTTCACAACGCATTTTATTATCTACCTTGCATGTGTGTATGTTGAATAACCCCACACGCACTTAATTGGGTAAAAAGAATTCATTGTTATAATAATTTAAATCAGCCTCAAACCCCTGCAATTAATTTGTTGAGTATAAAAATAGGAATTAAGGGGTAAATGATCTGAAAGATTTTAAAATACCTAATTTACCCCCTCCCCCTCTTGGGATTAAATCTAAATTAATAGAGAACAACACCAAAATTTTTACAGGGTTAGGCTATACCTGCCTACATCCTTGCCTCGAGAAAACCACTTAAGGATTTTCACTATCTACTCCTTTTAACAAGGCGGAACTGCATCTACAATCCCTCCTTCACTAAGGCAGAGATACCTTTACAATCCCTCCTTCACTTAGGTGAAGACACTCGTACAATCCCTCCTTGTAGGCGAAGATACCTCTCCAAACAATATCCCCTTAGTTGGCACGATTCAAACCTAAACCGCGAAAGTAGAATGTAGAAACAAAGGTTGTACAATAAATTCTCCTTAATAGAGCTAATAAGTACACTTGAAATACAACTCTAATACACTCCCAATGAATGTGAATGAAGCTCAAAAGAGAAACAAGAAGGTGAGCACTTGAAAGATAACCAAGGAATTTGCAAAGTGCTTGAAAATATTTTATAAATAAGGCTCAAAAACTTTGGATTTGTGTAATGGATGTATATCCTTTTCGTTATCTAACTAAAACAAGCTAAAAGCTTTGTATTTTTAGCCAAAATGACCTACTAGCCATTTTATGACCGTTGGGGGTTAAAAATAATTGTTCATTTTGAAAACTAGTTATTTTCCGGCCGTTACGCCGCTTTTTCTAAGAGGTCCGGTCGATCGGGTGATGGGAATCAAAATGCCTTGCCTATTTCCTTTGTTGACACGGTGACACATGGACGACCTCCAATTGTCCACAATGATTAAATCTCTTTTGCGGGAACTGATGGGATTATTTGAAGATCATACTTGAAGACCATCTAACTATTTGATGGAAGACTTGAAGACTTTATTATTATTATGTTGACTTCATAATTTGCTTGGATTTGATATTACGAGTCTATAAGGTGCTTGAAGACCATATTTGAATACCCAAGTGAAGTATTGAAGCAAAGTCCAACTCAAGACCCATGTGAGCCCCGCAAAGCTTATGGGCCCCACACGGATTTGGGCCTCCCTCTCGCATATGTCTCCATTTAATTTGTAATAATGCAAGACAACTAAATTTGCATGTGTGCTTAGCAAGTTGGAGAGTGTTTATTATGTTAGGAGTTAGTGAGTGTATTTAATATGTTCATCCCTCATGCTTGTCCCTTATGCTTTGTTCCCATATTTTGTTCCCCCTCCCCCCCCCCCCCCCCCCCCCCCCATACTTTCTTCCCATACTTTGTCCCCCTATGCTTTGTTCCCATACTTTGTTCTGCCCCCTCCCCCAATGCTTTGTTCCCATAGTTTGTTCCCCTCATGCTTTGTTCCCATGTTTTGTCCCCCCCCCCCCCCAATGCTTTGTTCCAATCCTTTATCCCCCCATGCTAAGTCTATATATCCCTTCTCATTATAAGAACAAAGAATAGAATTGAAGTTAAATATTGAAGAAGCATTTCTTTGCTTGAGCTTGTAAAGTTTGTTCTTCTCCTTATGAGTGAGTAGTGTGAGGCTACGGTGTTCACTCCGGAGATCAAGTGGTGAGAGACCACTATCCATCCAACGACTCCATCTCCATCTCCTCCCTCTCACTGCCTCCATCAATAGTACACAACCACCATCAACATACACCCCCACAGCCACATTTCTTACACTCCATTGTTGCGCTCGTCTTGGTGTTTCAAAGCTTGTACAAAGGACCTATGGCGTTGTCCAAGCTTGTGGTGGATAATATCAAGCCAACCAAAGATTTCGTTTCGTGAGATTGTTATTTTCTTTAGCCTTTATTTGATTGTAAACTCTTACTTAATATTGTGTAAACCTTTGCTTGAAGCCTAAAATTCCATATTTGAATAGCACATTTGAATCATTCGCTTTCAATATTGACACTTGCTAGCTAGAATCACTTGTATGAATATTACTGTGCTAGCATAGAACTTATATTCTTGAATCTTTGAAATAGCAACTTTTCCACATGTAACTTGATTCCTTTGTGAAAGAACCAATTGGGGCTTATTTTCTGGACAACACATACACCTTTTCAAAATTCCGACAACTTGTGAAAGATAGCACGATTTATGGTGTTTATGTTGGTTAATCAAATTCTTAAATCAAAGTGTTTTGAATGTATGTGCTTGTGTGAGGTTTGAACTGTAGGACATAAGTCGACCTTTCCCATCCTACATAATCTTGGTATTAGAGCCTAGGTTGAATTAGGTAATCCCTCCAAGTCCCAACATCTTCTATTTTCTCCTACCAACTTGATGTGACATTTTCTCTATCAAACCCTTCCCATATTCAAAAATCTTGAACACAAAAGTTGTGGGAAATTCTCTTGTTCTTATTTTGATACCAAGATTGCTCTATTTGGAATTTTCTAGCAAAATTTATGCGTCAAATACTAAAAAGCGTTTGCAGGTGAAATTGCCCATCCAACTAGAGGGATTTCAGTTTTAAGAAAATAGGCGATGGATTTTGCCCAAAATAGCCCACCTATGTTCTAAATTTTGGATATTTGAAACTATAGTTTGGTTAGGTTTAGGGAGAAAACCTCCAAGGAGGAGGATTGTGTTTTCTAGATAGCAACTAGAGTCAGGAATCCTTATCAAGGTCATAGGACTAATGTTGATAAAGAAAGACCTTCCCTTCCTCCACAAAGGCTAGTGAATCGACAAGATGACTTTGCTAGGAGACCCCCAAGTCATGAGCCCTATGCCCAACATTGGGATGATGAGGACTATGATGTTGATGACTTTCACTTTAGGAGATCTTACCGAAGGGACCATCGTGATCCTTACGAGGATGTAATGATGCAAGTAAAGAGAAACCCCCCCCCCCTATGATGGATAGATAGACCTTAAAGTCTTCCAAGATTGGTTGACTAGGATGGATTCCTATTTTAATTAGTATAAGATGACTGACCCCCATCGGGTTAAGTTTGCAAAAATGAGGTTAACAAAACAAGCCAAGCTCCATTGGATGAATGTCGAGAAGCAAGAAGCGAGGTTAGATCATCGACCCATTGAGCATTGGGATTTCATAAAGGATAGGTTAAGGGAGAAGTATGTACTCCTTAGCTATAGAGAGCACCTTATGGATAAGTTTTACAATTTGCTCTAGGATAGCATGACTATTTCAGAATACATGAGTCAATTAGAGAGTTTTCTACAAGATGTGGTTTCTATAAGAATGTTAGTCAACAGATCTCCTGATTTTGCAGAGGATTAAAGCCTGAACTAAAGGAAGAACTGTTTCCCCATCACTTGGACTCACTTGAGCATGCCTTTAATTTGGCACACAACAATGAGCAAATAAGTAAAGCTCAAATAGGAAGGAAATTTGGAAACCCCTCCACTAACACTTATCAAAGAAAGGCCACATTGTGTGAGAAGACTAGGCCCACCAATACGGGTCAAGTAACTTTTGGAGGTTGCAATCCCATGGTCCAACAACCTACAGACAAAGGAAAAGCACCCATGACTGAATCCTATCACCAGAGTTCTAGCAGTGCAATGTGCTCCATGTGCCATAAACAAGGACACTTTTCCAAACAATGTCCCACCGGGAACTTGGTGCTTGATAGGGAAGATGGTGAGAAAAAGAAGAAGGAAAAGATAGAAAATAGCGGAGAATCCTTGAATATCATAAGTAAAAAGTTGTGTGAGCAGGAAAGTCGAGACACACATGTAGTGTTAGAGGTTGTTACCAAGGAGACTGGAATACCCCTTTCTGAGAAGGAAACACCACTAGAAGTATCATCCATACCTTCCAAGTTTAAGGATGTCATCTCTAAGCCACCTAGTGAGCTACCATCATAAAAGAGATTCAAAATGTCATTATCTTTGTTCCTTGTTCATTTCTTCCTAATCTACCATTTAAGTCTAGAGTGTGTGAGTAGTCTGATACATTTTTAAAGCAAATACATGATCTACACTCTGACATAAGAATGAAAATTGATTTGAATAATGAATATTATAAATCTGGTGCTGACATACATCGCAGGTTGCAAAAATTTTCAAAAGGCGATATGGTTATGGTTTGCATTCATCCCGAGTGGAATCCATTAGAAAATGTAAGAAAGTTGCATGCTAAAAAGATGGAACATTTCAAAGTTTTAAAGATAATATTCTTATTGATTTTGGCATAAACATTGTGTTTAATGTTGAAAATCTTACCCCTTTTCTTGAAGCAACATCTTTTGTGGAGCCTTCAAATTCTAACCATGTAGGTGATCCTATCCCATTCCCCACTCCTCTTGAACCTGAAACCCCAAAGTTGTCTTTGCCTCCAACTTTACCCATACCAAAGAAACTTGATAATATTTTGGATGAGAAGACTACACTCAGACGAGCAAGATCATACCAAAAGTTCTGGGTTAAGGGGAGAGACAAGCCATTTTTCGAAACGAGCTAGATACTTAAAGGAGACCTCATTCGTTGCAACCCAGAGTGCATCACGTCTAATTCTTCGGAGAAGAATTATTTTAGGCCCAATAGAGATGGTAAGGATCAAAATGCCTCGCCTATTTCCTTTGCTGACATGGTGATATGTGGACGACCTCCAAATGTCCACAATGATTAAATCTCTTTTTCAGGAACTCATGAGATTAATTGAAGATCATACTTGAAGACCATCTAGTTATTTTGATGGGAGACATGAAGACTATGTTATTATTAAGTTGACTTCATAATTTGCTTGGATATGTTATTACAAGATTATTAGGTGCTTGAAAACCATATTTGAAGACCCATATGAAGTATTGAAGCAAAGTCCAACTCAAGACCATGTGGACCACACACGGATTTGGGCCTCCCTTTGGCATATGTCTCCATTTAATTTGTAATAATTCAAGACAACTAAGCTTGAATATGTGCTTAGCAAGTTGGAGAGAGTTTATTATGTTAGGAGTTAGTGAGTGTTTTTAATATGTATGTCCCCCATGCTTTCTTCCCATACTTTGTCCCCCCCCCCCCCCACCCCAATACTTTCTTCCCATACTTTTTCCACTTATGCTTTGTTCCCATAATTTCCCCCCCCCCCCCCCCCCCAACCCCCCTTCATGCTTTGTTCCCATACTTTGTTCCCCCCATGCTTTGTTCCTATCATTTGTCCCCCCACCCCCCCCCCCCCCCAATTCTAAGTCTATATATACCCTTCTCACTATAAGAACAAAGTATAGTATTGAAGTTGAATATTAAAGAAGTGTTTCTTTGCTCGAGCTTATAAAGCTTGTTCCTCTCCTTGTGAGTGAGTAGTGTGAGGTTACGATGTTCTCTCTAGAAATCAAGTGGTGAGAGACCACTATTCATCAAGCAACTCCATCTCTATCTCCTCCCTCTCACGGCCTCCATCAACACCACACAACCACCATCAACATACACCCCCACGGCCACATTTCTTACACTCCATTGTTGCATTTGTCTTGGTGTTTCAAAGCTTGTATGAAGGACCTACAGCATAATCCAAGCTTGTGGTGGATAATATCAAGTCATCCAAAGATTTTCTTTCATGAGATTGTTATTTTCTTTAGCCCTTATTTGATTGTAAACTCTTGCTTAATATTGTGTAAACCTTTGCTTGAAGCCTAAAATTCCATATTTGAATAGCACATTTGAACCATTCGTTTTCAATATTGATACTTGCTAGCTAGAATCACTTGTATGAATAGTAGTGTGCTAACATAGAACTTATATTTTTGAATTTTTGAAATAGCAACTTTTTCACAGTAACTTGATTCCTTTGTGAAAGAACCAATCGGGACTTATTTTCAGGACAACACATACACCTTTTCAAAATTCCCACAACTTGTGATAGATAGCATGATTTATGGTGTTTATGTTGGTTAATCAAATTCTTAAATCAAAGAATTTTGAATGTATGTGGTTGTGTGAGGGTTGAACCATAGGACATAGGTCGACCATTCCCGTCCTATATCACCGGGCCAAGGGTTCGGTTGGCTGGATTTTGGGTTTTATGCTACGAACATCTTTTAGTATTTCAGACATAACTTTTTCTAGAAGACTCCAAATGGGAGGTTCTTGGTATCAAAAGAAAGTTAAGAGAAACTCGAACAAATTTCACGTTGAATATTTTTTAAAATGAGAACATTGCTCATTAATGCAACGGTAGAAACATGAAGGGAATTTTGAAAAACTTGTTTTGGGGTTTTCATTCCAAAAGAAATTTTAACACTATGAAATAATTTTTGCACATCTTAAAAATGATTTGCAATGGAATATAGAGTGCGTAGGGTCCAACTAAGGTTACCTATGAGTTTCTTCACATAATCAATGAAAGAGTACTTACATAGGTCCTATTTGTAAAATACATGAAATAACTTCTTTGAATTCTTAAAGCTTGGACTTCATGAGCTCCATAAATATCTTCATAGTCTTCAAGTTTGGTCTTAATATGCTCAATATTCATAGCTAATTATCATCGTCTTGCATTTTATGGCTTTCCAATTTGCATCTATTATTATGCTTAATACCTTAATCCCTATAAACATAATTAGTACCACAATTAGATGTTTTGGTTTGTCATTATCAAAATAAGATGAAACCTAGAAAAGCTAACAGTAACCCAGGCCTTTGATAGTTTCCTTTCCTTTATTGAAAGTTGTGATTAGTTTTCTTACTAGTGACATAGCAATATGTTACCCATGACATAGGTCTATGTCTTTTTACATCTATTAGTGACATAGCAGTATAGTTACCCAGGTCATTGATAGTTTTCTTTCCTTAAGACTGAGATTGGTTTTCTTACCAATGAGATAGTAGTGTGGTTACCCATGTTATAGTTTTATCTTTTCTTACATCTATTAATGACATAGTAGTATGGTTACCCATGTCTTTGAAAGTTTTCTTTCCTTTCTTGAAAATCGTGATTAATTTTCTTACTAGTGACACAATAATGTGGTGATCCATATTAGAGGTTTATTTCTTTTGGCATCTATCAGTGATACAATGGTTAGGTTATCCAGGTCTCTAATAGTTTTCTTTCTTGAAAATCAAATCAAACTTTCTTCACCAATGACACAACAATGTATTAATCACATCTTTGGAAGTTCCTATAGTCCCATTGTTTTGAATTCTTATTAACATATGCACACTCACTTTGGCCTTCTTCTCCCCAAGGTTTGGATAATTGATTAACTTTATCCAAAATAAAGGTCTTAAATTTATATCTTCATTAGTATAAAACATTGCTCTAACCTTCTATGGCAATAAACATATAAAGAGGGGTAGCTATAGACATCTAATTTTATTCGAATTGAAATTTCACAAATTAATTGAAGAATGGGAGAGGATAATTGAGTAAGCAAAGTTAATTAAAGTTTCCTTTCTTTCTTTTGCCCTAGGCCATGTTGTGCGTAATTCAAAATTGGTGACCTAATTTCACTTTTTGAGAATATATTGGCCTCAATTGAATTAATTGAGATGTTATCCTAGATTGGGGTTAGTTCTTTCCCTTGGATAGATTAAAACTAGTTTCCAAATATCATTATAGGACAAGGAAGAGGTTTCCTTATTCTAAAATGGAATTTTTGGAAGTTGAAGGCTAGGGCAATATCTCTTGTTTTTCTATAAAAAGGAGACTAGCCCTTTGCCACACAAACACACATGATGAATGAAGAGGGTGTATGTTCTCTCCAAGGAATAGCTTATGCGCAAGGGAAAGAGAGAAAAAGAAAGAGAGCAAGAAGGACTCCAGTAAATAAAGGAAGTTTAAAACACGAAAAAGGAATAATCAAGAAGAAAGAAGTTTGAGGTCTTGGAAGATCCAAAATCTTCAAGAATAAGGTAAATCTACCATCTTCATATTTCATTGATTTCATAAACTTGGGTTTGAAATTAATGGTATGCAGGGTGAATGGGTGAAAAATCTCTTTTGTTATATACCGAAGTTGAGATTTTTATGTCCATGTATGAAGTAAAGATCTAATTTTCATCATGTATCACTTAAATTTTAAAATTACATGGCACATTTACATGAAACAAATCAGGAAGAATACATCCATATATATATATACATCAAGGAAATACACTTGAGTGGCTCAAGAAGGAAGTTTTAGGACAAGTTATTACACATGCATCTATTCAAACCTTTGTACATAGATTCTGCACTTAATAAATACCCTCACTTTAGATGTCAAAAGCAGAATAATACCAATGAAGAGCCTATATATAAAGTTCCACTTAAGCAAAAACAAAAAAATTAAAAAAAATAACAAAACATGGTCTTCATACAATTTTCAAGATAAAATAATAATCCAGAACATATGATGTGCCTTGAGGATAACAGAAAATAATCATAATATTTCATGGACTTAAAATGGTGTTTTCGAATAGGGAGAGCTGAATGCCTCAAGACCCTCAACCTTGATAGAAATATGTTGGGAAAAATAAAGTGAAAATGGTAAAGAGAAAAAAAAAAAAAAAAAATTATCTTGTGCATACAAGAATACTAGCACAACTAATTTTTGAATTTAAATTCAACCCAGATTTTGAACATTATAATAGATGTGCACATGAAACATCAAGTACAGAAAATTATATTTTAGGGCATTAGTTCACAACAGGATTTAAATATTCTGGTGAACTTCCCCACTCTCAATACACTTTCTATATCTGTGAAAAACGTACATGTAGTAGGTTCAAGAGACAACCTCAGAGAATTAGTTTGACAGGCTAAACTTCACAGTTCATTCCTCCACAGCAACAGAGTCCTTTGTGGGTGAGCTGATAGCCTCTTTCCTAGAGTCGATGGACTCTATCTCCATCCAAAACTCCTGTCTTCGTTGAATTATGTTTGATATTGCGTCTATTGGATCTGATCCTTCAATAGGGTTTCCACAATCGTTCGCTTTTATATCCATATTAAGATAATCAGTCAAAACCTTTTTCACGCCAAAGCCACAATGGGGCAGCTTGCTGCTGCTAATTGAAGGTGACCGATCTCCGTTACTGGGATTAACTAGCTTTCCTGGTGAAAAGCTTGGTGTGGTATAAGCTGTTTTATATGGGGTGCTCGGGATGGGCACCGAGTATGAAACTGAAACACTCTTGCGGGCAATGATACCAACTTTAGAGATAGAGGAGAATTGATCTGAATGCTTGGTCAAATCATCCACATATAGTAGATCATCTATGCGTGCTACAATATTAAATGCCAAGCTCTCCAGAACTCTTGAGTAGCTCTCTAAAATGGATTTTCCAACATCCTAAAGAGGGGGTAAATATGATCTATTTTCAGCATGAGAAAAAAAAAATATACAAGAAAAGAAAAATTTTCAATTGGAACAAAGAACTTAACCTTGTTGTATTGGATTTTGCTCATGTCTAGAGTTGTTTGGGGAAGGCCAGGGAATCGTTGCTTCAAGCAAAGCAGGAGGCTTTCAGCTCGATCCGCAAGCAATTCCCTCTTCTCTGCATCAACCATTAGCTCCTTTACAATTTCCCATGAGGACTTTGATGCAGATCGGTTTGTGCTATTTATAGGCTTTGATACAGTTCTTCGGCGCCACACAAAGATTGAAGCCTCCACTCGGTTGGCAATCTCTAGAGCTTGATGTTCAGAGGACAAGTCCAGGCAGCAGAGCAGACGTTCGGGGGAAAACTGATCTGATGTAATATATCGATAGATAAGATCGCCCAAACAGGTTTTCCCGCTCTGAAACCAAATTCAAGCATGAAATCGTATCTCATTTAATGACATTATACTTCAAGACTAAATATTTGAGGGATTGACTCTATATGCCAATTCGATGACAATCCCAGTGGCATCATACAAGAACACTGCACTTTGAATTTGGTGCTGTATGAAATTCAACAAGACTCGTGATTGTATTGAATTCTCACCAAATGCACACTTCCAAATGAAAGGCTCAAATTCCTGGTTTCCAAATATGCATAAACAATTTTTTTTGGATTTTCATACCTTTGGAAGAACATCTAAGTATGAATCAGGAACTTCCATTTCAGATAAAGTAGTACTGTTGATAGCCATGGCAGCTTTTAGTATCTGGTTTGTGCAATCACGTTTGTGCTGCAACTGCTTTCTTGAATCTTCATGGAGGCCACCAGGAGGGACTCGAGGCACGGGTAGCCACCATTTCTCCTCCTGACGCTGAAGATTCCTCCGGAAAGAGGTCGACCCATCAGCATCTGGGGCTAGAATCCCTTGGTCAACATACCAGAACTCTGTGTTTTCAAAACTATCCAATATTTCCTGCCAAAAGAAGCTAAGAAGGATCAGAATTTACCTTGAACCAGAAACAGCATATGAGGAAACAAGTGTCACTGAATCTTACGAGAAGCATATTATCTAGTTTATGCAAAGCTGGAAGATTGACATAAAGATCTGATCGGGGTCTGCAAGTCATGACCTGCTAAGTGTTATAAAAGAAACATTAAAACAAATTTAAACCTTAATTAACTTATTTATGTGAGGAGTTGCTAAGTAGTAACAGTTCATCTCACCTTTGCACTATTTGTTTACCAATAAGAAAACACGGGATAGAACTGGAGTAAAACAAAATTCTTTTACTTAAAGTTACAGAAGTAATTGTTTCACTATTACTGAAGAATTATATAATAATCTCAATTTTATTACTAAGAATGATCCAGTATTAGAACAGGGACGCTAGGCTGGTAATTACCACCATAAATAGTATATTTTATATGGAGAATGGTTTTGAAAAAAATAGTTTATCTTCTAATAACAACAAATACTACACGGATCAAATTTCAGAATTTGATAACCAGCAGCAACATTTTTCCAGGAGGGTTACCTCCATTTTGCTTCCATCTGGAAATGTCTGCCATGAGGGTATCAACTCAACAATGTGATCGCTAACGCAAAGAAGCCATTCCATCTCTCTACGCCACATTGATTTCTTTTCAGGTGGTAGAGGTTCTAATCTCCACAATTGCCCAAACAGGGTAGCTACAGATTGGATAAAAATAAAATGCCATAACCATAAAAAAAAAAAGAGAATGCACTAATTGCAGATAAAAGCACAATTGAAACCCACCAAAATAAAGCAAATATATAATTCACCCATTAAAAAACCTTTAGAAAAAAAACATGCGATTAGGTAGCTTACCACAAAGATTAGTAATGGCATTTGAAATAGCCAATGCTGTGCAGACACCATTTCCACAACCTGACATATCTTCTCCCAGCAGCAGCTTTGAAAACCTTTCCTTCATCATCTCAATCTCTATTCAAACCCCCAAAAAGAAACAAGAACCAAATTGTTGAACATGAGAGGGAAAAAAAGTGGGAGGGAAGGAGGGAAAGAAGGCTCGTTTGAATATAATACCTGGAATTGCTGAACCTTGTTTCTCTAACCTCCTATCATCGAAATGGGGTTTCTCTGCATCTTGAGCAATATTAGAACAACGACAATGATTTGCCTCGGACTTGTCAAGAGGCCAACCCACGGAAGGGGGAGAAAATGACCCTTCCGAGCTGCTAGGGCTCTGTTCCTCGTTCCCTGTCGCCTCGGATGTCAAAAACTCCGAGCTCGAACTGCTCTCCCGAGACACCTTTTCTTTCAAACCCACAATAGCCCCAATTTCACTTCCATTTTCAATAGATCCTTCTCCTTTCCTCTCTTCCGCTCCTTCATTCTTCTCGATCACACCCTCCATTGCAACTTTTTCTTCTTCAGGGGAAGCGCAGAAAACAGAGTTGTTCACTACCATACCATCAAACCCTACCCTTCTAAAGCAAAGCCCATTCGAGAATCGAACTCTGCAACGCAAGCGCCGAAGAGATTTACAGACCCAAAAGCCCAAAATTGAAAATGGGAGGTTCAGGTTACCAGACCGTCTGAGCTTCACCAATGGCAGGCAAATTCCGAGCTTTTGTTGCTGTTGTTCTCGTCCCTGTTCTTGGTGGAGGGGAGCTCTATCCATATGGTCTCAACCATGACTGATCTTGAAGGGGTAAACGAGAAAATAGAGAGTAAATTTTAGATTTTCTTGTGAGGGAGATGCCGAATATTTATATGAGCAGAGAGAAGGTAACCATGGCCCATGGTTTCTGAAGCTCGCCGTAACATGAGCCCCTTCATTCCTCAGATTTCAAGCATACCATAAACGCTCCTTCCCCTGCTCTGGGTTTTAATCAGGCATAGCATTACGCCATTACCATTTACTGTTATAAATGCCTTTTTCCATCTCTCTCTCTCTCTCTCTCGTTTTCTGTCTGTCAGCTTTGCGTAAACAAAATCCTCTTAAACTTTGTGAACTGTGAATGTATTTAACTATACATACTCATTTAAAAAATATCGCGAGAATCGTGCATAACATAGGAGTTCGAAAATCAGGACGATTCTTTGGACCGCGTTCGCACAAAATAAAGAAAAAGACTTGACAAAAAAATACAATGAGAAAGAGAGTTTTTTCTCATTTTATTATTAAAATAAAATAAAATATTAAATAATATTTTTTTTGAAAAAAAAAAATTCCCAATTTGATGCTCACGTAATCTCGCAAGTTATTATTGCGAGATTTGCACTTATGGTGGTGACGTATGGTAAGAGCGTAAGCAAATCTCATAAGACCAAACTGCAAGATTTGCTTCCTATCTAATTAAATATCGCAGATTCTTCTTTCGAGATTTATCAAGCATATATATATTTAAAAATAAAAATGTTTTATATCCAATTAAAAAAATAAAATATTTTAATTCGAAATTAATAACTCAAAATGTGTTCTAATTTATAATTGTAAAAAATTATAATTATCAAATATTTTTCCAAGGCTTTTGAATATGCTTCTCAATTTTTTCGACAATTGAATTAGTAATTATTTAGAAAAAAATAAAAAATAAATATTTTTTAAAAATAAATATACTAAAAATACTTATACTAAATAAAATTATTTTTCTATAAATATTTTTATAAATAAGTATTTTTTGTAAAAAGTTCTTTTCGTTGGAGCATAAATTATTTTACTCCAATTTTACGATAATAGTTTATAATTATGAATAAATAATTTTAAAAATTTAAATTTTATAAATTACATAGGAATATTTTAAAAAGTAAAATTGGAGTATTAATCAAAAGAACTTGATATTTACAAACATTTTAAAAAAAAAAAAATTAGAAGATATTGATAGATATTTACGAATCTAATTTTACTTACTTAAAAATTGGCCCCTAGTTAAATAAAAATGAAAAAATTTTATTTCGACTTATCTGAATGGGTAAAATCTTTAAAAACCATACTTCACTCGATCTAATATATATAGCCCATACTCCTATTATTTTGAAAATAATTTTTTATCTATTATTTTTCATGAACTCATAAAAAGTTAACATTATTATTATTTTTATATTGTCAAGATAAATTAAAACCGAATTTAAAATTAGTCTACAAACCAATCAATAGGTAGTAATTAAGTGATCTAAATACACTTAGAAAAATAATAGTTTGGAACCGACTTTATGAAACCAATGTTATTATTATCACCTCCAGCAATTTCAGACACTTTTAGATGTTGCGATACCATTCAAACTTAAAATAACAAAAATTTTCTACACATTGTCATTTTGGCTTAAGGCTTCCGCACTTTGCATGTTGCAACATATATATAACTGTTATGTGTCATTTTTTACATTCTTTGAAGCAAAGGTCTAATATTTCACTATTTAGTCAAATAAAAGTTATTTTATTTATCTCAATTTAATTTGATTTTTATATTCACTTGAGTTAATTTTGAAATCCATTAATTTGTACGGTAGTTGGTAAGTCAAATATCCTGCCAAACAAATTTTTTTATTGGACCAAAATAAATATTAGTCACACAAAAACAAACAAACAACTAAGCAAACAAATAAAATAAATAAATAAATAAACTCAAATACCAAGTTCAAGAGTATGAAATGTGCACAAGACACATGACTATACAAATGAAATGAAAATAATTAAATGTTATACAAGTGAAATGAAAATAATCAATGATATACAAATGAAATAAAAATAATCAATATTATACAAATGAAATAAAAATAATCAATGATATACATACAAATGAAATGAAAATAATACTAAACTACTCAGTGCCGCAACGAGGTCATCCTCGGGGTCGTGGTGGCTGCCATTTGCGTCTGCCCTCTCCCTGCTGGTCATCAGCATCAAGTGTCCTGTACCATCTTCCTAAATATGGATCATCTCTGCCAAGAGGTACTGCGTAATCATCATTCATGCAAAGCGCACGCGGTGAGAACTGATATGATGTCTGTGGACGAGAACGAGGTGGCATAGCGGGTGCATCAACCTCCTCCCCATCGAAAATGTCGAGCAGTTGGGATCCGTTGACCATCCTCATGGACAAGGTCCAATGCAGCACTCATCAATTGGGGGATAGCAAGATCTGACGAGATCTGATTTGCCTCATGTACTATGTTAGCCTGTAGGATATGAAAATATTTGGTTAATGCATGCAAATTGTAACGTACACATAACAAAAGCAATTGTGGGTTAAAGTCTTTTTACGAGGCTCAAATATACAGCAGCGGTCCTGTCGATAAAGCGGTGTGTGATGGACCTATACCAAGTGAAGTATGGGTCATCCGAAAGCATCAGTCCATCCTCCGCCACTTTTGGTATGATGTACTCTCGCCAATGCTCCCACGCAGTAATGAATATCGTGTGTGTAGTTGCTCAGTCCGTGACCCCTTGACCGCGCACATCCATGTCATGGAGGTGATCCCCAACTATGTCTACCCCCGATGTCAGAAAGCGGTCAGGAATGCCCTATTGATACCCAAACTGCTGCATGATTCGGTCGAGGAGATACCACTTGATAATATGAAAGCATATGCGTGGCACTCGGGCTACCCACAGGTCACTCCTAACTGCATAATCAGGAGGTAGGTCGGCTAGAATCTCAGCCGTGTAGAGCCTTCATAGGAACTGAACTTAAACATAAACAAAAGTTAAGCAAACTATACGTAACTGAAAGAAAGAAAGAGAATACTATGTCCTATACTTTACTTGGACTATACCTCATGCTCCCGGTGCATGTCCAACTCGAACCTGTACCAAGGCAATGTGTGTAGCTCAACCGTTGGTGCCCTCAAGTCGTCCCACCATTTGTATAAGATGAAACGTAAGTTTACAAGTATAACGAGTGGTACTACGAATTAGTATCTATAGTACTTATAGAATGAATGAGGAGGGATAAATGATGTTCACACTAACCGGTCGAGTGGGAGTGGGTCAACCGGACGACCGTCATGACCCCTCTGAATATGTAGGAAACCTCGTCGCGTAAAAGCTAAGGACGGAAATCTCTCACATACTCAAACCTGTAGTAGGCAAAGTGGGCCAACAATATGTGTCTTCGAGTGGTGAGCGGCGCGACACATCTCCCTGTAAAGTCACGCCAAAGTAGTGGACCCCCAACTATACGAACTAGTCGCTTCCAAGTCCGCAAGGAGTGGAAGGAACATCGAATGTGCATAACTACCTGAAACGCCACAAAATATCACCCCATATATCAAACGCAACAAGTGGGCTCGTGCATGGCATGCTATAGTCTATGCGTCTGCATTTGCCAGGAGCTGACAAAACACATCCCCCTCGAGGAACCATATACGGATGCGTGCACCAACCAACTCACTGTCAGGTGGCACGACTCCTAACCAATGCTCACATAGAGTACGCAGGGTGAGTCATCCCCGATGTTGTGTAGGTCCTTGTACTGGCCTGGCAGTACGATCAGTGATGGGTTGCCCATCAATCGACAGCCCAAACAAAACAGTGACGTCCTAGAGTGTGACGGTCGCCTCCCCATGAGGTAGGTGGAATGTGTGCTTCTCGGGTCTCCATCGCTCCACCAAAGCTGTGATGATATATCAATCCAGCTAGATATGGGTAATCCAATAAATATCATAAAATCCTACATCGGGTATCAGGCAGCTAATGCGGTCATCTACCTCCAACCAGCGCTCTGCAAACTACGTGCTCCCTCGACAGAACAAAGGGTCGGCGTACCCATCATGTAACAACCTCAATTTCTTAATATGAAATGTAACATAATAAATAGAAAGGTCAACCCGAACCCGTGGGTAACGAGGACACCTGTCAATCACAGCGAAAACCTAAGCAACAGCAAGCGTAAAATCTCGAACATCCAACCATAAAACATAATACCAGAGTTTACTATATCATCAAAATACTGTTACTATATACAACCTCCAAAAAGTCAAAATAACACTATGATCATATAACAAAACCTCTCGATCCTAGTTCAACGCTTATCCTTCTAGTAGGGAAGCTCCAATCACTCAACAGCAGCCCTAACCCACTGGTCTCTTTGGGTTTCCTGAAAATCATTTAATGTTCAGGGGTGAGACACTTTTCAGTAAGGGAAAATAAACTAAATACAGTTATGTGGCAACATGAATATTTAATGTAATTATACATATACAGTACATTTCATATATTTGTAGACATTTATCATCACATATTGAATAATCATAAACTTTCATAATTGCTAATAAATCATATCGTATGTAAACA
This sequence comes from Malania oleifera, assembly GCF_029873635.1. Lineage (NCBI taxonomy): Eukaryota > Viridiplantae > Streptophyta > Magnoliopsida > Santalales > Ximeniaceae > Malania > Malania oleifera. The sequence continues at coordinate 3,609,900 of NC_080427.1, read as the reverse complement.
TTTGTTATACTTATAATACTGAAAACATACCCATGATGAATAGTTAGCAGGTGTCATGTATTACCCCCCATGACGGGTTGTGCAACCCGAAGGCGAGACCCGACAATGGTTGTCTGACCACTGTCGAGTCAAATATGTTTGTAAGTACAATGGGCCCGCCGCACCCTGGTCCGGACTACCAGGTGGACGTCCACACTCTACTGAAAGCCACATAGACTATCCATCTCCCACCCCCTCGTGGGGTGTTTAGCACTAATCTGATCATAAGCATCTGATCTATAAGCTACGGTACCGAGCTCCTGAACTGAACTAAACTAACATCCGGGTTTTGATAACATATAGTACATGATTATATAACATCTTTCATAAATACGGCCTCGTGCCAAACATATCATAATTACGACCTCGTGCCGAACATATCATAATTATGGTCTCGCGCCGGATTCATTTCAGGTATACATTTTGAAAATAAATCAATAATCATGTATTCATCAAAATCATCATAACATAACATATGTTTTCATAATACCTGAAAACATACTTTGCTCATAAAATCTTTCATATCATAATACGTTTCACGTAAAATAATATTAATGTCACACATGCTCTGTATAAAATCATACTTCTTATTCTAAAATCATAATTTTCTGGCATCTCATACATACATATACATTTCAACATAATAGCAATATTTCCCAAACATACATTTCATCTGTAATATACAAATGTAACATATGCTTTTCTGAAAATAAATTTATTCATAGTTAATAATAATTTGCATGAAAAATAACTGCTTTAGTTTATTCCCTTACCTAACTATTGAGAAGGCCTCTAAAATTTCTTGGTCTAACTCCCCGTAGGATTTCCTGATCAATACCCTGAAACTGAAAATTCCTATTATTAAACCTCAGTATTTTCACGTGTATATCATTTCCTATAACTATCACAAGACCAAATTTGGCTTAAAAAGCCTTACCTCAACTCAGGGATGATTTCCAACTTGCTTTCACCAACGATCCACTCCGGAAGATTTGGAGAGAACTTCCCTAAGAGCGTCGTGGTGACTTCGGATTGTCGATCCGGTGTAAATCTGGCCCAAAATTGATGAAAGAAAGAGAGAGAGGGCTGAAGGGGAGAGAGAGAGAAGAGATTTTACTTAGTTATGAAGTTAAAAATTTGGATTTTTCTATTCATAGAACTGGATTCGTCGACGAGCCACGTCATTCATCGAAGAATCCTTCATTAATTTCGTTGACGAAATTCAGTCCTCATCGATGAAATTCAGTCGACTCAAAATGCCTCTCGATATTTCTTCATCGGCGAAATTCAGTCTTCGTCGACGAATTCTCTTAAGTCCTCGTCGACGAATCCCCTGTATTCGTCGACGAAACCCTAATGATTCCCCCCTTGGTTATTCCTTCCATAGTGCGATATCGTCGACGAACACTTCGTTGACTTCCTCCTTCTGTTACTGGTTTCATTTCCCTTCCTCTTTATTATCTAAATTCCATTTTTATTCGGATTGTCACATCCTCCCCTCCTTATAAAATTTCGTCCTCAAAATTTACTACTCACTTAATTTATCATCCCTTAGCCAAAATGGTCTACTTATTTTATTACTTACTCTCACTTATGGCAGAGGAATACTATGGTTACAACTCAAGTTCTGAAAGATTACATATACTAAAAGAAAATTTCTTCCAAAACTAAAATACCACATACTAACTAAAGTATTACATGTACCTTCAAAAGAAAACTACATATTTACTTACATTTTCTAATTACATTTAAACTTCTTGGAATAACTGCGGATAATTCTATATGATCTGTTCCTCGAGCTCTCAAGAACCCTCTTCTATCGCATGATTCCTCCATAGAAATTTTATTAGAGGAATCTTCTTAATACTTAATTCCTGTTCCTTTCTATCCAGAATCTGCACTGGTACCTCCTCATAAACTAGTGAATCACTGAACTCTAACTCACCATAACCGATAATATGAGAAGGGTCTGGGACGTATTTCCTCAACATAGATACATGAAATACATCGTGTATCCTGGATAGTCTAGGTGGCAAAGCTAGCCTGTAAGCCACCGGCCCCACTTTCTCTAAAATCTCAAATGGACCGATAAACCTAGGGCTAAGTTTACCCTTCTTACCAAACCTCATAAATCCTTTTAACGAAGCTATCTTCAAAAATACGTGACCACCCACATCAAACTCCAAATTCTTGCGGCAATGGTCGGTATAACTCTTTTGTCGGCTCTAAACTGCACTGATTCTTTCCCTAATGAGCCGAACCTTATCGTACACCTGTTGTACCAACTCTGGACCCACAACTCGCCGCTCACCTACCGTATAGTGCCTCAAACGGTGCCATGCCAATACTGGACTGGTAACTATTATTGTACGTGAACTCTACCAGTGGCATGAACTGAGTCCAGCTACCCCTAAAGTCTAGTACACATGCACGAAGCATATCTTCTAGTATTTGTATCGTCCTCTCAGTCTGCCCATCTGACTGAGGATGGAATGTCGTACTAAATGTTAATTGAGACCCCAGAGCCTCCTACAAGCTCCTCCAAAATTGTGACGTGAAACGCGGGTTTTGATCTGACACTATGGATACATGCACCCCATGAGAACGAACTATCTCCTGAATGTAAATCTCTGCCAATGGGCTGAGGGAATAGCTGATCTTGATAGGAAGGAAGTGGGCGGACTTAGTCAACCAATCTACTATCACCCAAATCGCATTCTGACTATGCAATGTCGACGGCAGCCCTGAAACAAAGTCCATAGATATATGATCCCACTTTCACTCTAGGATAAATAGTGGCTGCAACTAACCCGTTGGTCTTTGGTGCTCAGCTTTTACCTGCTGATAAGTCAAGAATTGGGCTACATACTTGGTAATCTCCCTCTTCATTCCACTCCACCAGTAAATCTCTCGCAGATCCCTGTACATTTTCACACTATTGGGATAAACTGTATACAAAGATCTGCGAGCCTCATATAAAATAGTCCTCTTAATGTCAACATCAGTAGAAACACACAGTCTGGAACGGAACCGCAAAGCTCCGTCATCTAAAATGTAGAATTCATCTCCCTGACCACTCTGCACTCTGTCCATTACCTCTACCAATTCTGGATCTTCATTCTGGGGAGCTTTAATTCTTTCCTATATAGTAGATTGTACTACTAGGCTAGCGATACATACAGGAGTATTACTCTTTATCAATTCAATGCCAAGTCTCTCTAGATCCATTATGATCGGATGTTGGATCTCCATAGCTGCCAACGCTAATACCCTTTATTTTCTACTCAATGCATCAGCTACCACGTTTGCTTTCCCTGGGTGGTAACTAACAGTACAATCAAAATCCTTAATCAACTATAACCACCTCCTCTGTCTCATATTCAATTCCTTCTGGGTGAAGAAATACTTTAAACTCTTATGGTCAGAGAAAATCTTGCACTGCTCGCCGTACAGGTAATGCCTCCAAATTTTCAATGCGTGTACCACTGCAGCCAACTCAAAATCATGGGTAGGGTAGTTCTTTTCGTATTCTTTTAACTATCTAGACATATATGCCACTACCCTACCATGCTGCATCAACACACAGCCAAGTCCTTTTAGGGACGCATCATTGTAGATAGTATAACCCTCACCCCCAGATGGGATGATCAATACCGGTGCTACGACTAATCTCTGCTTCAGCTCCTGAAAACTCTGCTCACAACTGTTGTCCCATTCAAATCTAGCATTCTTCTTCATCAGTCGTGTCATAGGTCCTAACAAAGCTGAGAACCTCTCAACAAAACGACGATAATAACTAGCTAACCCCAAGAAACTCCTGATCTCCTGAACATTTCTCGGTCTAGCCCAATTCACTACCGCCTCAATCTTATTAGGGTCTACCAAAATTTCGTCCCCCGAGTTTACATGCCTTAAAAACATGACTTTCTCTAGCCAAAAGTCACATTTACTGAATTTTGCATACAACTTCTTCTCCCTAAGCATCTGCAAAACCCGTCTCAGATGCATCTCATGCTCCTCATAGCTCCTTGAATAGACTAGTACATCATCAATAAAAACAACTACAAACTGATCTAAGTATGGATGAAAAATCCTATTCATCAAATCTATAAATATCGCAAGAGCATTCGTCAGACCAAATGGCATAACCAGAAACTCATAATGCCCATATCTGGTCCTAAAAGCTGTCTTCGATACATCTTCCGTTCTCACTTTTACCTGATGGTAGCCTGACCTGAGATCAATCTTCGAATACACCCGTGTACCCTGGAGCTGGTCAAACAAATCATCGATATGAGGTAGAGGATACTTGTTCTTGATGGTCACCTTATTAATCTCTCTGTAATCTATGCACATCCTTATAGGCCTGTCTTTCTTCTTTACAAATAGCACCGGAGCTCCCCACGGTGATACACTAGGTCGTATGAAGCCCTTATCAAGCAAATCCTGCAACTGATCTTTCAGTTCTTCCAACTCTGCAGGTGCCATTATATATGGTGCTTTAGAAATTGGTGTTGTACCTGAAAGTAGATCAATGGGAAAATCTACTTCATGATCAGGCGGCAAACCCGGTAATTCATTCGGGAACACGTCTGTAAATTCTTTCACCACAGGCGTATTGATGAGCTTTAATTCATTTTCTGACATTTCCTTTACAAAAGCCATGAATCCCAAATAGCCATTTTGGAGCAGTCTCCTTGCCTGAACAGCTGAGACCATCTAAGGTAAGGAATGCACTCGTGACACTGTAAATCTAAATTCTGGTTTCCCTAGAGCTTTGAATATCACTTCCCTTACACGACAGTCTATAATAGCATAATTAGCTGCTAGCCAATCCATGCCGAAGATGATATCAAACTCGTGCATATCCAGCACCACCAAATCAGCAGATAAAATTTTTCCCTGAACATCAACTGGACAATCACGGAGCATCCTACTACATCTCACTACTGACCCGGTCGGTGTTGCCACTAACAGTTCAACATCTAATGATTGCTTTTTCGCCCCACATAATTTAACACACCCCAAGGACACAAACAAGTGTGTAGCACCAGAATCAAAAAGTGCAATGACCTTAAATGAAAACACATTAACAGTACCTGTCACCACGTCATCGGCTGCCTCAGCGTCACTCGACGTCAAAGCAAAAACCCTGGCTGGGGCCACATTCCTCTGCTGACCTCCTCGTGGCACCTAGTAACCTCCTCATGTAGGTCTAGGAGTAGGAGTAGCACCAATCTGTGTCGGACACTCCTTCATCATATATCCTGGCTCCCCGCACCTGTAACAGACAGCTCGCCTGGCACGACACTCTCCTAAGTGCCTCTTCCCACAAGATGGACAAGCTGGAGATGGCTGCACACCCTGGAAACTGCGATTCCCAATCTCCTGTCTCTGGTCTCTATAATAGCCACCTCTCTTCCATGAACCACGTCCAACCCCCTGCTGGGAACAAGAAGGTGTGGATCTCTTCTTCTGCCTCTATTCCTCTGCCTCCAATCGCTCACCAATCTCTGCTATAATGGCTCTATCCACTAGCTCAGCAAAATGCTACAACTTCAGAATCGATACCTGCTTATAAATTTCTCTCCTCAGGCCTCTCTCAAACTGTTGTACCTTCTTCGCTTCATCTGGAATGATGTACAGGGGGAAACAAGATAGCTCGATGAACCTTGCTGCGTACTACTGTACTGACAACTGTCCCTGATTCAGATTCAGGAACTCCTCATTATTAGCCTCCCTGGACGAGGCTGGAAAATACCTGTTGAAGAATATTTTTTTAAATCGCTCCCACATCATCTCCACAGGTGTAGTCCTTTGCTGCTCTAAAAGTCTCATTGTTGACCACCATCTCTCGGCCTCCCCAGTCAGTTTATATGTGGCAAATAGTACCCTCTGCTCCTCTGAATACTGCAGTATTGCAAATATTTTCTCTATCTCCTACAACCAGTTTTCAACAACTGTAGGATCTGTCCCTCATGAGAAAGTCGAAAGACTCATCTTAATAAACTTCTTAATCGAACTATCGTGGCCTGCCGGTGGACCACCCTGTTCCTTTGAACTCCTGGCAATCTCTGCCATAACTTGTCGTGCTACGCTGCGTAAAATGGCATCTGAATCACTACCCGCAGCGCCTGAGGGTCCAGCACCCTCACTCCCACTGGCGTGGGCACTATTGCCACCAAGGTCCATCCTGAAAAACATGTAACGTAACTCAAAACCTCAAAACCTCTTCACTATACATATCACTCAACTCATATAATATATTTTTTAAAATTAACTCATCACTCCTTATCTTAATTCAAGGTTCAATGCTGCAACCTAGATACCCAACCCGACGATAGTTTACAATGACTTTCCTGAAATCAACACCCCAGGAAAATCACACAAACCACCACAGAAGTCCTGCATCTAGACTACAAAACCAGACCTCAAATCCCCTTATCCTATACTCTGGTATTATTACTGCTGCACTCTAGAGTCTATAGAACCTAGTATCATGGGCTCTGATACCAAATGTAACGACCTTAATTTCTTAATATGAAATGTAACATAATAAATAGAAAGGTCAACTCGAACCCGTGGGTAACAGGGACACCTGTCAATCACAGCATAAACCTAAGCAGCAGCAAGCATAAAATCTCGAACATCCAACCATAAAACGTAATACCAGAGTTTACTATATCATCAAAATACTGTTACTATATACAACCTCCAAAAAGTCAAAATAACACTAGGATCAAATAACAAAACCTCCCGATCCTAGTTCAACGCTTACCCTTCTAGTAGGGAAGCTCCAATCACTCAACGACGGCTCTGACTCGCCGGTCTCTCTGGATTTCTTGAAAATCATTTAATGTTCGGAGGTGAGACACTTTTCAGTAAGGGAAAATAAACTAAATACAACTGTGTGGCAACATGAATATTTAATGTAATTATACATATACGGTACATTTCATATATCTGTAGACATTTATCATCACATACTGAATAATCATATACTTTCATAATTGTTGATAAATCATATCATATGTAAACATCTATTATACTGATAATACTGGAAACATACCCAGGATGAATAGCTAGTAGGTGTCATGCATTATTCCCCATGACGGGTTGTGCAGCCCGAAGGCGAGACCCAATAATGGCTGGCCGATCATTGCCAAGTCAAATATGTCTGTAAGTACGATGGGCCCACCACACCCTGGTTCAGACTTCCAGGTGGATGTCTACACTCTACTGAAAGCCACATCTACTATCCATCTCCCATCCCCTTGTGGGGTGGTTAGCACTAATCTGATCATAAACATCTGATATATAAGTTACGGTACCGAGCTTCTGAACTAAACTAAACTAACATATGGGTTCTAATAACATATAATACATGATTATATAACATCTTTCATAATTACGGCCTTGTGCCAAACATATCATAATTACGGCCTCGTGCCGAATATATCATAATTACAGTCTCGTGCCAAACATATCATAATTACGGCCTCGTGTCGAACATATCATAATTACAGCTTCGTGCCAAACATATCATAATTACGGCCTCACGTCGGATTCATTTCAGGTATATACATTCCGAAAATAAATCAATAATCATATATTCGTCAAAATCATCATAATATAACATATGTTTTCATAATACCTGAAAACATACTTTGCTCATAAAATCTTTCATATCATAATATGTTTCACGTAAAATAATATTCATGCCACACATGATCTGTATAAAATCATACTTCTTATTCTAAAATCGTAATTTTCTGGTATCTCATACATACATATACATTTCAACATAATAGCAATATTTTCCCAAACGTACATTTCATCTATAATATACAAATATAACATATGCTTTTCTGAAAATAAATTTACTCATAATTAATAATAATTTGTATGGAAAATAACTGCTTTAGTTTATTCCTTTACCTGACTACTGAGAAAGCCCCTAAAATTTCTTGGTCTAACCCCCCTGTCGGATTTTCTGATCAATACCCTGAAACTAAAAATTCCCAGTATTAAACCTCAGTATTTTTGCGTGTATATCATTTCCTATAACTATCACAAGACCAAATTTGGCTTAAAAAGTCTTATCTCAACTCAGGGATGATTTCCAACTTGCTTTCACCAACGATCCACTCCGGAAGATTTGGAGAGAACTTTCCTAGGAGCGTCGTGGTGACTTCGGATTGTTGATCTGGCGTAAATCTGGCCCAAAATCGATGAGAGAGAGAGAGAGAGAGGGCCGAAGGGGAGAGAGAGAGAGAAAAGAGTTTACTTAGTTATGAAGTTAAAAATCCGGATTTTTCTATTTATAGAACTGGATTCGTCGACGAGTCACGTCATTCATCGACGAATCCTTCATTAATTTCGTCGACGGAATTCAGTCCTCGTCGACGAAATTCAGTCGACTCAAAACGCCTCTCGGTATTTCTTCGTCGACGAAATTCAATCTTCATCAATGAATTCTCTTAAGCCCTTGTCGACGAATCCCCTGTATTCGTTGACGAAACCCTGATGATCCCCCCCTCGGTTATTCCTTCCAAAGTGCGATGTCAAATTTGTCAACGAAGTTGACTTCCTCCTTCTGTTACTAGTTTCATTTTCCTTCCGCTTTATTATCTAAATTCCATTTTTATTCGGGTTATCACACGTCGGCCCATGCTCGGCTAGCTCGGTGATCATTATACCCTCGCATAGGGTATCTTGCGATCACCCGTAATGCATATTGATCGGGATCAATATGCAAATATTTGTATATTTTCGTATACAATTTATGTAATTTACACCTATGGCCAATTCGAATAGGTCGAACTGGCAGACTACTATAACTAACACCAGCGTCTCTAGTTATATGTCCCCCCTATATACAATAATACCGTCACTGGAGCACTGCTTTAGCTTCCTGCCATTTAGATTCGCATTCGAGAGAGAAAAAAGACCTACACAAAACAAAATTGTATATATAAATGATATGTGTTATTTGCCTAGGCATTGCCTTTATAATTTATAATGTCAATTAAAATGCTAACATAATCATTTACTAGTTTTTATATATAAAATTTTAAAAATTATAAATAAAAATGTTAATTAGAAAACATTAATTTAAAATGTTAACATACTATAATTATATACTATTTTGTTGTACATTAATTATATGTTGAAATATAGTAATGTGTAAAAATTTTAATTAAAAATATTAATTGAAAATTATTAACTAATAATGTTAACATAATTTAATAATTATATACTACAATATATTAATTACATGTTGAAATATAATAATGTATTCACTTGATAACAACATATTTTTACTACTTATAATAAAAGTGATTATCCTAATACTACTTATTTTTATAAGTACTTATATTAATTACCTTGTTCACTATAAGATATTAAGTATTTATTCTTAAGTGATCTGAGTATTAGATCACTTGAAATAGATGATTTTTAGGTGCACTGATATGTCCCAAATTGCCAAATTCGAACTGTACTAATAAATGCTTTCAAAATTGCTATAAATTTTGTAAAAAGTTTTACCATGACTGCATCATGGATAAGATGAGATGAAAGAGAGTGAACCTCAAAAGAAAGATGGACTGATTTTCCAATAGGATTTTTGAACCTAATGGGTCTAACTTGTACATTACAAACTTGGCTGCGGGGTCTTTTGATCACCATGTTTATAGTTACAAATGTGAATGGAGGTAGACATCTAGCTTTGCTACTTTAGCTTCCAAACTGATAATCCAAGTTGTAAATATCTAAAATTTTTCTTATTATAGCCATATAATTTCTCTTAGTGTTATGCAAATTTAAATCTCTGTTTAATTGTATGAATGTAACCCCTAATTTAGACGATGCAATGTATTTCTAATTCAATAAATTTAGTATAACTTTGTATTATATATCATATCTTTTACAAACATAGAAAAATGTAATTAGTGTTATTAAAATAGTCAAATTTTGTATTTTCTAACATAATTTGAAGGGATATCGTGTTTTAAAATTGAGCATTAAAATTGTTTATAATGTAAGAAATATTACTTTCATTTATGATTATTCCAAACTGATTATAATAGTCAAATTTTGTATTTTCTAATTGATTATTTCAAAATTCTAAAATAATATTTTCTAACATATTATTACAAACATAATAATATTAATTGAGTATTGAAATTGTTTATAATGTAAGAAATATAACTTACATTTACGATTATTCCAAATTGTTTATAATAGTCAAATTTTGTATTTTCTAATTGTTTATTCCAAATTTCTAACATAATATTTTCTAACATATTATTACAAACATAATAATATTAATTGAGTATTAAAATTGTTTATAATGTAAGAAATATTACTTACATTTACGATTATTCCAAATTGTTTATAATAGTCAAATTTTGTATTTTCTAATTATTTATTCCAAATTTCTAACATAATATTTTCTAACATATTATTACAAAGATAATAATAATAATTGAGTATTAAAATTGTTTATAATGTAAGATATATTACTTACATTTACGATTATTCCAAATTGTTTATAATAGTCAAATTTTGTATTTTCTAATTGTTTATTCAAAATTTATAACATAATATTTTCTAACATATTATTACAAACATAATAATATTAATTGAGTATTAAAATTGTTTATAATGTAATAAATATTACTTACATTTATGATTATTCCAAATTGTTTATAATAGGCAAATTTTGTATTTTCTAATTGATTATTCCAAATTTCAAAAATAATATTTTCTAACATATTATTACAAACATAATAATATTAATTGAATATTAAAATTATTTATAATGTAAGAAATATTACTTACATTTACGATTATTCCAAATTGTTTATAATAGTCAAATTTTGTATTTTCTAATTGTTTATTCCAAATTTCTAACATATTATTACAAACATAATAATATTAATTGAGTATTAAAATTGTTTATAATGTAAGAAATATTACTTACATTTTTTATTAACATGTAAATATTTTCTAGCTAATTCATGGTTACTTAAAAGTAATTTTTTTTTTGTTAAATATGTACATACAAATTTTGAATGCTTACACAAATTGTCATATAATAATTTATATTATACTGGCTAGCACTCAAGTCATGCAAAGTAAACATTGGCAATATAAGAACTAATTTAATTAAATATAATCATGTTTGTTGCTTAAACATTGGCAATATAAGAACTAATTTAATTAAACATTATCATGCTTACACAAATTGTCTTAATTATTTGTTGAAACGTAATCTTGATGTTGCTTATAAAATTTTGTGAACACCACATTTATATTGCACAAGCACAGAACATGAAAAGAAAAAATGGAAAAACGAAAATAAATGAAAACTAACCTTCGGAAATCCGGATGCAGCTATGAACCCAAATGAAACAAATCGAACTCAATGATAAAAATTTGAACTCAGTAAAACTAATCCAACTCAAGGAAATATATTTTGCTTTATGATAAATAAAAAATACGTACCCCATTTTCGAGTTTAAATTACTTTCCTCGCCTAGCCATTCGAACGTTCACCTGCAGTACTCCCGAATGGTCACCTGCTCACCGAGCGGTCACCTGCTCTACTGCCATCCTCTGCACTTGCAAACGGTCATTTGCAACGTTCGCGAGTGAAATGGATGGGGAAAATCAAATGAAGCAAATCTCGTAGGATGGACTTGCGAGATTTTTCACGCATCATACGCCGTGCCATTTCCCAGGAAAATCTCGCAGGACCATCCTACTAGATTTTTATCATGCGTCACTAGCATACTAGGTGACTTTTTAAATCTTGCAGGGCAAAGCTTCGAGATTTTCTTGACGAGGGCTCCAGTTTCCTAACGCATGTTAAATCTTGCAGCACCAAGTTGCAAGATTACGTGAGCATCAGATTAGAAAATTTTTTTCCCAAATAGAGTATTATTTAATATTTTATTTTATTTTAATAATAAAACGGGAAAAAACTCATGAGAAACACCTACCTCATTTTACTTTTAAAATGTTAAAGCTTTAAAGGTCTTATAAAAAATATATGAATATCACCTCTTATCTTCCGCTCCTTCATCCTCCACCGCTTATTTTTTCAACTCAATAAATATTTTATTATTCATATTACCCTATAAAAGGACACCCTCCCCCTCTTATTTGGACCACACACATTGTATACTTGTATATACATTTACATGCTTGAAGTAAGTAGGCATGTAAAGAGAAGATGAGAGATAAAGAGAAGTGAGATATCTTGTACAAGATCGAAGATATTTTGTATAAGGCTGATTCCAATTCATCTTATAATTCATTCAGAAATAGTAAATTTTTTTATCTCATCCGCCTGTAGATAGGCATAGTCGAATCACGTAAATTTTTTTCTTATCTCTATTTATTTTCTTACAGCTTTTATAACACATTATTAGCACGAGACTCTAACTATCTGAGATATTTCTTTAAATCATATTTAATTTGTTTCTTGTAAATTTTACTCCACACAAGTATAATATTATCCAAAAGAGAATATGTCTTTTAAAGTTTAAAGAGTATCAATCTCCAGAAGAGATGGTAAGATAGTTCTCCTAAAGAGGTTATATATTTAAATCTCTCGTTTATATATTTAATCTCTCAAAGAGATAGACATTCTAAAGAGGTTATATATCTAATATCTAGAATATATGGTAAATATTTACCTCCTGAAGATGGTATATTTTTAATCTCCAAAAGACATGTTAAATTTGGCCTCCTAAATAGATGAAACGTTTATACTGCATATGAGGTAGTGTGTTTAACCTCCAAAAATGTGATAAATTATAACCCAATTTAATATTGTAAATTGGAATCATACTCTTAAAGAGTACAAATTGAGAAAAATAATATAATGTTCCTGAATAAACATATTTAAGTACCCCGGAAGTGTGGAAATAATATTATATTATTATTTCAGTTTTTACATTTTGTTTTCTAAATTGTCTTAGTATTGTTAATTTATTCAAATATCGAACATAAACACAGTTGAATATGTTCCCTTTGACATCAAAGGCAACAACTATTTATCATTGATTCTTATATTGACATCCATCTAAATGCAATGAACTAAGGAAACACTATTTTATAGGAAAATATTGCATCCCTGTAAGATCGTGCAAAAGTTATGATCTTCCTCCGTCATCATTTAGATGAAAAATTAAAGACTGAATACCTCACTCTTAAAGACCCACTTATCTTATTGAAAAATTTAAAGGATAGATATGACCACCAAAAGACTGTGATTTTACTAAAAGCTCGATATGAATGGTTGCACCTGAGGTTGCAAGACTTTAAAACAGCAGGCGAATATAACTCAGTTCTGCATAAGGTTAGCTCGAAGTTAAAATTATGTGGTGAAAATATTATTGATAAAGAGATGCTAATTTTTTTTTTCTACTTTCCATCCCACTAATGTGCTCCTGCATCAGCAATATAGGGAGATAAAATTTACTATATTGTTTGAACTTATATCATATCTTCTTATCATTGAGCAAAATAACAAGCTTTTGATAAAAAAATCACCAAACTCGTTCAATTGGTTCAACCCTATTCCCTAAAGTGAAAATGAACACATCTCGTGATTGAGGAAAAGATCGTAGGTATGGTCATGATTGTGGTCGAAATAATCACTGGCATCGATGTGAGGTTACAATCCCCTAAAAGTGGGATGACCCCTAGAAGAGGGATAACCCCCAGAAGAGGGATGCCCCCCAGAAGTGGGATAATGGTCAAAATCAATGACCCAGATATCATGAAAATGAATGCAACAGATGCAGAGGAAAAGGTCATTGGTCACGTACTTATCGTACACCCAGACACTTGATATATTTATACCAAGTTTCAATAAGAGAAAAGGAAAATAGTAGAGAAATAGAAACAAATTTTGCTGATAATATTGTTCCAATAGACCTTCATGTTGGATCATCCAACTCTGTTTATTTTAATGTTGTTGATTTCCTTGTAAATCAAGATGAAAATAATGATGTAATATTTTAAGATATAAAGTATGTAATATTGTATTTTGATTTTAAAAAATAAATTATTGTATTTATTGTTGCTATGATCAATTATAATAATGGGTTTTTAAAATGTGTTGTAGTGTGAATTGTCTTAAAGCTTTGATCGATTCTAAGATGTCTTTGGAAGATGCTTGTTTACTTGACAATGCTACAACACACACAATTCTTCAAGATAGGAAATATTTCCATTACTTGAATATATTTTCAACAAATGTTAATATAATATCTAGTTCTACAAATTTGATTGAAGCTCCGGAAGAGCTAATATAAAGTTACCCAATGGTACTTTATTACAAATTAATGTAGCTTTATATTCCAGCAAATCCATAAGAAATCTATTAAGATCTAAAGATGTAAGACTCAATGGAAATCACATTGAAATTACAAATGAAGGTAGTAAAGAATTCCTTTATATTACTTCTATTGTTTTTAGAAAGAAACAAATTTTAGAAAAACTGTCAACTTTGTCTTTTGGATTGTATTATACAAAAATTAAAGTAGTTGAATCATATAATGTCTTGCACAAGAAGTGCAATGACCCAAAGTTATTTACACTTTGGCATAATCGTTTTGGACATCTTGGACATGTAATGATGCAAAGAATCATTGAGAATTCACATGGCCATCCACTAAAGTACCAAAAGATTCTTTTATCAAATGATTTCATGTGTATTGCTTGCTCTCAAGGAAAATTAATTGTCAACCCATCATTTTCAAAAGTAAGTCTTGTGTTGGTCTAAATGGGTTTTTCAATCAGTTTTGGTGATAACAAACAAAGGACAAACTAACTTGGAATGGTTGAGTAATGATGTTTTAGGTTTGACAATTAATACAAGGATCATTATGGACCATCAAGCTACAAGTGATCCAAGAGAAGCTCAAAGCAACACTAAATTAATTAATGCATGGGGAAACTAAAACCAGCTCAAGCTAAAGTCCAAGGAATTTCAAAGTGACCATGAAATGGATGATTTCAAGCTTAGAGTATAAGGTTTTAGGATGAGCAATGTAAGTACTTCAAAATTGAATATCTATTGAAATATCATTTGAAGCTCTTTAAGGGAAATATATGGACTGAGAGACCTATTTTAAAATCTCGAAAAATGTTTTATAAAAGAACAAAGAAAGAGAGCAAAACATATTTTTGAAATGGAAATACAAAAATTAGAAAATATACTGCTCAGAAGATTGAAGTTTCTGCTCAGAAAACTGAAGTGTCAACTTCAGAAGACTGAACTTTCGGCTCAGTCGTCTAAAGAATTACTTCAAAAGACCAAAGATTAAGTTTAGTCATCTGAAGAATTATTGGTTAAACATATAAACTGGCAGAAGCACATCAGAAGACTGAATTCAAACTTTAGTCGTCTGAACTCGAAACTTTAGAAATATGAACCCCGAGATCAGACGTCTGACCCTATGTCCAGTTCAATATTTTCAAAGCATAAAAGGACTTCAGTCATCTAACCTCGATACTTCAGATGACTGAACACTATAAACGGACAAATTTTTAAATGTTTAAAATTTTAAATATTAGTTGCTTGTGCCCTAGAATTTTTAAAAACTTGGGAAATACTCCAAGTAAATTTGTGCAACACGAAAATACTTTTGAAAGTCTATAAATACATGGTTTTGCAAATCAAAGCACATCAAGAATTGAAAAATCTACTCTAAGCTCTCTTGTATACAAAGTATCTATTTGCTCAACTACTTACATTCTAAAAGTGCTGACATTTTGGAAGAATTGATCATCAATCCCTGAGTTCTACATACTAATTTCTCATCTGGAGAAAAGGGAACTTGGTGAATTCTAATCTTGAGCTTCTAATTGTATTTCATATTTGATATTTAAATTATAAGTATATAGATTTGAATTGTACTAATTAGCTCTGTGTGTGAGCACTCTTTGTACACATCTCCTTGCTATTTTTCTTGTAGTTATTGGATGATTCAAGGCTTGTTGGATCGTTGACCGAACGAGGGAAAGTCGTTTGGAGAGGCGGGCTCTAGCCTAACATAAAGAAGTGGTTGTAAAGGTGTTGTTCTGTCCGGCAAAGGAACTAAGCTAGTTGAATCTTTTGGTGGTTTGCCAATGATGAGGACGTAGGCTGTGTATGAGCCGAACCTCATAAAATCTCCATGTCTTTCTCTTCCTTACTCTTTAATTTCTACACAATATATCTTTGTGTATGCTAAGTGCAGGTTGCAGGACTTAAAATCCATATTTAAAGAAGACTCTTGATTTTTAGAAAGTACATTTTAATTAACCGTTTGCGGAAACCTACAAGGGAGTACGCTGGTTAATTTGCAAAAATCTTGATCAAGAGAAGAGCAATAAAAATTTCAATCAAAGCAGGTTTGCAAAGAATTACAGGGCAGTTGACAAAAAGCATAAAATCTTGAATGATTGTTTGACTTTCATACTTTGGTTGGTTGGATTGTGTGTTTAATTTTTCAGTACTTTGTGACGTGATTTGGTTGTGATTATAAGCTGATTAAGTTACTTTCTTGTTGTTGCATCAATATAAGGAACAGAAAGTTTAGTATTCAACTTTTAAATTGGTCGAGGAGGCCAAGCGATAGTGGAGATTATTAAAGTTTCTTGAGGAGCAGAGACCAGGACCCACAGCTATGACTTCGAACCGTTTTAAGGAAATCTTTTTCGACAGATACTTCCCCGCTGCCACTAGGGATGCTAAGGCGGAGGTGTTTATGAACTTGACTCAGGGGCATTTGACCGTACATCTGTATGCAGCCAGGTTTGTTGAGTTGTCTCGCTTCACCTCGTATATGGTTCTAGGTGAGGCGAGGAAGGCGAGAAGGTTTGATAAAGGCTTGAGACAGGAAATCTATGAGCAAGTAGAGGTTTTTTAGGTATAGAATTTCTCAGAGCTGGTAGATAAAGCCACAGTATTGGAAACTAGTTTGTAAAGGAGTGTGGGGATGTCTAATCAGAGGAAGAGGCTCGCGCCTCTTGGTTTTCAAGCCGGTATGAGTCAGAGTACATGGAGAAGAAATATAAATAATGTGGGCGATATGAAATGGGGAATCGAGCAGGGCTGAGTAATCCGTTACGCTCTTCTTGTCCCAGGTGTAGTAGGAGACATTCGGGTGAATGCCGGGCTAGGATGAACATTTGTTATCAGTGCGGTTAGCCGGGTCACATTGCACGAGACTATTATGCGCAACCGATCAATGCATCCCTTATTAGTCAATTTTAGGGAGACAAATAGGCATCTTAAGGGGCCATCAGAAGAACATCGCCCTAGAGCGAGGTTATTCTCTTACACTGGGAGAAGCAGAAAATACAAGTGATGTGGTGATAGGTAATATTTTATTATTGTCAAATAAAGCTGTTGTATTATTTGATTCAGAGGCAACACATTCATTTATATCTCCGAAGTATATCAAATTATGTGGGATAGAAGCTTAACTTTTAGATACAGATTTATCGGTGGTCACATCGATGGGGACCGTGGTGGTGTGTAGAAGGGTTCTCAAGGACTATCCAATTAGTGTTCAGGGGAGGACGCTACTTGCTAATCTAGTGGTTTTTTATATACATGGATTTGACGTGATTCTGGGGATGGACTGACTAGCCTCTAGTTATGTCAGTATTGACTGTTATAAGAAGGAAATGGTGTTCAAACCTCTAAGGGAGTAGGAGTACAGATTTTTTGGGTCGTGTGTGTGCGCCTCGCCATAAATACTGTTGGTCACACAAGCAAAAAGGCTACTCTTGGATGTCAGGGATACTTAACTTGTGAGAAAGAGGCACCAGAGGGAGAAGTAAAGCTCGAGGATATCCCAACAGTGAGGGATTTCTTTGATGTATATTAGGAGAACTTACCTAAGTTGCCTCTCGACCGTGAAGTTGATTTTTCTATTGATCTACTACTAGGAACGACACAAATCCCTAGGGCTTCGTACAAAATGGCTCCATCAGAATTGAAGGAATTGAAAGAACATTTATAGGAGTTATTGGATAAAGGATTTATTAGACCTAGTGTGCCACCATGGGGAGCACCAGTGTTATTTGTTAAAAAGAAAGACGGTTCGATGGGAATGTACATCGATTACCGGGAAATAAACAAGGTGATCGTTAAGAACAAGTTCCACTTCCCCATATAGATGATTTTTTTGATCAACTCCATAGAGCACGAGTTTTCTCTAAGATTGATCTTCGATTCGGGTACCATCAGGTGGAGGTTAAGGTAGAGGACGTTCCAAAGACAGCATTCCGAACCAATTATGACCATTATGAATTCTTGGTTATGCCATTCGGACTAACTAATGCTCATGCTATATTTATGGATCTTATAAATATGGTTTTTCATGAATATTTGGATTGGTTTGTGGTGGTGTTCATTGATGACATTCTGGTTTATTCAAGGAGTTCTAATGAGCATGAAACTCATTTGAGGATGACACTTTAGGTGTCGAGGGAAAGGAGGTTGTATGTTAAATTTAAGAAATGTGAATTTTGGCTAGAAAAAGTTGCATTCCTCAGGCATGTGGTATCTAGGGGTGGTATTTATGTGGACCCAAGTAAGATAGAGGTTGTGGTAAACTAGGCAAGACTGAAGAATGTTCACAAGGTCAGGAGTTTCTTAGGTCTGGCAGGATATTACCGCAGATTTGTGGAAGGTTTTTCTAAATTATTAGGTCCATTGAAAAAGTTGACAAGAAAGAATGTAACATATAAGTGGATAGATGAATGTGAATATAGCTTCCAAGAGTTAAAGCAATGACTCATCACTGCACTGCTACTGACAATTCCTTCAGGAGAAGGTGGCTTTGTGATTTACAGTGATGTGTCTCGAAAAGGACTTGGGTGCGTACTGATGCAACGGTGAAAGGTTATTGCATACGCTTCTCGGCAACTTAAGGAGTACGAGAAGAATTACCCAACGCATAATTTGGAATTAGCAACAGTGGTTTTCGCACTGAAAATTAGGAGATACTACTTGTATGGTGAGAGGTGTGAGATTTATACAGATCATAAAAGTCTTAAGTACATCTTCATACAAAAGGAGTTGAATATGAGACAGAGGAGATGACTAGAACTGATAAAAGGTTATGATTGTACCATTAACTACCACCCAGGAAAAGCAAATGTAGTAGTTGATGCGTTGAGTCGGAAGTCAGGGAATGCGATGGTCTCGGCAGTGGTAGCTCAACATTAAATCAGGATGGATCTGGAAAGATGTGGTGTGGAAATAGTTGAAGGGAATCATCAAGCTTTTATTGCTAATTTGGTGATCCGATCGACCTTGGTAGAACAAATTAAGGTCGCACAGAAGAATGATGTAGAGTTGGTAAAAATTAAAAATAAGGTACAAAGTGGACTGGGGGCGGGTTTTAATATCACAAATGATGGAGTTTTAAGGTTTCACGCCCGATTATGAGTGCCAGATGATACAGAGATCAAAAGAACAATTATGGATGAGGCTCATCACTCTCTCTATATAGTGCATCCGGGAAGCACTAAAATATATCGGGATTTGCGAGAGTCCTTCTAATGGATCAATATGAAGAGGGAGATTGCCTGATTTGTAGAGTAGTGCTGGACATGTCAGCAAGTGAAGGTGGATCATTAGAGACTAGTAGGACCATTGCAACCACTCCACATTCCTGAGTGGAAGTGGGAGCACATCATCATGGATTTCGTAACGGGGTTACTGCAACATTGCATAGGCAAAATGTCATTTGGGTAATTATTGATCGTCTAACAAAGAATGCACACTTTATTCCAATCAAAGTAAGCTATTCCATGAATATATTGGCAGAGCTATATGTATAGGAGATAGTTAGACTCCATGGCATAGTGGTGTCCATCGTATTTGTAATGACTCGATTATTTCTCCATTTTTTTTACCAATAAATTAATTAATTACTATGATACCCCTACTAGAGCATCTCAGGCCTTAGATGGGTACTAAGGTATTCCTGTACATAATAAACACACCTATACAATAGAAATGTAAAATCTTACATCTATATATATACATACATATTTACAATACCAGTATTCAGTGTTCTCAACCATAGTTACATCTCACACCTATACCATCTACTCAAAAACACAACCCTCTGAACACACTTACCCTATTGGCAGGGCAATCAAGAAAACACTCTATCTGCAAGCCTGATCTGTTCACCTAACTGGTTCACTTGAAAAATGTTAAAGTAATGGGATGAGTTGATGCTCAGTAAACGGAAATATGCTATTAGTAGTGTGTGGTGACCAAGCTGCATAACTATAATAATAACATTTGAAACTACATAAGCTAGCAAATCAGTAAAGATATATCTTACATTTATCGTAGCTTAAAATATAATTGTATCATCTAAATTATCTAATTCTCATACTGCTAATATCATACTATATTTATATAATGCTGTAAATGTAATAACCCGGAGAATAATGGTATTTAAATAATAAGAGGGAGGAAAATAGAAAGATATATATAAAGCAGCAGTAGGCTTCATCGACGACGTTGCACTATGGGCTCGTCGACAAGGGTACACTTCGTCGATGAGAAGATACCAAGAGGATATATGGGGACTCTGAATTTCATCAATGAGGGGGAGAGTTTGTCAATGAGTAACCTTCTTGACCTCGTCAACGAGGTGACGTGACTCATCGATGAAAGCCATGGTATAAATAGTGCAAACCTCATATTTTATGCAGAAAAATCGACAGAAATCTCTCTCTCTCTCTCTCTCTCTCTCTCTCTCTCTCTCTTTCTCCTCCCTACAGTTCCTCTCTCCTTTCTTTTCGATTTCAGCTCCGTTGTTCACTAGATCGACAATCTGAAGCCACCACGACGCTCCTAGGGAGGTTCTCTCCAAATCTGCCGAAGCGGATTGTTGGTGGG
The DNA here is from genome assembly GCF_029873635.1 of Malania oleifera. Lineage (NCBI taxonomy): Eukaryota > Viridiplantae > Streptophyta > Magnoliopsida > Santalales > Ximeniaceae > Malania > Malania oleifera. Next base: position 3,588,920 of record NC_080427.1, on the reverse strand, counting down.
ATTGAGTTGAAATTCATCCTTGAGTTGAGGCAATACTTTTTATACAAAATTTGATCTTACCGTAGTTATTGGAAATATTATTCATAGAAAAATACTGAAGTTTACTTCTAGGAGTTGTTGAATTCAGGGTGTTGAAAAGGGAACCCTGCGGGTGCAGGACGAGTGGATTTTTAGGGGGTTTCTTCTCAGTGTTAGTTAAAAGAATAGACTAAAGCAATTATTTTTCCATGCAAATTATATTATTATTATTTATTAGAAAATTTATTATCAGGAAACATGTATAATATATATGAAGAGATTGGTAATAATGCATATTTGGGAAAATATTGCTATTATGTTGAAATGTATATATATTAGTATGATATGCTAGGAAATATGATTTTTAAAATGGAATGCATAGTTTATTCAACATAGTGTGGCATGAGTGTTATTTTACCGGAAAAGTATTATGTTATGGAAATTTTACAAATAAAACATGTTTTTACAGATTATGAGATAATGTAGTACATTATGGTTTCAAAATACATGATAAATAAATTATTTATTCCAAATGATATTTATGAAATGTTCAGCGCAAGGCCGTGATTGATAGCCGGTGCAAGGTTGTGTATGATATATGATTTCGGTGCAAGGCCGTATGTATGATTTTGGCGCAAGGCCACAAATATGAAAGTAAGCGGCACAAGGCCATATGTTTTTACATTATTATAGAACATGCTATCAATTTATTTACATTAAACTGTATATTATCATGTATTATGTATTATCAGAAATCGGATGATAGTTCAGTTCAGTTACAGGAGCACGCTACCATTGCTATACAAATCATGTATTATGTTTAGACTTGTGCTAACCGCGAGATGGATAGTCAATGTGGCTTTCAGTGTAGAGTTGTAGACGTCCACCTGGCAGTCCAAACCAGGGTGTGACGGGCCCGTCATACTTACCGACATTTTTGACTCGGCAGTGGTCGGCTAGCCATTATCGGGTCCCACCTTGGGCTGCACAACCCGTCATGAGGGGTAATACATGACATCAGCTAGCTATACATCTTAGGTGAATTTTCAGTATCAGTTATATCAGACATTTTATGAACTGTATGATTTATTAGAAAATATGAAAGTATATGATTATTCAGTATGATATGATGAATGTTTTCAAGTATACGAAATGTACTCTATATGTATAATTGCAATAAATATTCATGTTGCCACACAACTGTATTTAGTTTATTTTCCCTTTTTGAGAAGTATCTCACCCCCGAACTTAATTAATTTTTAGGAAACCCAGAAAAATCGGCAGATCGTGGCAACCGTTGAGTCAGTTGTACTGCCCCGCTAGGAGGGTAAGTTTGAATTAGGATCAGGAGATTGTGATATGGGATCCTAGAGTTATTTTTGGTATTTTTAAAAGATTGTTGGAGATTGTGATATGGGATCCTAGAGTTATTTTTGGTATTTTTAGAAGATTGTACCTAAACACAATGTTTTGGGATTATAGTTGACTCTGGTATTATGTATTTATGGATATGAAAATGTGATTTACATTTACTGCTGCTTAGGTTTCCACTGTGAATGTCAGATGTGTCCTCGTTACCCTCGGATTCAGGTTGATCTTATTATTAAATATGTTTAATTATTTGATTAGATAAGCAGGTTGTTACAGTAAAATTGTATATATATATATATATATACATAACTGTGTTTTTTCCCTGAAATTCTGTATGTCATGATTTGACCCCTCATGACAGGGTTGTGCGGCCCGTAAACGGGACTTAACGCTAGTTGGCCCTCTAGGTAAGTCATTATACTCTACACTACCTCAGTCCGGCCAAAATGCATCCTATTTTAGGCACAGAATTAGATTGCTACCTCATCAAACCGGGCCCCCCTCAACCCAGAAACTGGGGAGCTGTTTCCACTCCGAGCACGGTTGATGGTACCCATACACTATCTGAGATATGTGGTTGCACTACTGTACTCTGTAAACTGTATCTGTCTGTACTATTTTCTCAGGGATCTGATACTATATAAATATATATATATATATATACACTATAATTATCTTTATTATTTTCATCATGTTTCCAAAATAAGCATAACACTATAATTCTGTACTGGAAATATTGTATAACTAAATAATATAACTGTAGCATCTGGATGCTATAACTATATATCTATCTGTATAATCTATCTGTATAAACTGAGTGTTATGGTATTAGGAAACATGACATTCTGTAAATACTGTAATATAATGAACTGTATAAAAATCCATTTATATCTATCTGATAATATTTGTGAATATCTGTCTATACTTGTATATACTGTATGACATGATATGCTGGAAAAACTGTATAAATTCTATATCAGGTAAATATCTACTCAGGCCACACATACATTAAAAACTCTTATTCTGTTAAAACTGAATAATAAACTGGTATACATGTATCTACATAGAATCTCTGATAACATAATTAAAACTCCTAGCATAACATATTTCTCTTACTTGATTTTTGCAAAAGCCTCCTACTGTGTCTGGTCCTACACCCATAGGGTTCCCCACTCAACACCCTAAAAACAACATCTCCCAGAATAAAATATCATTATTTTTCCATGTACAACATTTTATATAACTATGGGAAAGGCAAAAACTGAATAAAATGCCTTACCCTGAAGTTGGGATGGAATTCGAATCACTTTCACCAACAATCCACTTCGGTAAATTTGTAGAGAACTTTCCTAGGAGTGTCATGGTGGCCTCAGATCGTCGATCTGATAAGAAACGAGGCCGGGATCAAAGAGAGAAGGGGAGAGGGACATTTTAGAGAGAGAGAGAGAGAGAGAGAGAATTTTCTTGCACCAATTTTTTGCTAAAAAATCCAGATTTTAGCTATTTATAGCCCTGAGTTCGTCGACGAGACATGTCATTTCGTCAACGAGTCCCTAGATAAGTTCGTCGACGAACCTGCATCCCTCATTGACGAATTTCAGACTGCGACAAACCCTCTCTCGGTATCTTCTTGTCGATAAGACGTGACGTCATCGACAAGATCCTCATGTACTCTCGTCGATGAATCCCCTGTATTCGTCGACGAGGCCCTAATTAATTTCTTGGGTTATTACATTCTCTCCTCTTTATAAAATTTCGTCCTCGAAATTCACTATCTGTGTTGAACACCATCCAAACAATCTATCATCCTCTAGAGGCAAATGGTCAACTTATTTTATTACTTACCCTCACTTATGGCGGAGGAATACCGCGGTTACATTCAAGGTCCTAGGAGATTATAACTATAAAAGGAAAAATCTCCCAGAACCAAACTATTACCTATCCTAAAGTCTAAGAAAAATTTAACTATACATTCATTATCTTACATTAAACAATATAAAACTATTATTCTTGAACTTACAAACTATTACTATATCCCACTAAACAAATGTGGGTATTTCTGTCTAATTTCATTTTCAAGCTCCCATGAAGCTTCTTCTATAGCATGGTTCATTTGGATATTTTGATTTTCCATTTTTTTTGTTATCCGAGTCAAAATAACTCAAATAATTTTACTTATTTTTCTGATTTTTCAATATTTTTTTCCTACTTTTCCTTTTTTTTTTACTATTTTCCAAATTTTTAAAAATTTAAAATTAAATAAAAAAAACCACTGGTTCGGAAGAGTCAGACAGGTTCAACCGGTTTGAATTGAGTCAATGGGTCAACTCAAGTTGACTTAGGTCAGACTAGGTTAACCCGGTTGGGGAAAGGGTGGCCAAGACTTTCCTTGTTTAAACATCACCTTTAACTTTTAAAATTTTATGCAGCAAGGTGACGTCAGCAAAATGCCACCCACCACTTGGCAGAATCTGATTGGTCCTAAGAGTTTAGCAGGGATCACTGACGTGATAACGATTTGTCCATCCAAATAAAACACACATTGGACAGCCATGATCGCATCACGTCGCTTCTCAAAGGCACAATCTTGGATGCACCACGTGTCACCATCCATATGGTGACATACGTCCCATTAATATTTTATATATATATTTTTAAAATATAAAAAAAATTTCCTCCCTCTTCTTTTCTTTTCATTTCTCTCCGCTCCTCCATTTTTCCCTTTCTTTCTCTCTCTTTCTCTCGCACAACTTTTCTCTCCATCTCTCTCTCTCTCTCTCTCTCTCTCTCTCTCTCTCTCTATCTCTATCTCTCTCTCTCTCTATCTCTCTCCCTCTCTCTCTCTCTCTCTCTCTCTCGATCTCCGGTCTCCTCTTTCTCTTTGTCTTCAATCTACCTCTATTTTTATCTGATATTTTAAATTTCCTTTTTTTTTTTTTTCTCTTTTTACTTTTGCTCTTTCTAATTCTTTTCCCACTCGTCTTTTGCAGTTTTGATCAAGAATCCCAATTGGTAGAGAGCCTCAAGCTCTATGTCCTACTTTCAAATTCAATTATAAGAGGATTGGTGTAATCCCAAGAGCAGGGGGGGGTGAATTGGATTTTTGAAAAACTTTTGTGGATTATTTAACCGATTCACCAAAAATATCCTAATAAAAAAAATGTGTATGTAAAACAATTACAACAAAATATAAATAAGCATACACATGCGAAAATTAAAAGTGTATAGAGAGAGAGAGAGAGAGAGAGAGAGAGAGAGAGAGTGACACCGAGATTTTAACGAGGTTCGACTATACCCTCCTACGTACTCACCTCGAGCAAACCACTCAAGGATTCCACTAAAACATTCCTTCAAATCGGGTGGAGCCCCCCATTACACCAATCATTCTAGGCGAACCAACCTCTCCAAGCGATACCCCATGCTTGGTCCACTCCTTCTAGGTGGAGCCACCTCTCCAAACGATACCTCACATTTGGTCACTCCTTCAACAGGGTAGAGCACCCCTCTCCAAATGATGTCCTCTCATTTGGCTTGCTCCTTCTAAGCAGAGCTACCTCTCTAAGTGATGTACCTTCACTTGGCTCGGTTCACAACCTGAATCGCGAAGACCAGATTTTGAAAAAGGTTTGCGTACAAGAAAATGCTTATGCAAAAGTTGATTTGTACAATTAAAAATATTCTAAATGCACTCCCAAATTATTTTAAAATGAAGAACTATAGAGTATGGAGTTTTCCTCAAAAAATATTTTTCAAATAAAATGAGAGTATAGAAAATGATTTGCTCAAAATATGAACCTTGTAAAATCAAATGCAATAAGGCTTTCAAAGCAATATTTATGAAAGTGATTATATGCTTTCAAGACTTTCTAAAATACCTCAAAATATTATCTCCAAAGAATGATTTTCAAAATGAAGTGTAGGAGAAATATTTTCTTCAAGATTGACCTTTTATAAATCAACAATAATGAAGAGTAGGAGAAATATTTTCTTCAAGATTGACCTTTTATAAATCAACAATGAGAAGCTTTTCAAGAAAATATATATGAATTAAATATATTCTCAAAGCTCTCTTGAATGACCCATAGATTTTCTCCAAAAAATATTTTCAAAAATAAAGTAGGAGAAATTTCAATTTGATCTTGAAAATGGGTATAAAATAAGTGTAAGAATCAAATAATAATCAAATGAACTTTCAATATAAATCACTAACTTTTTCCAAGTTAATTGGCAAGGTATTTATAGGTAAATTAAAAATATTATCGTTATATGACCGTTGGGCAATTTTATAATAATTTATTTCAAAAATTTATGACTGTTGGGGGCTCAAAATGTGTGAACTTAAGAGGACCAGTCGACTGACCCAAGGTTGGGTTGACCGACCCAAGGAAATTTTCCATTTTCGTGAGGTCGGTCTGCCAAATCATCATTTGTATGAAGGTCGGTCGATCAGGAAAAACATTCGGTCTGCTGGGCCTTTATAATTTGCCCGATTGTTCTATGTGGTCTACCGGGCTTAACAGCTAGTCTGTTGGGCCCTTATAAAATTGGTCATTTCTTCTATCCGGTTGACAAGGCTTAATAGCCGGTCGACCAACCCCTTTAGAAAAATAGGTTTTTGCCTTCTTTTAAGTTCAAAGCCAATTTAAAACCTTTTGTGTAAGTTAAACATTATATATAAAAGGTTTTCATGAAAACTTGGAGATCCTAAGGTCAATCTAAGGTCATGGTTGAGCTTCAATTTAAATCAGATGACATGCATGCACATTTAACACCTAATTACAATACAATTGAAAAATAAACATAAGTCTTCAAGCTTTGCCCTTTTGATGGTCATGGAATACGCCAATTGATGTGCGCATGTAGTTGCTTCATGACTTCCATTTTGCATTTGTCACTTGTGCTTTCTAAAAAATAAATCTGTTCATACACTTAATGCACAAATGAGATGCTGTGATTTGTCATTATCAAAATAGGGATAGGACTATCAACAATATCTCTCTTTTTGATGATGACAAACATAGGAGCAAAATGAGGTATGCCTGACAAGGCTCCTCTTACAATATGCATAATTTCAAAAGAATAAACAGTATATTTAAAGCATATTCAAATTGAAGACTTCTAAATTTTTTTAGTTGATCATTTAGGTTTAGTTTGGTTCAATGTTCTTTTTATATTGAAGCTGACTTTAAAAAAAATATACGGTTAAAAACCAAGTCACATGATACACAAAATATATTTCAAATTTTATAACAAGTATCATGTCTGTCATTTTCCAAATGTGAATAACAAAAGCAGAAGAATACCAATTGTAAAAGAAAAGAATTTAGAATTTTGCTCATAAACCTTCTCCCCCTTTTGTCATTAGTAAAAGGGCTAAACACTTCCCTTTCTCAAGAGGAGCTTTTAACAACAAAGCCCTTAAAAATTTATGAATTTCATAACAAAAAGAATAAATTTTTAACACATGCCATGATTGCTTTTAAGTTTGTAATTTGCAGAAAGGGAAAAGCTTTATCTTTTAAAAAAAATTCAATTCTTGCTATAAAAAAATTCATTCCAAAAATTTCCCTTTATGATATTATCAAATAAGTGCAAGGGACTATGCTTGCTATATAATATTTTTAACACTAAGGTCAAGCAAGCTTACATTTTTCTGGTAAAATATTAAGAAAAGAACATTTCATATTTTAACCAAAAAAGACAACCATATAGATTTTAAGAATTAGAAAATTTAATGCATGATCATATGGCTAAGATTAGAAAAAAAATTGTGGCTAAGCAATATATTTCCATTAAATACCCATGCCACAGTAAGTTTAATACTGATCTAAGCCAAAAATTGGGTGAGCAAAAAAAGAGAGATTTAAGTTCAAAAGCTCCCCCTTTTTATATGAATCTAGCTTAAATGCAATGTGTGACAGCCTGGACCCGCTAGGTGGGACCTAAGTACCACGTTGTTCAATCCTCAATCTTTGATACCATAATTAACATACATGCAACAAAATATAAATAAATAACCTCAAATAAATACCAGAATTCTATATAACATTTCAAAAATGAACACTACAACATCCAAATATTTGTATCTACAACCAGCATTTAGAACATAACCCTACACAAATATGTCTGTATATTTACTAGTATCTCACAATACCCCAAAAATAAAACTACCAAAAACAGTCCTAGCCTAGGCCTTCAAGACCGATCTCCAGAAGAACCTGAAAAGTTGATAATTCACTAGAGTAAGACATTACTCAATAAGGGTGGAATAAATTATAATAGTGTGTGGCAGATGAGTTTGTATATATATATATATATATATATATCAAAATAAACTGTTTCTCATATAATATCAATAAAAGCTGAGAAAATGCATCATCATTAACATCACTGACATTTGATATCATATACACATCCAATATGTACACGTATATAATTTTTATGCATGCGAAAGTCCCCGAGGACAGGGAAGATTACCCACCCATACAAGTAGCTTCCCTCTACTCTGGTACCTAAAAGATACGCACCAGAGCACTCACCCTACTCAATAAGCCCTCAGACAAAGAATTACCTCGCCGCCAATATACACATCTTTATTTTTTTAAAGGTGAAGGTTTCGAGGATCGAAATGATTACTCACCCATACAAGTAGCATATCTTCGCACTGATACCAAGAAACAATCTATCAGAGCACTTACCTTTCTCATCAAGCCCTCGATGGTATGTTTACCTAACCGCATGCACACACATGCATTCACAACACGCTATACCATTATTATTATGCCATAATTAAATTCACATGTGCACAACACATCCACACAGGAATCATGCATCTCATACTTCGTCTTTCAATATCCTCAGTACATGGCCCACATAGAACAACTGCGTACATATCAGTATGTGGCCCACACAGGCACCTATGTACTACTTATCTACATGTGGCCCACATAGGCACCACTATCCACATAGGGTACATTACATAGCCAATGTAGACGTCATCATCCTCATAGGATACATAACATGGTCCACACAAGTGCCATCATCCACATAGGATATATAACATGGCCCACATAGGCGCCATCATCCATACAGCATATAACGTGGCCCACACAAACACCACTATTTACCAGTATCCAATCCCTATGACCTACCCATAGTACATCAATAGAACAAGCTCCTCAGGCCTGCCAATGTCCTACCCCATATAAATGACAATATGACGAACTCCTTGACCTACCAATGTCATATCATGATTTAAGTCTAGGCAATAAAACAACCTCCTTATGCCAACATTATATTTCGATGCATATGAATAACCACACCAGGTAATTTACACGAACGTATCAATGCATTTCCACACAAGAATTCAACATATCAATACATTTCCACACAAGAATCAAACCTAACAATTCATTCATCGTGCTATAATTATTACAAACATCCCTATATGCAAGCCCAAATACCACAGTAATTGATATTCAATTTATTTAGAAAAATTGTTCTCGTGCCACATAGATTTAATATCATATGCAACTATCCTAAATATAAACCTTAAACAAAATCATCATTTTGCAGTAGTTAGGCTATTCTGAAAATCATGTAGATACATACTAGGTTTCATATGCTCATACATAACCGATTCACCTTAATAAAATACTGATATAATTTTATTCTCACTTACCTGGTTTCCTAAACCACGCCTGTAGGGTTCCCAAAACTGTGCCTGCGGTGCTCACCCAAATCCTGTATTCGAAAAACCCTACTTACACAGTTCAACCCTGGAATGCCCAATATTCTAACATTTCCAAATCTACAATAATTAAATAACAATTAATCTCTAAATAACCCTATTATCCTAGTTTTGGAGCTATGCCTACGATGACCCCACGAGAAATTCACTCCGCTATACTTGTAGAGAATCGTCTCTAGATTCTCATGGTGCTGTCCGATCGTCAATTTGGATTAAGATTTAAGAAAAATTGAGGCAAGAGTGAGAATTTACCTTACCCCAGGAGATTTGCCTACATCGCTCCTACGACAAATCCACTCTAGTAGAAATGTCGATGGCAGAGAATGGAGCCTAGTGGTATTTTCTGATTTTTGATCGGTCGAATATTTGCCGAGAAATTAAGAAGAGAGAGTGAAGTGGACAGAGGAATGAGAGATGAGAGAGAGAGAGAGAGAGAGAGAGAGAGAGAGAGAGAGAGAGAGAGAGAGAGAGAGAGAGAGAGAGAGAGCTTAAGGCTCTGTAACTTTCAATTTGGATGGAAATTCAGTGACGCTTCTTAAAGAAGCTTTAACTTGTTTTTTTTTTTTTTCTCTTTTACTTTATCCATTATTGTAAAGACCTGAAAAATAATAGTAAATAAATAGAAGAGGGAAAGGAAAATTCAGAGGAGGTAAAGCAAGGCTCGTGGATGAATGCCTTGGCTTCGTCAATGAACTTCCTTATACAAGTCGTCGACAAGTCTCAGTATCTCGTCGACGAATAGATACCAAGAGGGTGTATTTCAGATCCATTGATTCATTGATGTGTTCTTTACTTTCATTGACGAACTGCCTTCTTCACCTCTTCGACAAGGCCACGTGGCTAACCATCTATATAAATGCAAAAATTATTTTTTTAACAGAAAAATCAGCCAATTCTCTCTCTCTCTCTCTCTCTCTCTCTCTCTCTCTCTCTAGGTTTCAGTTTCTCTCACTTCTCTCTAGATTTTCGGCTCCATTTCTCCCCGGTTCGACGATCAGAAGCTACCACGATGATCCTAAAGAGATTCTCTACAACCTAACCGGAGCAAAATTTTGATTTAAGAAGTTTGGGAACCAATCCAAAATCAGGGTAAGTAGATTATTTAAGGATTATTTGGTTTGTAGGTTTTTCTGAACCCAAATTTAGTAGTAGATGTTGTCACATTGGTGTTTGGGATGATTTATGTGGGTATTGTGAATTCAGGGTGTTGGGGATTTTACTACAGGCAGGTTAGGGAACCTAGTGGGTGTTCCAAAGAAACGAGGGAAGATAATGAATGGTTTATAATTTAGGAAATATGAGTATGAAAATTATTCTTGGTATTTAGTTATTTGACAGGAATATATATATATATTGTGTGTGTGTGTGTAATTTCCGAAATATGGAATTATGAATGTCGTGGGCATGAATTAGAACCAATAGACGAGTTTAGTTAACCAAGGTAAGGGAAATATGCTATGCTAGAAATTTCAAAAATATTATCAGTAATGTATGTGTGTTTTTGGGTTATGCTTTATGGGGTATAAATTATCTTTATTATTAGAAAATACAAATTTTAGTACAGGAAGTTTTTATTTAGTTGTGTGGCAAGAGTTAATATCAAGACAGTTCAGAATTTATGCAGTCTTTCAAAATACTATGATTTACAATATTTTTTGCACAGAAATATGTTGTACCAGATTTTACAGAATTATAAATTATAGTATATATATATACATATAGACATATATTTTACAGATATTTTACAAACAAATATTTTACAGCATTTACAGAATTTCATGATTTTCAAAACCATAACACTCAGACATTATAGATTATTCAATTAGATATTACAGATTATTCGGTCAGAGATTACAGTTATTTCAGTCAGATATTTCAGCATTTCAAATTAGATTTATAGTGTTATGTTATTTTGGAATCATGATGAAACAACAAGATAAATATATATATATATATATATATATTAGTATTATACAGTATTAGAACCTTGATGAATTATTTCAGACAGATACAGTCAGCAGAGCATGGTACCGTTGCTATTTTCATATCAGAGTGCAACCACATATCTAAGATAGTGTGTGAATTCCGTCAATCATGCCTATGGAGGGATTGCAGTCTCCCCAATATTCTGGGTTGAGGAGGCCGGTTCGACGAGGTAGATACCAGTACCGTGCCTTTGGAGGGATTGCAGTATGGTCAGACTGAGGATTGATAGAGTATTTAGGTGACTTATCCTGGTAGGCCAACCCGAGTTAGGTCCAGCCTACAAGCGCACAACCCTGTCATGAGGGGTTAAATCATGACAGACAAATTTCCAAGGATATTTCTCAGTTATTTATATATATACAGATTTACAGAAGAACAACAGATTTATTATGTTCTTATTAGTATGGATAAATAGAAAACTCAGATAATACAATTGTATTTTAAGCCATGTAGGTGTGAATTGCATTGTATTTACATGATATCTCAGTTTAGTTATTTATTAGTAAATTATTTATATAGACTCAGTTGTCTCATACTAATAATAACATATTTCTTCCTAATGAGCGTTGTCTCATCCTAATAAATTAACATTTTTTAGGTGATCCAGCTAGACAAGCAGACCAAGCTTGTAGGTAGAAAGGTTGTTTACACTACCCTGTCTGTAGGGTAAGTGTTATCAAGGGGAATTGTATTTTTGAATAGTATTCAAGAATTTTTGGTAGAAGATACTAGGATGTTATGTAATTATGTATATATATATATTTTGGGGTAATTCTAGATTCTAGTATTGTATATTTGGATGTATGACTTTATGTTTTCTGCTGCATAGGTTTGTAATTCTGCGAATAGAAATTTCCTCAGTGCCCACGTGGGGCCTAAGATGTTATGGTAGACATCATTAGGGGTATCAGAGTATTTTATTTTGCAGTATATTTATGAAAAAAAATGGTATGAAATTTCAGGTCGTTACAATTATTATATACTTATATATATCATAACATATCCTTATATGTATTTAAGCATGCACACACACTCACACACACACACACATAACCCTCAAATTTCTTAATTTAATTAATTAATTTTTAATTAATTAATTAATTAATTAATATTTTTTATTTTATTTTTATTTTTTGGTCGTTACATTCTCCTGTTCTTATGAAATTTCGTTCTCGAAATTTGTGAATCGATAATTCTATCTATATTCTACTATTAATGAATCAATCACACACCATGAATTTTGGTTTACTCCACAATTCTAAGTAAACATATGAATCTAAAATCAAATCAACCATTAATATAAAATCATACCTGCTCCTGCACCACGAGTAGTATCCTTATCAGCCGGAACCATGGTATACACACGCGTCGAACCAACCCAAGGCAATGGCTCACTCTTTTGGTACTGATCAGGAGCGGGTGCATTGTTCAGAAGTCCCCGACAATCATGGGCCATGTGGTCGTATTTGCCGCACCAATAGCACTTAATACTCTTGGTCTGACATTCTCCCCAATGCCTTATATTACAATGAGCACAATAGGGGTGTGACGAATCACCCCCGATGTTCAAGATCTCCCCTATCTGATCTCAGACCCCCAACATCTCTGTCTCTCCTCCACGAGCACTGTTTGGCATCATAAAAAAAATTAGGAGGCATAGGTCTCTTTCTCTGCTCTGTCATCTCTGCACTCCTCTATAAGCTCAATTCTGCCACAGTGGCTCTATCCACCAGCTCTAAAAAGCTCCAAACCTTCAGGAATGCCACCTGCTTGTGAATTCTCGGTTTCAGACCCTTCTCAAACCACCTCACCTTTTGGCATTCATATAGAACAATAAAGGATGCAAATCGGGAAAGTTCCATGAACTTTGCAGCGTGTTGCTGAACTGTAAGCAGCCCTTGATTCAATTTGAAGAATTCCTTTGCCTTTGCAGCCCTAGTGGTGGGTACTTCTTCCTGTTCCTCCAATAGCTTCACTTCTTGCCACCAGCGCTCGACCTCCCCTGTTAGCTTAAAGGTAGCGAAGAGAACCTTCTGTGCCTCAGCGCAAGACAACACTGCCAACATTTTCTCCATTTCTTGCACCCATCCCTCTGTTACGCATGGGTCAGCACCGCCTGCAAATGTAGAAGATTTCAGGCGAGTAAATTGGTCAATCGAATAACCCTGGTTCACAGGTGGGTAGTTCTATCCGTCAAAGTCTTGCCTAATCTCTTCCCGAACGTACCGAGCTAAACCCTCGCAGTAGAGTGGAGGTATCGATCTCTCCTACACTGGTAGCTCCTACATCATTTTCCCCTCCAGCATCAACATCCTTTCCCTTGGAATCCATCTTGTAGACAGGACAAAAGCGAATTTAGAACCTTCATATCACATTAGGTACATTTATAGAACAACGAATTAGTTTAACATTTAAATCCTTAATTAAAAGATAAAAAAACCAGCTTATCCCCAAATCAACCTAACCCTTAAGTTCTAATTCCTAGTTCCAGTCTCTCTGCTTAGAAACATCATCGTCAACGGATTTATCGTGGTTTTCTAAAATTGGCCGAATTCAGAAACTCACAGAAGTCCATCAAGGGATTTTTGCCTCTAAGCTACGAAACAAAACACAAAATCTCCTATCAACATCCTAATCTACCCATTCCAATCCTTATCCTTATTCATACTTATACTCTGGTATTAATCAATCCTAAAGTCTGTAGAACCTATAACTTAATGCTCTAATACCACCCTATGACGCCCCGAACCTACTAGGTGGGACCCAAGTGCCACGCTGTTCAATCCTCCATCTCTGATACCATAATTAACATACACGTAGCAGAATATAAATAAATGACCTCAAATAAGTACCAAAGTTCTATATAACATCCCAAAAATGAACACTACCTCATCCAAATATTCGTATCTACAACTAGCATTTAAAACATAACCCCGCAAAAATATATCTGTATATTTACCAGTATCTCACAATACCTCAAAAAGAAAACTACCAAAAACAGTCCCAGCCCAGGCCTTCAAGCCCAATCTCTAGAAGAACCTGCAAAGTTGATAATCCACGAGGGTGAGACATTACTCAGTAAGGGTGGAATAAATTATAATAGTGTGTGGCATAAGAGTTTATATATATATATATATATATATATATATATATATATAATAAACTTGTTTCTCATATAACATCAATAATAGCTAAGAAAACGCATCATTATTAACATCACTGACATATGATATCATATACACATCCAATATACACAAGTACATAATTTTTATGTAGGCGAAAGTTCCTGAAGATAGGGAAGACTACCCGCCCATACAAGTAGCTTCCCTCTACTCTGGTACTTAAAAGATACCTACCAGAGCACTCACCTTGCTCAGTAAGCCCTCAGGCGAAGAATTAGCTTGCCGCTAGTATACACATCTTTATTTTTTTAAAGGCGAAGGTTTTTGAGGATTGGGATGATTACCTGCCCATACAAGTAGCATCCCTTTGCACTGATACTAAGAAACAACGTATCAGAGCGTTCGATTTTCTCAACAAGACCTCGGCGGTATGTTTAGCTCGTTGCATGCGCGCAAATACATTCACAACATGCTATACCATTATTATCATGCCATAATTAAATTTATATGTGCACAACACATCCACACAAGAATCATGCATCTCATACTTCGTCTTCCAATATCCTCAGTACGTGGCCCACATAGAGCAATTGGGTACATAACGGTATGTGGCCCACACAGACACTTACGTACTTCTTATCTACACATGGTCCACACAGACACCACTATCCACACAAGGTACATAACATGACCCGCATAGATGCCATCATCCTCACATGATACATAACATAACCCACACAGGTGCCATCATCCACATAGGATATATAACATAGCCCACATAGGCGCCATCATCCTTACGGGATATAATGTTGCCCACGCAAGTACCACTCCGACTTCCACGACATGTGGCCCACACATACACCACCATTCACTAGTATCCAATCCCAATGACCTACCCATAGTACATTAGCAGAACAAGCTCCTTGGGCCTGCCAATGTCCTACCCCATATAAATGACAATATGACGAACTCTTTGGCCTGCCAACGTTATATCATGATTTATATCTAGGCAATATAACAACCTCCTCATGCTAACGTTATACTGTGATGCATATGAATAATCACACCAGGTAATTCACACAGACTCATCAATGCATTTCCACACAAGAATTCAACATATCAATACATTTCCACACATGAATCAAACAAAATAATTCATTCATCATGCCATAATTAGTACAAACATCACCATATGCAAGCCCAAATACCACATCAATTTATATTCAATTTATTAGGAAAAATTGTTCTTATGCCACACTAATTTAATATCATATACAATTATCCCAAATATAAACCTTAAACAAAATCATCATTTTGTAGTACTCAGGCTATTTTGAAAATCATGTAGATACATACTAGGTTTCATATGCTCGTGAATAATCGGTTCACCTTAATGAAATACTGATATAATTTTATTCCCCCTTACCTGGCTTCCTAAACCACGCTCGCAGGGTTCCCGAACCTTGTATTCCAAAAACCTTACATATATAGTTCAACCCCAGAATGTCCAATATTCTAATATTTCCAAATCTAAAATAATTAAATAACAATTCATCTCAAAATAATCCTCTTATCCTAGTTTTGGGGCTATGCTTACGACAACCCCATGTGAAATCCGCTCCGCTAGACTTGTAGAGAATCATCCCTAGATTTTCGTGGTGGTGCCCGATCATCAATTTGGCTTAAGATTTAAGAAAAATTGAGGTAAGATTAAGAATTTATCTTACCCCAGGAGATATGCCTACGTCATTCCTACAATAAATCCACTCCGGTAGAAATGTCGGTGGCAGAGAATGGAGCCTAGTGGTATTTTTCGATTTTTGATCGACCGAATATTTGTTGAGAAATTGAGGAGAGAGAGTGAAGTAGACGGAGGAGTGAGAGACGAGGGAGAGAGAGAGACGCAGAGCCTAAGGCTCTATAACTTTCAATTTGGATGGAAATTCAGTGAAGCTTCTGAAAGAAGCTTTAACTTGTTTTTTTTTTCTCTTTTACTTTATCCATTATTATATACTTATATATATAATAACTTATCCTTACATGTATTTAAGCATATATATATATACACACACATAACCCTCAGATTTCTTAATTTAATTAATTTCCTTAATAATGTTTAATTAATTAATTAATTAATAATTAATATTATTTATTTATTTATCTATTTTTTTTTGGTCGTTCCACAATGAGCTACTTATACTTATTAAGAATTCGTATCAATGAGTATGCCAATCAATATAAGTAATCATTTTAAATTATTTAAAATAGATATATTGGTTATTAATCAAGCATTTCAAACATCCAATGAGTAAAATTATTTTTATAGAACACACATGCACCAGAAATTGCTAACATTAAGTCACGTGTAGTGTTCATATACCCCAAGAACACTCCATATCAAAATATAGATTCATAAGAACAGGATATGATGTTCAAGGTATTCAAAAAAGCCTTAGGACTCAAAAACAAAAACAATACGATGCATAAGAGTCCAAGGATTTGATTTTCCAAAAAAAAAAAAAAATAATGTGTATATGATGTAGAGTATATTAGGAAAAATATATTTTAACAAAAATTGGGTAGCATGTCGTTTGTAGTAGTTCATTTTTCCATTTTCTAGTTCACAAAAGCATGCACCAAAAGCCTGGTTGTTCTATAGTTCATGCTAAGTTATAAATCATCCATCAAATATATTTATGTATAAAACAAGTAATGGACAATAGCATGTAGAGTGTATCATGAGATTAAAATGATTAGGAGACAAAAATTATTGAATTTGCTGTTCCCCCTCAGTTATACAGCCTAATCATTATCATCTTACGCTCTCAAATTTCAATATCATGAATTTAACTTTGAATTCTTTGAGAGACACAGGTTCGAATGGCTTTTAATTTTAATTTTTCGTGCATAGGCCTTTTTGAAATTTTGACTTTCATCTAGATTGAAACCTAGTGCCCTGTCTTAGCCATTCAACAAAATTCAAAAGCTCTTAATTGATTTGATTTAAAGTTGTGAGCTTATGAGGGGAGTATTCATAAATTCTCTTTAAAAAATAATTCAATAATAAGTTCAGAAGAGTTGTTAGCTTTGGTGTATTCCCAAGAGGGGGGTGAATTGAAATTTTAAAGCTTATTCCTAGGTTAAACCATATGTTAGCAGTTTTTCACAACCTAGGGTCTTTCTATGCAATTCCAAATGCGTAGATAAATATAATATGCGGAAATTTAAATCATGCGCAGTATTCACCGACAATTGAAGAATAACATACATGTGCAGTAAATAAATTGCCCTAAAATAAAGTGCACACACGATATGTTATTGGGGTTCGACCAACTATGCCTACGTCCTTGCCTCTAGCTCACAAGCCCGAGGATTTCACTTGTACTCACTTAATGGGTGGAGTGAAACCGGTTACAACCGGGTCAATTAACGGGACTTACCTTAAACTACACCTTACTAGGATGGTGCACCTAACTTTCCTAACCGGGTCTAAACCAATCTGAGACTATTCAATAGGGCTAGTCTCCCTCTTCAGGCCGCCTATAATACAACAGATATAAAAATTTTGCATACAAGGAAATATTTCTTACACAAGCAGATATGTACCACTACGTACAATATCACAAATCAGTGCACACTACCAAATGATAAGATACGATAAGCTCAATGTAGTCTTAGTGTCTACTCTTAAAATTAATGCCAATAATCCAATTAGTACGTGAGTGTGTAAGTGATAGGATCTTTGTGTCAAAATAATATTCTCAGTCACAATGCACTAGCAAAGATCATAAGTATACTTCAAATATCTCAACAATAATTTTTCTCAATATAAACCACAAGAGATATTTAAACAATGGTTTGTAAAATATTTATTTGATCTTTGTAATAAAATGATAATCTCAATCAAAAGGTATAGCAACAAAGATCTTTTAGCACTCAAACAAATATCTCAAAATAAATTTCTCAAAGATAAGCACAAGAGATATTTTTGAAAATGATGTATAAAATATTTTTAGCAATCAAAATCCAATATGAACTCCTTGAGTATTGCAATGACAATGCAAAACTCAAAGACTCAATGAAGTATTCCTAAGGAAGACTTATTAACAAATTCTTCTAAGGAAACTTGAAGTTTTTCTCTCTAATAAAATAACCTCAATCAATCAATAACAAGAGAGAGCTTAAGCCTTTGAGATGAACACTCAAGCACACTTACAAAGAGATTTAAGCAATAAAATCGAGTGAGAATGAGTGTAGGAGGCTTAAAAATGGAAGTAGGATTTTTTGAATTTCAGAGGATTTTTGTTAATTAAGATTGCTAATCCTAGACTAATCTTTTCAAATGAGGGGGTATATATAGAGTACCCCAAAATTATAACCGTCAAGGACACATATGTAATTTTTAGAAAATTTAAAATGAGGTTAGTAAAAATAATGAAGTTTTTAACCTCGATAAATATTGTCGAACCCGAGAGCACCGGTCGACTGAACTTAAGGTTCGGTCGACCGAGTGACAGAGTTCGGTCGACCTTGGTAAATTTGAACTAAGAGTTCAGTCGACCGTACTGAGAGTTTCAAAGGCGATTTTTCCAATTCCGCACGGTTTGGTCGGTCAAGTGATTTTGAACGAGGTAGTTTGGTCGATCGAGCGGTTTGAATCTCCCACGTGGGGGTTCGGTCAACCAGGGCATTACCTGTATATTTCTGGTCGGTTGACCGAGGAGTCAAAATGTTGACCTGGTGGGAGTTTGGTTGACCAAGCTGTATGAACTTGGCAAAGGTTCGGTCGACTGAGCTATGGTCAAAATGTTGACCTCTGGCCTATTCAGTTGACCGAATGTTTTTATACATTCATGTTCGGTGGAACGAACATGCATTTTTAATGCACTTTGATTCTAATGCCCTTATACATTAACCCTATTCATATAAGCACATATGTCTATGCATGCATGTGGGTACTAAGGTCATTCTAGGTCTTGTTGAGTATAAACCCTAAAAATCTAGCAAGGGTGATCCCTAAGGTCCATCTATGGTCTTGAGCTTATCTATCCTACCATGCAGATAAGACATTGATTATTACAACCATTTTCCTATGTTACTATTACAGACCCAAATAAAGGATTGAATTACAATACAACATGAAATAGTTTTCAGGGTCTGCAAGTCTTCACTTCATATGCCATGTGCGTGCACCATATGATACTTCTGATTGGTCCTACACACAAACTCATCAACCATTAAATATCATAGAATTTGTCATAATCAAAACAGGATATGACCTATAAGGTCAACAAGAGTTTTCAAAAGTGATTACGAGTGGACATTATTTAGAAAAAGCAAAATATTTTCGCGCTAGTGAATATGTCCTAATTGCTTAAGCACAAAGCATTTTGGAAATATATGAATCTTTCTTTGAACAAGCTCTTTCGATAGAGAAAAACTTTGAATAAGCACTAGTAGGTTAGGAAATGATGATATTCAGTGCTTATGTTTGATTTAAAGTTCTAACATGAGTTTAGGGTAGGATAGTGCATAGTGCTAGATTCATTCCCTAAAATCCAATTTTGTGCGATGGACAAAATATGCTTAACTTTAGATTTTCATATTTATGCATGAATTAAGCATGAAGAATTATTTACCAAGTAAAAAATGCCTTTGTCCATTTGGAAGTGGATTTATCCAAGCATGCTTATGAGGTTTTAAGAGTTGATTATTTATGTTTTATTTGTCTCAGGAAAAGGTTCCAAATATTATAATCAGTCATGCCCTTAACCTTTTCTTTGAACATTTTGAAGGAATGATATGGATTGTGTAGAGATGAATGTCCCATTCAAGCATATGCAATTCTCATTCTTTTTTGGTTCAAAGTTTGCATGCTATAGCCAATATTTTCATATTTTAACTAATCTTATTGATATATATATAGATATATGTTAAGCGATCAAATTGGATATATCAATTGAATTTTCATATTGGTTTGCTTCTTTATGGTTCAAAATCCACTGGCCGGTTGATTGGGCTTTACTAAACACTATGCCCTAAGAGGGTCCGATAGACTGGGCGTGTAAGTCTAGTCGACTAGGCCTCATAAATTTTGAAATTTAGCCCCCTTTTTCCCTTCTTTTTGCTTTTAACTCTTTAAACCGACCAAATTATTTCTTCAATGAGGAATACTTGGCTTTTATTCTTTAAGCACAAACCACTTAGCTCTCTAATAATTTTGGGATATGTTTCAATACCCAATTTTATTTAAGCCTTGACAGGTTAAAACAGGTGTTTCTTTGACTCTCCATACTTATTTGGGTTTCACACCTTTTCTTTTAAATGGGCAATCAAATTTAATGTGCCCCTTTTTTTTACACAAGAAGAAAGTGGTGCGAACATAGGCGTTGGAGGAGGTACTAGTATAATATTTTGAGGTTTTTACAGCATACCCCATATAGAGGTCCTTTTTCTTTTTGTTTTCAATGCCATTAAAACCTATGTCCTCCTTATCTAAGGTCATTTCCTGAGAACCTAAGAGCTTATCAAAGTTTTTTTTGCTTTTAGTGAAAGTATATATGATCTTAGCTTGGTATTCTATTTTACTTCTAGGCTCAATATTTCTGAATCTTTTATTTATTAGCAGTTGGCTTGTAATCTCACTAGTTCTTTAGCAATCTTGCAAATTTTACTATCTAGTTCAAAAATATAGAGATCCTTTTCATTTTCAATAGAAACTTGGAATCTTAAATCTTTTAGTTCTTTCACCAAATTTTCATTCTTACTCTCTAATTTCATGATTTTCAAATCCTTTTCTTTTTTGAGAAGAATTCTTTATTCTAAGTCATTCACTGATGCCTTATTCTTGTTTTTCAATGAAGTATAACGTTTATTGATTTTAACAAGAAACTTATGAGTCCTAATATATTCTTTTTGTAATTCCTCATATGTTAGCATGCTTTCACTAGTAGATTCATCACAAGATTCACTACTATAATTATCACAAGATTTATCGCAAGAATCATTGCATGAATCATTCACTGAAATAGAAGAAGAGGAATGTACCTCTTGAGTGGTTAAAGCTATAAAGCAACACTTATCACCTTCTTGTTCTTTTGAGCTCGAAGCATCTGAAGTGGTGGCTTTCTTTTCTTCCTCGGTTTGTCCATACCGCATTTTGACTTCCTCCCATATAGCCTTAACACTTGTACTGTAACGACTCAAGGAATAATGGTATTTTAAATAATAAAGAAAAGAAAAAAAAAGTGGAAATAGAAACAGAAGGAGGTAGCAGACTTCGTCGATGAACACGAAGTGTTCATCGACGACATCGAACTTTGAGAGTAATAACTGAGGAATTTAATCAAAGACTCGTCGATGAATATAGGGGATTCGTCGATGAGGATAACATAGGGTCTCGTTGACGAGGGTATGTTTTGTCGACGAGAAGATACCAAGAGGATTTTTTGGGTGACTTTGAATTTCATTGACGAAGGGGAGAGTTCGTCGACAAATTGCCTATTGACCTCGTCAATGAGGTGACGTGGCTCGTTGACGAAGCCCCTAGTATAAATAGTGTGAAACTCAATTTTAACGCAGAAGAAAATCACAAATCACTCATTCTCTCTCTCCCTATGGTTTCTCTCTCCTCTCTCTTCGATTTCGGCTCCGCCGTTCGTCGGACCGACGATCTAAGGCCACCACGATGCTCCTGGGGAAGTTCTCTTCGAATTTTCCAGATTGGATCGTTGGTGGGAGCGAGTTGAAATTCATCCCTGGGTTGAGGTAAGACTTTTTATGCCAAATTTGATCTTTTCGCAGTTATAGGAAATGACACTCACGTGAAAATACTGAAGTTTAGTTCTGGGAGTTATTGTTTTCATGGAGTTGAATAGGGAACCCTGCGAGTGTAGGACTAGAAATTTTAGGGGGTTTCTTTCCAATACTAGGTAAGAGAATAAACTAAAGCAGTGATTTTCCACGCGTATTATTATTATTATTTATTAGTAAATTATTTTTTAGGGAAGCATGTATTATATTTGAATATTATTGAGAAAATGCATATTTGGGAAAATACTGCTGTTATACAGGATACGTAATTTTAGAATGAAATTTACGAATTTACTCAGCTATGTGTGGCATGAATATTATTTTTCATGAAAAGTATTACGATATGGCAATTTAACGAGCAAATCATGTTTTCAGGAATATGAAATAATACAATACATAATGATTTTGAAAATACATGATAATTGATTTATTATTTAGAATGATATGTCTGAGATATTTGGTGCAAGACCATGATTGATAGCCGACGCAAGGTTGTTTTTACATATG
Organism: Malania oleifera; assembly: GCF_029873635.1. Taxonomy (NCBI): domain Eukaryota; kingdom Viridiplantae; phylum Streptophyta; class Magnoliopsida; order Santalales; family Ximeniaceae; genus Malania; species Malania oleifera. Next base: position 3,566,354 of record NC_080427.1, on the reverse strand, counting down.
ATTTCAGTGCGAGGCCATATTTATGAAATGTTCAGCACGAGGCCGTATTTATGAAATGTTCGGCACGAGGCCGTATTTATGAAATTATAGAAACTGCTATCAATCCATTTATGTTAAACGCTATATTATCATGTATTATATGTTATCAGAACTCGTATATTAGTTTAATTTAGTTTCAGGAGCACGGTACCGTAGCTATATAGATAAGATGTCTATGTTCAGATTGGTGCTAACCACCCCACGAGGGGGTGGAAGATGGATAGTCGATGTGGCTTTTACTGTAGAGTTGTAGACATCTACCTGGCAGTCCAGACCAGGGTGTGGCGGGCCTATTGTACTTACAGACATTTTTGACTTGGCAGTGGTCAGCCAGCCATTGTTGGGTCCTGCCTTTGGGCTGCACAACCCGTCATGGGGGGTAATACATGACATCAGCTAGCTATTCATCCTGGGTATGTTTTTAGTATTATAAGCTATACCAGACAGTTATGATTAGTATGATTTATTGAAATATGAAAGTATACGTTTTTGCAGTAATTAAAGGATGAATGTTTTCTGGTATGAAATTATACTATATATCTATATTATGATTAAGTATTCATGTTAGCACACAGTTGTATTTAGTTTATTTTCCCTTAATGAGAAGTGTCTAACCCCCGAATATTAAATGATTTTCAGGAAACCTAGAAGAACCGACGAGTCGAGGCCGCCGTTGAGTTAGTAGTATTACCCCGCTAGGAGGGTAAGTTTTTTATCTAAGGACAGTAGATGTGTGTTGTGGGTTCCTAGATATGTTTATATGTATGCTGTGTTTTTGGAGATTGTGCATAAACACAGATATTTGGGAATGTAGTTGACTCTGGTATTTATATTTTATGGTTATGAACATGTGATTTATATTTACTGTTACTTAGGTTTCCGCTGTGTATGACAGGTGTCCTCGATACCCATGAGTTCGGGTTGACTTTGTTATTAATTATGTTCTATTATATGAATATTTAAGCAGGATGTTACATGTACAAGACATGATATCTTTAAAAACATTTGTATCTAAGGCACAATAAAGCATATTCATGGCACTCAAATTAATTTGCAATAAATTCATATCATGCTCATTCATTTGATTTTAAATTTTGAGAAACTCTACATTATGGAAAATTTTCATTCAGATATAGTTCCCTTGATCGATCACCTTCCAAGCCCTCCAATCAACGGTTTAAATAAAAATAACCGTTTTTTTCCAAACGGTTTAATCAGCACCACAAAACAATAGAGGCAGTGTAAAGGATCAATCCTCACAAACCGGTAATACACCAACATGAGCCATGCAATCTTTATGTAAAAATGGTTAAGCTAATTGCAATCAGGCTCTGATACCAATTAAGAGGATTGGTGTAATACCAAGAGGGAGGGGGTGAATTGGATTTTTAAAAACTTTTGTGGATAATTTAACCGATTCGCCAACAATATCCCAATCAAAATAAAAATGTGTATGTAAGAAAATTACAACAAAATATTAGCAAGCATACACGTGCAAAAATTAAAAGTATAGAGAAAGAGTGTCACACCGAGATTTTAACGAGGTTTGTCTATACCTGCCTACATCCTCGCTTTGAGCAAATTACTCAAGGATTCCACTAAAACACTCCTTCAAATCGGGTACAGCCCCCCATTACACCAGTCCTTCTAGGCAGACCAACCTCTCCAAGCGACACCTCACGCTCAATCCACTCCTTCTAGGTAGAGCAACCTCTCCAAACGACACCCCATATTTGGCCACTCCTTTAATAGGGTAGATTCCCCCTTTCCAAATCATGTCCCCTCATTTGGTCCACTCCTTCTAGGTGGAGCTACCTCTCCAAGTGATGTACCTTCACTTGGCACGGTTCACAACCCGAATCGTGAAGAGCTGATTTTGAAAAAGGTTTGCGTATAAGAAAATACTTTTGCAAAAGTTCATTTGTACAATTAAAAACATTCTAAATGCATTCTCAAATGATTTTAAAATGAAGCTCCATAGAGTATAGGGTTTTCCTCAAAAAAAATCTTTTCTCAAATAAAATGAGAGTATGGAAAATGATTTGCTCAAAATAAGACCCTTGTAAAATCAAATGCAATAAGGCTTTCAAGCCATATTTATGAAAGTGAATATATGCTCAAGTCTTTCTAAAATACCTCAAAATATTATCTCCAAAGAATGATTTTTCAAATGAAGAGTAGGAGAAATATTTTCTTCAAGATTGACCTTTTATAAATCAACAATGAGAAGCTTTTCAAGCAAATATATATGAATTAAATATATGCTCAAAACTCTCTTGAATGACCCAAAGATTTTCTCCAAAAGATATTTTCAAAAATAAAGTAGGATAAATTTCAATTTGATCTTGAAAATGGGTATAAAATAAGAGTAAGAATCAATAATAAACAAATGAACTTTCAATATAAATCACTAAATTTTTCTAAGTTAATTGACAAGGTATTTATAGGCAAATTAAAAATATGGCCGTTATATGATACTTGGGCAATTTTATAATAATTTGTTTCAAAAATTTATGACTGTTGGGAGCTCAAAAATGTCTAAACCCAAGAGGTCTGGTTGACTGACCTGAGGTTTGGTCGACCAACCCAAGGCGACTTCCATTTTCGCGAGGTTCGGTCTGCCAGGCCAATGATCAGGTTTATTGGATCATCATTTGTATGAAGACCAATTGACCGGGGAAAACATCCGATCTGCCAGGCCTTTGTAATTTTCCTGTTTGTTTTATGCGGTCTCTCAAGCTTAACAGCCAGTTTGCCGGGCCCTTATAAAATTTATCATTTCTTCTATCCGGTCAACTAGGTTTAATAGCCGGTCAACCGAATTTTTTAGAAAATAGGTTTTTGCCTTCTTTTAAATTTGAAACTAATTTAAAACCTTTTGTGTAAGTTAAACATTATATATAAAAGGTTTTCATGAAAACTTGGAGATCCTAAGTGTTAGCTTTACCGTGATCCTAATAGGGGGGGGGTGAATTGGTATTTTTAAAATTTAAACCCTAGGTAAATATTCTAACACCAGTATGTTCACACACCAATAGTCAATCTAGTGCAAGTAATGTAAATATACCAGAATTCAAATAAAGAAATTTAACCAACGCCACATGCATCAGAAAGCAGTAAGGTAAGAGTGACACACAGAGATGTTATCGAGGTTTGGCCAATTGCCTAGGTCCCCGTCTTGGCTAACAAGCACAAGGATTACAACTATAACTTGCTCACTTAATGGGTGGAGCGGCACCTATACAAATCGGGTCAATTAGCACAGGGCTGATCTCAACCTTTACAACAATCCTTATTGGACTGGATTACCGCCCCCACAGGCCATGTCTGGAAACACTCAGATTTTACAATCAAATGGTACAGACAAAATTACTTTCACGTAAAGCAGATATGTACCCAAATGCGTTCAATCACATACACCACAATATGATTTAATATGTAAGCTTAGTGTGGTCCAATAGTTCAACTCTCAAATGTATTTTCTATCAGTGTATTGAGTGCATGAGAGTATTAACAAACAATCTTTGTATCTCAAGATTTTCAATCAGTAGATTCACACAAAGATGTCAAGCAAGTTTCAAATGTGTCAATCAGTAGAATATCTCAATCACAAATATGGCGTATATTCTTAGTTTGCAAAAGAGATATAATCTTTGTATTCAAAAAATAATATGTGAGTGAATAAATATTGCACAGAGATTGATATCACAAACACAAATATCTTCTCACAAGTATATCAAATGTAAATCACACAAAATATTTGAGTATGTTTTTGAAAAAATTTTGCAATCCAAAAAAAATACAAACTTCCTAGGTTATTGCAATGAAAATGAAACACTCGGAAGTTCAATACAAGTCTTCTTAGGATAAGACTATGAGCAAAGCTCCTTAAGAACACTTAGGTTTTGCTCTCGTAAAAATCGATTCAATCACCCAACAATCAGAGAGCAAACTTTTTTGCACAAACACTCAATACACTTACAGAGGTTATGGAAAGTTGTAGAAGGTAAGATTGAGTGGTTTTAGAGAAAGTATGAGTAGTAGGAAACTTTTGGTTTGAGAGAAATTTTTCACTTTGATTTTCTAATCATATTGCTAATTTTCCCAAATGAAGGGGTATATATAGACACCCCAAGAATTATAATAGTTGGGGGCAAGATCGAGATTATTAGAAAAGATTAATGATGTTTTTATTATTTTAACCTTGTTTTAAAAAATTAACCGCAGTAAAAAATGCAGGGCAACCCATAAGACCTGGTCGACCAGAACACTTTCAGTCGACCAAAGTTCATATGGCTCGGTCGACTGGGCCATCTTTGAACTTTAGGGCCGATCAACTAGGATAGGCGATTTTTCAAAGGAGCGCGGTTCGGTCAACCAGGGATGTTTGAACTGGGTGATTTGGTCGACTAGATTGTTGGGACATCTCTCGAGGACCCTCGGTTGACCAGAGCGTTGGAGTACGTTTTGGGCTCGGTCAACCAAGTAGTCAAAAAGTTGACTCCTAGGATGTTCGGTCAACTGGGTGTATTTAAACTAAACTAATTCGGTCGACCGGGCTATGGTCAACTGGTTGACCCAGATCGGGTTTGGTCGACTAGGGCAGAATGAACTGGATGTGCTGGTCAATTGAAAGTGCATAAAGTGTGCATTTAGGTGTAGTTTTAATTCACAAACACCCTATTCAAGTGCCTAACATGTATGTGTGCAAAGGTGAGTGTCCTAGGGTCTTTTCTAGGTCGAATTTGAGTTATGATTGAATTCTGAGCTTACCTATTAGAGCATGCACGTGGGGTGTGTGATTATTACAGGTAAAGTCCCCTAATTTACTATTATAGACAGATTTTGCAAATGAAATATATATTACAACGTAAATGGAATTTGATCTTCAATCTTCACTTGCTTTATATGCATCTTGATTTTGACAATTTTAGGTTTCCTACACAAAGTCTCAAATACTCATTAGATATTATGAGTATTTGTCATAATCAAAACCAGGCGTGACCTATAAGGTTAAAATTCTCCCCCTTTTTGATGATGACATATACGATCAGCAAAAATATGGGTTTAAGCCTAAGAAGGCTCCCCCTGTCAATATGCATCCACTTTATTTTTAATCAATTACTTTACCCAATAATTTTGCCCCTTTCCATCTCCCCCTTTTGGAAATAGAAAAAAGGGTCATATGAGTTAACACTCTAGGCAATGGGTAAGCATTACAGTTATACATGAAAAATTTTGGAAAGATTAAGAAAAAATTCAGTAGAGTGCCGTTTGTAAATCGGACTTTCCAAAATAAATCCTATATAAGATGTAACCTGTTTGAGTATATATATCCTAACAATTTATCGACAACTACTCAAACAATTCAGTATGGTCCAACAATCAAGTAAAAGTTTCAATATCATCATGAAGTGGACAAGAAATTGTGCAGCACAAGGAATAATCAATGCTCATTACATCCAATATGATTATGCAATGGATATATAAAATTTGCACACAAGCAATAAGAAACACCCATAAAGTCTAAAACAAGTAGGCATATCAACAGTAAGATGAGTTTCTTCTTAGATATGTTCAATTTCATTTGAGAGCTCCCCCTGAATTTATGCGAGTTATGAACCATCTACGAAGCTTCTCTACTGTGCATTAAGCCTGATTCACATCTAATTTGTATGAACCTATCCTCAGGAAGTGGTTTAGTAAATATATCAGCTCATTGTTCATTGGTGCATACAAACTCAAGTGCAACATCTCCTTTTTGCACATGATCACGAAGAAAGTGGTGTCTAATTTCAATGTGTTTAGTTCATGAATGTGAGATAGGATTTTTAGAGATGTTGATTGCACTAGTATTATCACATCTAATTGGTATTGTATCATAGTGCAATCCAAAATCCACAAGTTTTTTTTTCTATATAAAGAGTTTGGGCACAACAACTTCCAGTCGTAATATATTTAGCTTTGGCTGTGGATAAGGCAACTGAGTTTTGTTTCTTGGAGAACCAAGAAACAAGAGATTGTTCTAAGTAATGACAAGTGCTGCTAGTGCTTTTTCTATCAACCTTATAATCAGCAAAGTCAACATCAATGTAACTAACAATCTCAAAGGTAGTTTGCTTAGGGTACCATAAGCCTAATTCTATAGTCTTAACTAAATACCTAAGGATTCGTTTGACAAACTTTAAGTGAGATTCCTTAGGGGAAACTTGAAACCTAGCACACATACACACACTAAACATAATATCAGGCCTACTAGTAGTGAGATATAGAAGACTCCCAATCATGCTACCATACAATTTTACGTCAACAAGGATTCCTTGCTCATCTTTATCAAGCTTAATGGAAGAGTTCATAGGTATACCAAGAATTTTGCAACCTTCCATATTAAATTTCTTTAGCAAGTCCCTAATATATTTAGATTGGCATATGAAAGTTCCATGATTAGCTTGCTTAATTTGTAGTCCTAAGAAGAAACTAAGTTCACCCATTATGCTCATTTCAAACTCACTTTGCATGTGTTTGGCAAACTCATTACACATTTCATCATTAGTTGCTCCAAAAATGATATCATCCATATAAATTTGAACAAGGAGCATATCATCTTTTTTGGATTTGATGAAGAGTGTAGTGTCAATCTTGCCAAGGATAAACTCATTTTATAGCATAAAACCACTAAACCTCTCATACCAAGCTCTAGGAGCTTGTTTCAATCCATATAAGGCTTTAGACAATCGGTACACATGATCGAGATATTTATGATTTTCAAAATTGGGTGGTTGTATTACATATATTTCTTCATTAATGTAGCCATTTATAAAAGCACTTTTAACATCCATTTGAAAAATTTTAAAATTTTTAAAAGCGGCAAAGGCAAGTAGCATATGAATGGCATCTAACCTTGCAATAGGAGCATATGTTTCATCAACGTCAATCCCTTCCTATTGGTTGTACCCTTGAGCAACTAGCCTGACTTTATTTCTAGTTACTACCCCATTCTCATCTTTCTTATTTCTATACACCCATTTAGTTCCAATAATTGTGTGATCATTAGGCCTAGGAACTAGAGTCCACACTTTGCTTCTTTCAAATTGATTAAGTTCTTCTTGCATGGACATCACCCAAGACTCATCTTCTATTGCTTCTTTAACATTTTTGGTTTCTTCTTGGGACAAGAAGGCAAAATGATTCACTAGATTTCTAAGGGAGGATCTTGTGGCTACACCATGGGATGGTTCACCTATGATTTGATCTATAGGATGATTTCTAATGAACTTCCAATCTTTAGGCAACTCCTGATTTCCATTTTCATTATCTTCAGGTGATTTTTCATTTGCTTCTTGATTTTCACTTGCATTGTTTTCAATAGATATCTTTCCTAAGTATTTTCTAATATCAATATCATCTGCATCATCTTTATTATAGAATGGATTAGATTCATCAAACACAACATGAATAGATTCAATCATGGTTAATGTTTGTTTATTGAAAACCCTATATGCTTTTCTATTTAATGCATATCCTAGGAAAATACCTTCATCAGATTTAGAGTCAAATTTTCTTAGATGCTCATTATCTCTAAGCACAAAGCATTTATAACCAAACACATAAAAATAGGAAATATTAGGCTTATGGTTGTTCCACAATTCACAAGGGGTTTTATTAATCAAAGGTCTAATCAACACCCTATTCATAACATAGCATGCAGTATTAATTGCCTCGACCAAAAAATATTTAGGTAAGTTATACTCATTCAACATAGTTCTACCCATTTTTTGCAGTGACCTATTCTTTCTTTCTACGACACCATTTTGTTGAGGTGTCCTAGGTGCAGAGAAATTATGTGATATGCCCTCTAAGTCACAATATTTTTCTATGTTCTCATTTTTGAATTTCGTGCCTCTATCACTTCTTATATAAGTTATTTTATATCCTTTTTCATTATGGATTCTCCTACAAAGCTTGGTAAATTGTTTATATGATTCATTTTTGTGTGCAAGAAATAATACCCATGTGAAATCTAGAAAAATCATCCACAATTACAAAAGCATAAGATTTACCACCAAGACTTTGCACAAAATTAGGTCCAAAAAAATCTACGTGAAACATCTCTAAAGGTCTAGTACTAGATATGAATTTCTTTTTCTTAAAACTAGATTTTGTTTGCTTATACATTTGACATGCATCATAGATTTTATCCTTTACAAAAGACATCTTAGGCAAGCCTTTAACTAATTCTTTTTTAACAAGTTTAGACAATAAATCCATGCTGGCATGTCCGAGACACCTATTCCATAACCAACTAGCTTCATTTATAGTAGAAAAACATGTTACTTGTTGTGAAACTAAATTATCAAGAAAGGTAGCATAAACATTTTCATGTCTATCTGTAGTAAAAGGAACTTTGTGATCTGTTTTTATTTTCTACTATGCATTTGTCATTTTCAAAATATACTTTATACCCTATGTCACACAACTGACTTATGCTAAGCAAATTATGTTTCAGCCCATCAACTAATAAAACATTATTAATAGTAAGAGAAGAATCCTTACCAACCTTACCTACCCCGATGATGTGTCCTTTGGCATTGTCACCAAATGTTACATAGCCTCCATCCTTGGGAACAATTGATGTGAATTTGCTCTTGTCGCCGGTCATGTGCCGTGAGCACCCATTATCCAAGTACCACCAGTCCTTGGAGGAGGACGATCTTAGGCATACCTGCAAAGTAAGCTAAGTAACTGATGCTGGTCCCCAAATTTTGTTAGGTCCACGGGGGTTAGTAGAAGGATCTCCCTTAACTACCCATACTTTGCTAATTCTAGCATGCTTATTTCTAAGTGGATAATCAAATTGAATGTGACCAATCTGTTTACATTTAAAAAATCTTAATCTACACTTAGGCTCTTTAGGAGGAATATGAGATTTTGACTCACGTGTAAAGTGTCCTAAGTAAAGATTAGGTCGTCTAACATTTTCAATACCATTAAAACCAAGACCCTCTTTACTCAAGGAGTTTCTTTGGGCACCAAGTAATTTTTCAAAAATGTTTTTGCTCTTAATGAATTTAAAAATGATTTTGGAGCTATCCTCCAGTTTCCTCTCAAGCACAACAATAGTGACATCTTTGTCTTTTAAAATGGAGGCATGAGAGGTTTTTGCCATATTAAATAATTTTGACCAATTTTCATAATTATTTTTTAACTCATTATTTTCTTTGGTTATTTTGCTTAACAATTTAGATACACGAATATATTCAAACTGTAACTCTCTAAATGTAAGCATGCAATCAGAATCACAATCATCAAATGAACAGTATGAAGATAATGAACTAGACGACGATACCTCATCCTTGTGTGCCATCAAGCACAGATTGGTGACCTCTGAGTCACTATGATCTGATTCTGAGTCACTGTTGCTGAGTTTGTCCTATGAAGTCCCAACCTTCATGGCTTTCTTCTTTTTCTTAGCCTCCTTTTTCAGTAGTGGGCAGTCAGGTTTGATGTGCTCGACCTTGTTGCAGTTATAGCACGTAGGAGCATTTGATTTTTATTTTCTTTTGCTGGACTCTCCCTTCTCATTAGAAGACTCTCTATATTTTTATACGGCTTCCTGTTCTTTTTGAAGAACCTGCTAAATTTTCTAGTTAGCATGGTCATTTCATCATTAGTGTTAGGCTCACTGCACTCACTACATGTGTTATTAGACGCTTTCAGTGCAGTCACTTTCTTAGCCCTGTTATACTCATTAAGTCTCTTATTTATGGTCAATTCATATGTGATTTGGGAACCTATCAATTCATCTAAGGTCATAGCCTTAAGGTCTCTACCCTTAGCAATGGCCGTAGCCTTGGCTTCCCAAACAGGAGGTAAGTCACTAAGGATCTTCCTAATCATCTCATATGTGGGACATGTCTTTCCTAATGCATGTAGTGAGTTTATTATGTGTGTGAATCTAGTGTACATGCTCTGAATGGAATCACCTACATTCATCCTAAATGCCTCATACTCACCGGTCAACATGTTTATCCTACTGTCCTTCACATCTCTAGTACCCTCATATGTGACCTCTAACTTATCCCATATTTCTTTTGCATTAGAACATGTCATAATCCTGTTAAATTCATCTACATCAAGACTACAATATAAAATATTCATGACAGTGGCATTAAGACTAACAGCTTTCATATCATCATCATCATATTCATCTTCAGTCTTAGGAACGCTAGCTGCACCCTCAGTTTTCATAGGGACTTAGTTTCCCTTAGAGACAATCCTCCACACCTTCCAATTAGTATTTTAAAAATAGATGTGCATCCTCTGTTTCCAAAAGGTGTAATTAACACCACTAAAAATAGGAGGTCGTGTGGAAGATGGTCCCTCAGGGAAAGGGGTCATGGAGTTATGAGTCATATGTGATTTTTTTACAAAATAACAACTAGTCTATGCAGCCTAGGCTCTGATACCAATTGTTAGCTTTACTGTTATCCCAAGAGGGGGGGTGAATTGGTATTTTTTGAAATTTAATCCCTAGGTAAATATTTTAACACTAGTATGTTCACAACCCTATATTCAATCTAGTGCAAGTAATGTAAATATACAAGAATTCAAATAAAGTAATTTAATCAACGCCACATGCACCAGAAAGTAGTAAAGTAAGAGTGACACATAGAGATGTTATCAAGGTTCAGCCAATTGCCTACATCCCCACCTTGGCTAACAAGCATAAGGATTACCACTATAACTTGCTCACTTAACGGGTGGAGCGGCACCTATGCAAACCAGGTCAATTAGCACAGGGCTGACCTTAACCTTTACAATAATCCTTGCTGGGCTGGATTACCGCCCCCTTAGGTCATGCCTAGAAACACTTAGATTTTACAATCAAATGGTACAGACAAAAGTGCTTTCACGTAAAGCAGATATATACCCAAATGCGTTCAATCACATACACCACAGTATAATTTAATCTGTAAGCTCAGTGTGGTCCAATAGTTCAACTCTTAAATGTATTTTTTATCAGTGTAGTGAGTGCGTGAGAGTATCAACAAACAATATTTGTATCTTAAGATTTTCAATCAGCAGATTCACACAAAGATGTCAAGCAAGTTTCAAATGTGTCAATCAGCAAAATATCTCAATACGAATATAGTGTATATGCTTGGTTTGCAAAAGATATGTGAAATTATGAATAGCTTCCCAAGAGGGGGGGGGGTGAATTGGCTTTTAAAACTTTCTTTTAACTTCTTTTAAGAATCCTTAACTTCTTTAACCAATTCTTTAACTTGTTTGTTTAATTTCACCAATCACACAACAACTTAATCTCCTTAATCAACCACAAAACTAATAAAACATTCAAAGAATTAATCATAATCTCCACACCAACACAACCATACTTTATTTATCAAATATAAGTTCACTGCAGCATTATTAAATTGATGAAAACATTCAAGATTTAGCACTCTTGGAATACAAACACTATCCAATCAATCTCAAGTTTTATACCATTCAATCACAATATCTTTTGTTGTCAACCCTGGGTATGAAATTGTAAGCCTTATATATATGGTTTTACTTATTCAATATGATGTGCAATATAACATTCAATCAACACAATATCTACACTCTTCTCAATATTTAGAACTCAACTAAACTCTTGGTAAATTTATCTTTGGGATGTTAACCAAGTAACGTACTCTCGTATGGTTTCCGCAAGATATGGTGTAACCAACGTACTCCCTTTCGATTTCCACAACCCAAATCAAAATTAAACCTTAAGTTTGTTTGATTTCCAAACATATTCAGTTTATATGATTTTCAAATTTAAACCATCCACGCAATTTAAATATGTACTGAAAATAAAGAATAGAGAAAGAGAGAGTGAGACGGAGATTTTTACGAGGTTCGGCTTATACTTAGCCTACGTCCTCGCCTTTGGCAAACCACCAAAGGATACACTAGTTCAGTTCCATTGATAGGTGGAACAATATCGATTACAACACTCCTTGGTTAAGGCTAGAGCCCGCCTTCTCCAAACGATATTCCCTCATTCGGTCACTCGTTACATAGGCTAGAGCCCGCCTCTCTAAGCAATGTCCCCTTGCCTAGCTAATGATCCAAACAACCTTTGGAACGTCAAAGAATTATAAGAAATACAAGATAAGATCTGCATACAAGTATACTCTCTCAAAGAGCAAGTTAGTACAATTTCAGCACTAGATACTTCAATGTAAAATATCAATATGAAATAGAATGAAGCTCAAGTGTAGAATTCACCAATATCCTTCTTAGAAGAGGATTAGCAGTAGGAATTCAAAGGAAGAAGGATCAACACTTCAGAATATCTTAGCAAAAGAATTTTGCAATGAGTGAGCAAGAGAGCTTTTGAAGAACAAGAGTGCTTTCATCTTTACAAAATAGATTTTTCAATTCTTAGATATATTTTGATTTGCAAAACCATGTATTTATGGATGTTCAAACTTGTTTCCATGTTGCAAAAGTTTTCTTAGAGAGTTTCTCAAGTTTTTAGAAAGTTTGGAGCTCAAAATGGCTATATTTTAAAATATTAGAATTTAAAAATTTGCCCGTTGAATAGTGTTTAAACGTCTGAAGTCGCGAGTTCAAACATCTGAATTGCTACTGCCTTCTTTATATTCTGTCAAAAAAATCTTCAGATGTCTGAACTTAATCTTCAGACGTCTAAGGTCGTTCTGTGTGCTGTTCAGTCATCTGAAGTCCCTCCCATGAACAGTGTTTGGATGTCTGACAGTAGTGACCCCGCTTCAGTGTTTTGGCCATAACTTTTTCTATATAACTCCAAATTAGGTGTTCTTGGTATTTTAAAAGGTATAGGTCTAAGAAGTTAACCTAAGAGCTTCAAAATATTTCAAACGATATTTTAAACATTAAAGTACTTACATGAAAACTTCTAGGACTTTAACATTTTAGATTCTTGAGTCTTCATGCTTTCTCCTTGGATTGAGTCCATCTTTTCTTCAAGCTTTCATATTCTTTGAGCTTCCTCACTTTGCTTTTATTTGGCTCTTTTGACTTTAACATTCCTTGGCTTTCAACAAATCATTCATGTCCTCATATTTTTCAAGTTTTAATATATCATCTTTAAATCCATGCTTTGACTCTTTTAAGCTTCATTTGATCCTTATGAGCACTTTGACCTTGCTTTCATCATATTTGATCCTTATGGACACTTTAACCTTACTTTCTCATATATGAGCCCTGAAACAACATTACTCACACAAATATGTTAAATTCCACTTGTTTGTTAGCATCAAAACAAGATAACAAGATTTTAAGCCTTGTAAGACCAACAATATGTAATCTTTGTATTTAGCAAATAATATGTGAGTGAATAAATATTGCACAGAGATTGATATCACAAACACAAATATCTTCTCAAGTATATCAAATTTAAATCACACAAGATATTTGAGTACGTTTTTGAAAATGTTTTGCAATCCAAAACAAATACAAACTTCCTAAGTTATTACAACGAAAATGCAACACTTGGAAGTTCAATACAAGTCTTCTTAGGATAAGCTTATGAGCAAATCTCCCTAACAACACTTAAGTTTTGCTCTCGTAAAAATCGATTCAATCACCTAACAATGAGAGTGCAAACCTCTTTGCACAAACACTCAATACACTTACATAGGTTATGAAAAGTTGTAGAAGGTAAGATTGAGTGGTTTTAAAGAAAGTATGAGTAGTAGGAAACTTTTGGCTTGAGAGAAATTTTTTACTTTGATTTGCTAATTATGTTGCTAATTTTCCCAAATGAAGGGGTATATATAGACACCCCAAGAATTATATCAGTTGGGGGCAAGATTGGGATTATTAGAAAAGATTAATGATGTTTTTATTATTTTAACCCTGTTTTAAAAAATTAACCATGGTAAAAAATTCAGGGCAACCCAAGAGACCCGATCGACCAGAACACTTTTGGTCGACCGAAGTTCATATGGCTCGGTCGACCGGGCCATTTTTGAACTTCAAGGTCGGTCGACCAGGTTAGGCGATTTTTCAAAGGAGCGCGGTTCGGTCGACCAAGGATGTTTGAACTCAGTGATTTGGTTGACCAGACCGTTGGGACATCTCTCGAGGACCCTCGGCCGACCAGAGCGTTGGAGTACATTTTGGGCTCGGTCGACCAAGTAGTCAAAAAGTTAACTCCTAGGAGGTTTGGTCGACCGAGTGTATTTGAACTAAACTAATTGGGTCGATCGGGTTGTGGTCAGCTAGTTGACCCAGACCGGGTTTGGTCGACCGAGGCAGAATGAATTGCATGTTCTGGTCGACCGAAAGTGCACAAAGTGTGTATTTTGGTCCAGTTTTAATTCACAAACACCCTATTCAAGTGCCTAACATGTATGAGAGCAAAGGTGAGTGTGCCATGGTCTTTTTCTAGGTCCAATTTTGGTTATTATTAAATTCTGAGCTTACCTATTAGACCATGCATGTAATGCCCCAACTTGGGTTTGCCAGGGAGCACTACGTCTGTCTTTCTCCACCTGGACCAGACAACAGGGGGCGGGCCTTATCAGACTAATGACTAGCCCCACAAACCAACACATGTCCTTTCAGTGTGTTTTATCCTCACTCACACACTTCCTGAGAAAACTTCCCAGGTGGTCACCTATCCCAAGATTGCTCCAAGCCAAGCATGTTTAACTATGGAGTTCTTATAGGAAAGCTCCCTAAAAGAAAGGTGCACCTTATTGATATGGGTAGTAACATCTAATCTTTTAAGCCTTTTATTCATGGGGTATCACAATGCACGTGGGGTGTGTGATTATTATAGGTAAAGTCAACTAATTTACTATTATAGACCAATTTTGCAAATGAAATATATATTACAACACAAATGGAGTTTGGACTTCAATCTTCACTTGCTTTATGTGCATCTTGGTCTTGACAATTTTAGGTTTCCTGCACAAAGTCTCAATACCCATTAGATATTGTGAGTATTTGTCATAATCAAAACTGTGCATGACCTATAAGGTCGACACTAAGGTCAATCTAAGGCCATGGTTGAGCGTCAATTTAAATTAGATGATATGCATGCACATTTAACACCTAATTACAATACAACTGAAACATAAACATAAGTCTTCAAGCTTTGCCCTTTTGATGATCGTGGAATATGCTAATTGATGTGCGCATGTAGTTGCTTCATGGATCCCATTTTTGCATCTATCACTTATGCTTTTTGAAAAATAAACTTGTTCATACACTTAATGCATAAATGAGATGTTGTGATTTGTCATTATCAAAATAGGGATAGGACTCAAAAAGTCAACAAATTCCTAGATCGACTTAGAGGTAAACACCCATTCCTCTTTTCTATTTTATGTATTTATTTTAACTTTCTTAGGTTTTCTTGTAGCCTTTTGTGATCCAAACAAGGTGCTTGGGGCTCAGACTCGACTAGGGTTAAGGTTAGATGAACTTGAGTCAAATTTTGGGTTGATTTAGGATTGGTTTGGGTTGATCTAAATTGGGTTATGGGGCTGGTTTGGGTTTAGTGGGTTATAAACTATGGTGCATTAGGCTAAGACAGGCCCAAATAGGCCAATCTCGATTTGGGGACATGGGTATAGGTTAGAGTTTGAGGGCTAAATGGTGGGCTTGGATTAGCTATGGGCTTAATTTGGTTTTAGGCCAAAATCTGGGGGCAATTAGATTGTGTTGATTGGACTGGGCTTAGGGGGTGAGCATAATTCAGTAAAAACCGAATTAACTGAAATAATCAACCAAATTCAATCAATTCAGTTTAGTTTAATTTTAATTCGGTTTGGTTTAGTTTTATATTTGGGTAAAATCAGTTATTCAATTTTCAATTCGGTTATAGAGAAATTAAATTTCGATTAACCGATTTCATTGAATTATATAATTAACTAATAATTAAATACAAATTATATAATTTATAACTAGTGTTCCATAGTCCACTCCACACTCGGCAATCCAATGATTCCACGATTCTAGTTCCATACTTTGCCTTTGGGAAATAAGGTTCCCAACTTCCCATTTAGCCATTCGGACTTCCCAGTCATCTAGCGATGAGTGACCAATGTCCATCATTCCATTGAGTCTTCGAGAATCAAGACTTTAAGCCTCCATAGTCTCGGTCCTCCAGCTCTAGTGAGCCTCCATGTCGATTGCTGACCAACCAGCCTCCGCCCTCCAACGAGTTAGCAATCACACGAACTAGCCAACCTCTAGCCCTTCAAATCCAAACTTCAAAGACCATTTCCTTAGTTTGTTGTGCTTGCTACTCACCCCTACTCCAAATAAAAACTTCCATCCCATCATTCAACTAATTACCTTCGAGATCGAGAGTAGAGACTTCAATAGTTTGACTCGCCTTGATCTTGGCCCCTTGTTGTCACCCTAACTGTCGCTAATCACCATGCCATTGCCCTAGCCGTCGTCATGAGCCCTTGACAGTCGCCTTGCTATGGTCGTCACCTGAGCGCTTATCAACTCAAAGTCTCAAGTTGTTAAAAGTTAAATTTTTAAAGCATGAAATTGTAACAACCCAAACCGTGATAGGTGGGGGTTTAATTAATTAAATGAGGGGCAAAAAGGTAAATTAAGCAGGCCTCGTCGACGAATTCAAAGTTTGTCAACAAAGTCTTAAGGATACTCGACGACGAGTTTTAGGGGCTGATCGACGAGGAGAAGCCGAGGGGTTTTGAAAATCCAGAAATCCCAGGCTCATCGACGAGGTCATGGTCTCATCAACGAGAAGACTATAAGGCCTCGTTGATGAGGACACAAATTGTCAACGAGAACGGCTAAGTCAAGGGTACTATAAATAGATATTTTCATTACTTCTCAGTTAAGAAATCTCATTTTCTCTCTCTACCTCTCTAGAAACTCAACCTACTCTCCATCTCTCTAGATTTCTTTTCCATTCATCATGAGAATCGTTAATCCGAGGTTACCATGAGGATCGTGGAAGGATTCTCTACAAGTTCTACGGATCGAATTTTTGGTTTGGTTGTTTTCAGGTTTTGGCATAAAATCGAGGTAAGGCTCGGTTTTCATTTCTGTACCAGTAGTTTTGTAGAGAATGGAGTCATGAGTATATTCTGTACTGTACGTTGTAGGTTTTGGAACCTGGTTCACTGTTTAGGGGCCTTGGAGTCCAGGTTCTACCATTTAGGGAATAGGTAAGGGGATTCAGTTTATGTTGGTTATTTTCAAAATTGAACTCGGTGGAACTGTGGTCCACGGTCCTGTGTGCATTTTGGTTACTCATTTGGGGGGATCTAATGGGTAAAATTATGGGTTTTTCATGATTACAATTTTGGAAAAAGGGGGTGACAGGTTGCATTCCTGGTTTTGTTGGAAAACCATGTGTATATGGTGATTTATACTGTGTAATAGGGATAGTCGTGCCTTGACTTGTTTAAACTGTATATAACTGAAAAATCATGATTTTAGATTACCAAATGAGTGTGATTTTTTTTGGTTATATGAGCATGCATGTGTTGTATTTTAGTGAAATAGGAACGGGGTTTCGAATTCTTCTAGATTTGAAAATATGGCTTTTGTCGAAGAGTGTGCAACACAACTAGATCAGCCAGCTTTCAAGCCGAAGGGTGTACAAAGAACAGATCAGCACCGGTTCAACGTGGATACTATGCTAGGTTACCGGGGGCATCGGCCTTTGCCGAAGGGTGTGAGATATCACCAGACTGCCAGCAGTTGTCGAAGGGTGTGAAATATCACCATATTGCCGGTTTTTACCGAAGGGTGTGAAATACCACCACATAGTCTGGCTTCGAGCCGAAGGGTGTGACGACACCAGATTATATTGCTTGTTTTGCAAAATACTGGAACTGATTTTGATTGTTTTGACTATTGAACTATGCATGTTAGTATGTTACGATAACACTCATATGCCACACATTGATATAACCTTTTTTCTTCCTTACTAAGAGGTGTCTCACCCCTGCTGTACGCACATATTTTTTTCAGGTCCTTCGAGTAACTGGAACTAGCGTTTTTGTGTAGGAGCGTAGTGGTCGGTGTACTACAGATGGTACTTGGATAAGTACTAGGACCGTGTCGGGTTGTCTTTTGTGGTTTTAGGTTGACACCCGGGTTGTGTGTTGTTCTATGGACCTGGATTTTCTTTTTGTATAGACTCTGGTATGGTGCCATGTATGTATAGAATGACCTTTTTCTACTGTGTATATTCTATTGTGTATGGATGTGTATAGGGTACCTGGGAACCCCACAGGGTCAGACTCTCATTCATTGTACTATATCTTTGGATGATTTATTGGATACAAGGACAGGTTAGATTACATTTCCACCCCTAGGTCTCATTTCTGGCTTTGGGGCATGATAACTTGGTATCGGAGCTAACCAGGTTGTTAGGTCTTGTAGACTTGGTTAGGCTTAGCTGTGTGTACATATCAGAGTATAAGATGCTAGATGTGGGTAGAGTTGGTTAAGGGTTGTTCCGTTACTTGGCCAGAACTTGTCGGTGGTATTTTGTGTTTTTCCTGGAATGACGATTCCAGTAAAAGCAGGGCAGACCATTGATAACTTTCGTGTTGGTGTGATAGGACAGACCTAGACCTAGCAGGAAGTAGTTAACACGGTTAGTTGTAGATATTGTGTTAACTATACGTGTTGTAAGAGTATTAATAAATTCCTATTGTGTTTTAAGAATGGAGCCCAAGGATAACAACCTGGGAAGTGGCTCTGAGGAGACTGCGAGTGATGAGTCTCCTACTGTGCCTCGATGACTGATGAGGCAGGTTTTATGGGAGATCGGAAGGAGTGTTAGGAGATGCGAACGCTCTCTTATTACTGCGAGGTGCACCATTGAGCGGTTCACATGCATACATCCTCTGACGTTCTCTGGGGGACATGACCCAATGACAGCAGAGGACTGGGTCGAGAAGACTGAGAGGATTCTGGAAGTTCTACACTGCACGGATAAGCAGCGAGTCCTCTATGCAACCTTCTAGCTATCTGGAGAAGTGGGTCGATGGTGGACCGCAGTGAATCTACTAGAGAAGCAGAGGGGAGGTCATGAGGAGATGTTGTGGAGCCATTTCAAGGAGGTGTTCTTTGATAAATACTTCCCAGCTTCTGTACGTGACACTAAGGCGGATGAGTTTTTTGCTCTGACTCAGAGGAGTATGACGGTGCAAGGGTATGCTGCTCGGTATATAGAGCTATCTCAGTTTGCATCATGTTTGATCTTGAACGAGTACGAGAAGACTTGGAGATTTGAGAATGGCCTGGGAAAGGTCATCCGTAGATTGGTGGGTATGCTTCAGATCTGCAAGTTCTTGGTTTTGGTGGATAAAGACACTATGATTGAGACTGGTATCCGAAAGGACGAGGTGGATCAGGAGCTGAAGAAAAGGCAAGCACCTTTTAGTTCTCAGTATGGATCTCATCAGGGATCATGGGGGAAGAGGAATAGAGGTTCGGGTTACCGTTATAATACAAAACGCAGGGTTCTTAGGTGGATCAATCGCGTGATCATTGTGCCAATGCCACAAGTGGCATGACGGTGCATGTCAGCCGTTTGGGGGTAACTGCTACAACTATGGCCAGTCAGGTCACATTGTTCGGGATTGTTACATGCCAAAGAGGGGTACACCTTCTTCGTGTCAAAATCAGGGAAGTAATCAGGTATCCTAGAGGACATATCAGGCAAGCATAGCTCCAGCGAGGGTGTACTCGCTTACTCCAAGTGATGCTGAGCATGTGGGGAATGTGGTGATAGGTACTTTGATATTGCTTTTAAATAGAGTTTTTGTTTTATTTGATTTGGGTGTGACCCACTCCTTTATATCTGTTAATTTTATGAAATTGTGTAGGGTGGAGACCCAAGTCATGGAAGAGGAATAGTCTGTAGCCACACCATCTAGGAGTATATCATTCAGTAGGAGAATGTTGGAAGACTGCCTAGTGGTAATTCAAGGGAAGCTGCTATCGGTGAACCTTGTCGTATACGACATGTCGGGTTCGATGTTATATTGGGAATGGATTGGTTATTTTTTAGTTATGTTGTGATTGACTATCGTAGGAAGGTGGTAGTGTTCAGACCTCCTGGGGAACAAAAGTATGAGTTTGTGGGATCGTGTGTGTGTTCGACGCCACAAATCCTATTGGCACTGCAGGCAAGGAGGCTACTCTTAGATAGATATTAGGGGTACCTAGCTTATGTAAAGGAGCCACCATGGGATGAGTTGAGACTCAAGGATATTCAGGTAGTCAGTGAGTTTTCATACGTGTTTCCAAAAGATCTACCCGATTTACCTTTGGATCGTGAGGTGCAGTTTGCTATAGAGTTACTGCTTGGCAAGGCACTTATCTCTAAAGCTCCATACTGAATGGCTCTAGCAGAACTTCAAAGTTAAGGGAGCAGTTGCAGGGATTACTAGACAAGCGTTTCATTCGACCTAGTGTTTTGCCCTGGGGAGCTCTAGTACTGTTTGTGAAGAAGAAGGATGAGTCGATGCGCATGTGCATTCATTACTGTGAGATTAATAAGGTGACTATGAAGAATCATTATCCTTTGCCTCGTATCAATGATCTCTTTGACCAGTTGCGGGGGATGCAGGTCTTTTCAAAGATCGACTTACGGTTAGAGTATCATAAGGTGAAGGTTCGATCCGAAGATATCGTGAAGATTGCTTTTTGAAACAGATACGGCCACTACGAGTTTCTAGTTATGCCATTTGGGTTGATGAATGCTCTGACAGTGTTCATGGATCTCATGAATAAGGTTTTCCATAAGTACCTGGACCGGTTTGTAGTGGTGTTTATCGATGATATTCTGGTACACTCGAGGAGTTCGGAAGAGCCCAAGAACCGTCTAAGGTTTATATTATAGCTTCTGCGGGAGAAGAAGCTATATGCTAAACTAAAAAAATGTGAATTCTGGTTGAGTCAGATTGCATTCCTAGGCCATGTGTATGTGGGAATGGTATCTCAGTTGATCCTAGCAAGATTGAAGCTGTGGTCGACTAGGTGAGGCCGAAGAATGTTTAGAAAGTTTGGAGCTTTCTAAGACTGGTGGGTTATTATCGTCGGTTCATAGAGGGGTTCTCTAAATTTTCTGGGCCTATGACTCGATTGACTAGGAAAGGGGTGAAGTTTGAGTGGACCAGTGATTGCGAGCAATGTTTTTAGGAATTGAAGCACCGGTTGGTTACTGCTTTTGTCTTGGCCATTCCTTCGGGGGATGGCTGGTTTGTGATTTATAGCAACGCGTCTCTGAAGGGTTTGGGGTGTGTGCTTATGCAGTAGGGTAAGGTAATAGCATATGCTTCTCTGTAGTTGAAGGAATATGAGAAGAATTACCCTACATATGATTTGGAGTTGGCTGCTGTTGTATATGCACTAAAGATCTGGTGACACTACTTGTATAGTGTGCAATGCGATATTTTCACTGATCGCAAAAGCCTGAGGTATTTCTTCACACAAAAGGAGTTGAATATGAAGTAGAAGCGGTGGCTCAAGTTGATCAAATACTACGATTGCACCATCAGTTATCACCCGGGTAGAGCTAATGTGGTGTATGATGCGTTGAGTCGGAAGTCGAAACCTACGGCTGTATCTGAAGTTGTAGCTCAACATCACATCAGACAGGATCTGGAGAACTTGGGTGTAGAGTTCGTATTTGGGAATCATTAGGCTTTCATTGCTAGTTTGGTAATCCAGCAGACTTTTTTGAGCGAATTAAAGCTATGCGGGCTAGTGATGCGAAGTTGTTGGAGGTTGTGGAAAGGCTACAGCAGGGATTAGATGCAGGGTTTAACATCTCTAAGGGAGGTATGCTGAGGTTTGGGACCAAGTTATGTGTTCCGAATGACGACGGGATTGAGAGGACGATTCTAGAGGAAGCGCATCGCTCGTTATATACAGTACATCCTAGTAGTACAAAGATGTATCGGGATTTACGCGAGACCTTCTAGTGGAGTGGTATGAAGAGGCAGATTGCTCAGTTCGTGGAGCAGTGTCTGACGTGTCAGCAGGTGAAAGCTGAACATCAGAGGAA